>NC_042625.1:23233884-23536913 GCF_901001135.1 Rhinatrema bivittatum
TGTCATTGGCACATGCCTGTGCGCCTTTGTGTACGTCTAGATCCACGTCTCCTGTTTGGCGTGTGTTGCTGAGTGCCTTTTCTGGACGCACATTTTGGACATCTAATCTGGGCACGCTTTTTACTTATGTGTTGCTGGGCATTTTTTTCTGGACGCACATTTTGTGCATCTAGTTGGGTGCGCATCTGTATGTGTGTGGTGCACATACAAACCATGGCACCAGCGAAGTCTAAGCACTTAGCAATTTGTGCTGCATGCCACATAAGGACGATACAGCCAGAGCTTTCTGCAAGCCTTTGTTAGTGCTGCCTGGATGCACATGGAGTTTTTGCCTCCTACTGATTTTGCCAACGCTGGTCTATCCCTATGATCTGAGGGGCGTGAGACTGGAGGCGACACATCGGGGGTGTCCCCTCCTTCAGTTGATCCACTGGCTGAGTCGTCTTCAGGGGAGGCTTGTTCTCAAGATGTCAGGTTCGGGCCTATTGGGCCTAGTATGGAGCCATTCTCCTTTTCCTGGATGGAATTCTTCCAGGGACTGCAGATCTTCCTCCAGTGGTTTCCGTCTGAGTCGGCGATACCCGCTACTTTAGGCTTGTGCGGTTGGAGTTCTGTGTCTGCCACCACGGGCAAATGCTTTGAATGGATGTGGATCAAGATGACACTAATGATGATTTTGGTGACTCCCCTATTGAGGAAGGGGAGACTTCCCCAGCTTTGGAGCCACATAGGACTCTACTCTGTTTCTTTCACAGAGATGAGTTGCCAAGCCTGATCTCTTAGACCGAAGACCCTCGAAGTGGCTGGGAATGACTTTTCAGGTGTGCAGAAGAAGGACCCCATATTAGTCACCCTATGCAAGGCTTTCCCCTCCAGGATTCAATTCAAGAGCTGATTGACCTTGAATGGAGTGCCAGAGGCAAGCTTTAAAGGGGGGGGGGGGGCATACCTTGATGGGACCCTTTGGATCTGCAGGCCAGACCCTTTGCATTTCCCAAAGGTGGATGCTTTGGTGTGTTCTGTCACTAAGGGAATCACCATTCCGGTGGAAAAAGGAGCAACTCTTAAGGATGCTCAGGATAGGAGGATTGAGGCTATCCTTAAGCAAGCCTTTGAGGCAATGGGGATGAATTTTCAAACTGCTTCTTATTGTGCCCTGGTAGCTCGAGCTACCTTGTGTCTTTCTCAGTACTTTGGCAGCATCATTTCGGATAGTGGGTCTATGATAGAACCAGGGGCTGCTTCTTAGCTGATGTGGGCTGTGACTTGATTTGCACAGCTGCCAGAGGAGTTGCTTCTATTATAGCGGCTAGACAGCAGCTGTGACTGCACATTTAGTCAGCAGACACTATTTCTAAGTCCAATTTCACCAAGTTGCTCTTCAAGGGTTAGCTTTTGTTTAGTAATGAGTTGGAGAAGATGGAAAATAGATTGGGGAAACCACAGGTCCCTTGCTTGCCAGAGCACAAAAAGCTGTTTTCCCAGACTTTTCAGGCAATTCTGTCCCTTCAGTAGGTCTCAGAAGGTTGTGGAGTCCCTTGATCTTCTTAATGAAGATTTGTGGGCTCAACTGTTAGTGTAGGAGATAGGTGGGCACCTATCTCACTTTTATCACAGGTGGGTCCAGATTACATTGTGGGTTCTCAAACTGGTTCAGGATGGCTATGCTTTAGAATTTCTTCACATTCCTCCAGATGCTTTTATGATATCTCCATGCAACTCCCCTCAGAAGAGGGTAGCAGTGGAAACTACATTGCAAAGGTTGTTGAACCTGAAATCTGTGATCCCCCTTTCCCGAAATGCAGCAAAATACAGGCCATTATTCCATTTAGTTTGTCATATCCAAGAAAGAAGGGTCATTTCGGCCCATCTTGGATCTCAAGGGAGTCAATCATCATTTGCGGAATACTCAGTCATAATGGCAGTACAATTAGGGGAATTCCTTACATCTGTGAATCTGAAGGAGGCATATCCTCATATCCCCATTCACCAGGAACATCAACGGTTCCTACGGTTTTCTATTCTGGGTCACCATTTCCAGTTTCAGGCCTTGCCTTTCTGGTTGGCCACTGTGCCCAGGACCTTCTCCAAGGTCATGGTGGTGGTAGCAGCAGCCTTGTGCAAGGACAGCATTCTAGTTCACCTGTATCTGAACGATTAGTTGATTCGAACCAAGTGCATGGAAGAGAGTTTACGGGCTTCTGGCAATGTAGTCTCTTTGCTACAGGATATAGACTGAGTGGTAAACCTGGCCAAGAACAGTTTGCAGCCATCTCAGACTCTGGAGTATCTCAGCATTTGCTTCAATACAAAGCAGGGCAGAGTAATTCTGCTGGAAAGTTGAATCCAAAGGTTAATTGCTTGAGTCCAAACCCTGACAAACACTAATTGCTCGACAGTGTGGTCTTATCTACAGGTCCTGGGATTGATGGCTGCCACAGTGAAAGTAGTTCCCTGGGCAAAGGCACATATATGAACTCTTCAATGCACTTTGCTTTCCCGATGGAACCTGCAGTCGCAGGACTACCCAGAGAGACTTTTCCTACCATTGAAAGTAAGGATTCAGTTGCAATGGTGAAACATCAACTGATTGGAAGTGTGGGTGGTTCGGCTAGCGTGCTTGCAGTTCACCAAGCTTCTAGAGGCTCAAGCAGTCCGGATAATGTCAGACAATGCAACGACAGTGGCCTACATCAATCATCAGTGCGGAACCAAGAGTCAGCAGGTATTGGATGAAATAGATGCGCTCATAATATGGGCAGAACAACATCTTCTAAGCATATCCACCTCTCACATTGCCGGAAAGGACAATATTAGAGCCACTTCCTCGGCAGGAGGAACTTGGACCCAGGAGAATAGGAGCTGGTAGTCGAAGCCTTTCAGTTCCCTGTGGAGCGCTGGGGCCACCTGTACCTAGACAATACGAAAGTTCCATGGTTTTTCAGTTGCAGACAGGACTTGAAAGTGCTGGGCATAGAGGCTTTTGTTCAGGAGTGGCCGTGTGGTGGCCTGCTATATGCATTCCCGCCCTGGCCTCTGATAGGCAGGATTGTCCGAAGATTGCAAGTCAAACCAACACTGTCCTTTTGGTGGCTCCAGATTGGGCCCGGAGGCCATGGTATGCCAATCTGCAGAGACTGCTGGAGGGCAGTCCCCTCAGGCTACCGCCTTGAAAGGTTCTGGTGCAGCAGAGACCCATTCTACACGATGATCTGGGTCTGTTTTGCCTTACAGTTTGGCCATTGAAAAGGCTTGGTTGTTGAAGCATGGTTACTCGCCTGCTGTATTTTCCACTTTACTTCAGGCCAGGAAATTTTCTACTTCTCTGGCCATGTTAGAGTTTGGAGAGTTTTTAAGGCTTGGTGTTCTGAGCGAGGTTATTAACCTCTCAGGGTGGATATTCCCTTAATTTTGGAGTTCTTACAGGATGGATTACGTAAAGGCGTGGCCCTTAACACCTTGAAGGTTCAAGTTGCAGCCCTCGCTTGTTATAGGGGGCGAGTTAATGGTGGGCCTTTGCCTTCCCATTTCAATGTGTCCTGGTTCTTGAAGAAGTTAAGCATCTTTGTCCTCCTTTGCGGCTTCTGGTACCTTTGTGGGACCTTAATCTGGTCCTTGAATTCTTGGCAGGTCTGACCTTTCGGTTGCTGCGAGGTCTTTCCTTGCAGCTGCTTACCTTGAAGTCAGTTTTTCTGGAATCAATCTGTTCAGCATGTCGGGTTTCTGAAATGCAGGCCCTTTCTTGCCATGAACCTTTTCTGTGTATGACTGCAGGAACGGTACAGCTTCAGACTGTGCCTTCATTTTTACCAAAATAGATTTTGGAGTTTTATTTGAATCAGTCCAATTCCCTGCCCACCTTGGACAGGGATAGGGATGGAAATGAGTATCATCTTTTATGTTCCTTGAATATCAAGCAGCATTTGCTGTGGTACTTGGAGGTCACTAAATCTGTCTGGAAGTCTGATCGCCTGTTTGTGCGGTAAACAGGGGACACTGGCGACACAAACAATGATAGCTCATTGGGTTAAGGCTATTAGAGACTCTCCCCTTTTCTGACTAGATTACAGACGTATATACCTGTAATGTTAGAAGTACTACAAATCTATAGAAGGGTAGCTAATTAATTATTATATATTTGAGATGTTTGTGCTGGGTCCAAAATTACCTGAACCACAGGAGCTGGATAGGTTTAAATTTGTGGCTGATGATATGAAACATCTGGGCATTTGGGTCCCTGGAGATTTGTCTAATTATTCTGATGTAATAGAAAAAATATGGGTTGACCTAGCCCAGTGATGGCAATCTCCATCCTTGAGTGCCTCAAACAGGCACTTGCCAGGTTCTTATGGCCTGAATTGGCCACTGTTGGAAACAGGATGCTGGGCTTGATGGACCCTTGGTCTGACCCAGTATGGCATGTTCTTATGTTAAGGAAGTCATTACAGCTGCCTCTGTGGCTGCTGAGATTCCTTTGCCGAAACAGATTAGACCGCATTCCATGAGGGCTCAGGAAGTTTCGTGGGTGGAACTTTGTTTGTTGTCACCTGCTGAGATTTTCTGAGTGGCGATGTGGTCATCCTTGCACACCTTTTCCAAGTATTGCCACCTGGATGTTTGGGCTAGGGAGTTCACTGCGTTTGGATGAATGGTATTGACTGGACCACTGGCAGCCTCCTGCCCCCTTCGGGAGTAGCTTTGATACATCCCACTGGTGAGGATTGGCCTGCCTGAATGTAGAGGAAGGAGAAATTACTACTTACCTGATAATTGCCTTTCTTCTATTGAGGGTAAGCTAATCCCCGACCCGTTCTTGACTGCCAATGTTTAACTTTAGGTCACTTTTTCAGGACAGACATTGCCGAGTGTTGTTCCTGATATTCATTCAAGATTGGTAAGTGGATTATCTAGTCCCTCAGTTTAGAGAATAAGTTACTTCTGTTGGTTGAGAAACATGAATGGTTGGCTGTTGATGATAATGCTCAAGTATAATCAGTTTGTCCACAATTTGGCTTTTCCAGAAGATACTGGCGGGCTGATGTCAGAGCGAGACTATATATCCGTGATGACAGCTTCTTACTCCATCTCCATCTGCTGGCAGAGGTACATAACCCACTGGTGGGGATTGACCTGCCCTCATTAGAGGAAAGGAAATTATTAGGTAAGTAGTAATTTCTCCATAGATGAGCCGAAACACCCCCCCCCCCCCAGCATTTATTTGTATTCAAATAGAATAACCCCTCTCCATCTATGACCACGTGATCTTTCTGTAATGCCACTGACTGTAGAGTTTCCTCTGGATCATTTAATAGAGGACCTGAGATTGTTCTGACATTCAGCTCTCTGGCAGGCTAACATCAAGTCAGCAAACACTCACTTTTAAACATGACTCAAGAAATATCCTTTATTTCTAAATTGAAATATAATTACTCTTCCAATGTTCTGTAGCAATTATCTTATGGTAACAAAAAAATACCAGTTTTGTAGCATTATAATGCCTATGTCTGGTAATTCTTTGTTGAAATGTTCTTGTAAAGACTTTCATCTTAGGAATGGAATAAAATGAGAGAAAATCATACATTTTTTAAATTATCCCTCTAGGATCATTCATTTTTTTACCCATCAAACCTGGCATTAAACATATTCCCTGTCAGAGCTAGCTGCTCTAGTAACAGGAAAAGGACCATTATAGAATTTATCCATTGAACAGAAAGTAGTTTATTGGCTCCATAATGGTATTTGCTTACTCAAGACACACATCTGGGGCTTCACATAATGCTTTTTATGCCTAGAAAGCATTTTACAGACTCCAAGATTGGGGGTCTTTAGATTAGGCTGTTAGAATTTTGGCCATAAACCTTCATAGAATTGAAAACTACTGAATAGGACACATAGGGCCTTATTTACTAACTATTTTTCCCATAGAGACAGAATGGGAGAAAAGCCTTAGGGACAACCCTAAGAAAATAATTTTATGAAATGTGATTCAGTCTAAATTGCCTTTGGTGGCACAAAACGATAGTAAAAGATTTTCTCATTTTTTTATGTATAGGGATTCCTGGCATTTGCAGAGGCAACCAGTGCTTACATCTCAATTCATTTTGGAATGTCTGGAAAGTAGGTTTCCTATTCAACCATCGAATAGTATTTTAGGAATTTTGTTCTTACTGTCTTTGCACAATATGGGGGTAATTTTCAAAGGAGTTACGCGCATAAATGTAACTACTATTGTAGCAATTTTCAAAAGCCATTTACTCACGTAAAG
The DNA here is from genome assembly GCF_901001135.1 of Rhinatrema bivittatum. Classification (NCBI taxonomy): domain Eukaryota; kingdom Metazoa; phylum Chordata; class Amphibia; order Gymnophiona; family Rhinatrematidae; genus Rhinatrema; species Rhinatrema bivittatum. The sequence goes on from NC_042625.1 coordinate 23,240,150, forward strand.
TGCACTTATGCGAATAAATCCTATGGACGATTCAATGGCATATATTGTAGCAATTTTCAAAAGCCCACTTACTCGAGTAAAGTGCATTTACATGCGTAAAACCCAGATTTACGCATGTAAATGCTTTTTAAAATCCGCCCCTATGGGTACGATGAATTTTATGAACCACTTCAAGGTTCAAGTTATTCTGTCAAACACAGGCACAGAATGAGGGGGGAAAAAGCTATAGTAAAATTAAGCCATAAGTCTGCTTTCCTTGGCTATGTTGTAAAATGTGTGAATATGTTTTGTGTGGGAGCTACTTAAAGATTGCCCAGAGAAATTGGCAGCTTCTTAGCAGTCTGCACATAAGAACATAAGATATGCCATACTGGGTCAGACCAAGGGTCCATCAAGCCCAGCATCCTGTTTCCAACAGGGGCCAATCCAAGTCATAAGTACCTGGCAAATACCCAAAGTCTAGACAGATCACAAGCTACTATTGCTTATTAATTACGGTCATAGCAGTTTATGGATTTATCCTCTAGGAACTTATCCAAACCCTTTTTAAGCCCAGCTAGACTAACTGCTGTAACCACATACTCTGGCAATGAATTCCGGAGCTTAATTATGCGCTGAATGAAAAAAAATGTTCTTTGATTTGTTTTAAATGAGCTACTTGCTAACTTCATGGAGTGCTCCCTGGTCCTTCTATTATCTGAGAGAGTAAATAACTGTTCCCTGTACGTACCCGGATCAGTCCAGACCGTGGGTTGAGCCTCCTTTCCAGCAGGTGGAGACAGACTAAAACTGAAAGGGTGTCCTACATGAGGACAGAGCCTATCCTGTAACCCTTCAGTATTTGTCTGTCTCCAGCAGGTGCATCAGCTCACCCTTCGGTCTCCTGATTTCGGCTAGTTAGCCGACTATCCTTCTTCTTTCATTGGCTCAAGCAAGTACTTCTTTTAGTGTTGGATTGGCTCTTTCTTTCAAAAAAAAATAAAATAAATTATTTAGTCAGTCTTTTTTCCTGTGCAGGAGACAGTACCGTCTCCTGGCTCTTGCAGGACTCAGGGGGGCTTCGCCCCTTGTGCGGAGCATAGCCTGAGTCCATGAGTGCTTCTAGATGTGGGGACTGAGTCTGGTGGTCCAGTTCTCGTCTCCCCCTCCTCTGACTGCCGAGGGGGCTTAGCACCCCAGTGCTGTGCTCAGTCTGGAAAGAAAAAAAAAAAGGATTTAAAAGTTTAAAAGGTATTCTTTTTACTTTGTACAGCACTTGAAAATATTTTTTTGCATTTTTCTTCTTTTGGTTCTTCAGGGGCTTGAACTGGCAGCCAGACAGGTAGGAGTCAGTAGGTTTCTCTCCCCTGCTTCACTCCTGCCGGTGGGCTGCCAATCAACTCTATTTTTAACTTTTTTTCTCCTCAGAGCGGCTCTCTCATGCCGCGGCCAGCAACCTGCATTGCCTGTGGGCAGACCTCGTTGCGATTTTCGCGTGAGGAACTCTACTCAGCTTGCCTGCCGGGTGGGGAAGGCCCCTCCTCAGCAGGGTAGGCAAAATTAGCCCGGGGATCACATCCCCAGCGCATGGCCAGGTCGTTCCCGGGTCGGCAAAGCCCGGGAACGGTGGCCATCTTGGATTTCCGGCAGCTCCCATTTCGGAGCTGCCTGGGGCCGGGGACCCGAATTTTTTCGATTTACCCCCCGATTTAAGCCCCGAGGCCTCCCAGGACATGGTCCCTGACCCCCCCTCTTCCCCCCCCCCCCGGGAAATCCAGGGCTTGTTTTTCGACGGAATTTGTCCTCCTGCACAAATCTTATTTAGCTACCCTGCAGGAGGAGGGAAAAGCCCCCCCTTGACACCCCCGGTAAAAATTCCACGCTCCGCGCCGTTGACTGTTTGCCCGGCTGCGGAGCCTCCGGGGTCTCTCCAGGTGCGGGTGGTCCAGGGGTGTGCCCCCCCCTGATCCCCCAGTGGATCCGGTCCTTCCGGATCCTGACCCTTTTTCTGATTCAGCTGCTACCCTCCCCACTCTGGAGGGGGACAATCCCAGGGTCCTCCGTGTGTTCCAAAGGGAGGAGTTGGAGCCCCTCATCCCATTTGTACTCCAAGAATTGGGGTTGGAGGGGCCCCCGTGGATACCCTTAAGGCCTCCTTGCCAAAAAATATGGACCCGGTCCTGGCGGGACTCAGGGCTCTGGCAAGCGCTTTTCCGTTTCATCCCATGCACAAGCTATTGCTCCTGCGGGAATGGGAGGCTCCCGAAGCGAGACTCCGGGTGGGGCGTGCTATGGATAAGCTCTACCCCCTCCTGGAGAAATGTTTGGACATGTTGAAAAATCCCTCCGTGGACTCCTCCATCTCTGTGGTCACCAAGCACACCACTATCCCTGTGGAGGGATCGAAGGACGGACAGGACCGCAAGCTCGAGGTGCATATGAAACGCATTTTTTAAGTCCTGGCTCTGGGGGTCCTCGCGACTGCCTGCAGCAGTCTCATGCTGTGGGCAGGTCTTAGGTGGACTCAACAGTTATTCGGCACCCAGGACCTCCCGTCGGCAGAGGCGGAGCAGGCCGAACATCTGAAAGCCGTCATTGCCTATGGGGCTGATGCGCTCTACGACCTCCACCGCGTTCAGGCGAAGGCAATGGCCTTGGCGGTGTCCGCTAGGCGACTCCTCTGGCTGCGCAATTGGTCGGCGGACCCGTCCTTCAAAGCACAGCTGGGCTCGCTGCCCTTCAAAGGTAAGTTGCTGTTTGGAGAGGACCTTGAAAGCTTATGGATTCCTTGGGGGAAAATAAGGTCCATAAGCTCCCGGAGGATCATCCGAAGCAGGCACGCTCCTTTACACCCTTCCGTCCTCGTTTCCGGGGACAGAGACTGTATACCCCACGTGGACGGGGTGGTTCCTCGAGGGGTTATTCTTCCTGTTCTCAGTCTTGGTCGAAGCCCTTTCGTGACCGTCGGCCCTTTCGCGAGGGCCAGCCCGCAAGCTCCACCCCTAAGCCTGCCACTCAATGAAGGTCAGTCGGCCCATTCCTCGGTCCCATTTCTGAGCGGCCGCCTTTCCCTTTTTTTCGAGGAATGGGTCAAAATCACGACGGACCAGTGGGTCCTCGACATTGTACGAGACGGGTATGCCTTCGAACTTGTTCGCAACCTACCGGATCTCTTTCTGTTCTCCCCTTGCGGACGTTCCAAACGGGAAGCGGTAGAGCAAACCCTCGCCAGATTCCTGAGTCTGGGCGCAGTTGTCCCGGGCCCGGAAAAGGAGCTCGGCGCAGGTCAGTATTCCATTTACTTCGTGGTGCCCAAGAAAGACGGGGCTTTTCTGCCGATCCTGGACCTCAAACGGGTCAACCGAGCTCTCAAGATCCCACGTTTTCACATGGAAACCTTGTGAGCAGTCATCGTGGCGGTGAATAGGGTATTAGCCCTCCTTGCATCTCTCAGGTGGATAGTGAATTTTTCCAAGAGCAACCTTCAGCCCTCCCAGGAGTTAGAATTCCTGGGAGCCCGCTTCGACACTCGAGGGGCAAGGTATTCTTGCCTCGTGCACAGCCCTCAAGTTGATCGGCCAGATTCAGAATCTGCTCTCATTGCCGTTGCCAATGACCTGGGACTACTTGCAGGTCCTCGGGTCTATGGCTTCCACCATCGATCTAGTTCCCTGGGCTTTTGCTCATATGCGACCATTACAGAAAGCTTTGCTATCCCGTTGGCAGCCGCTGTCGGAACAGTTCCACATAGTCCTCCCCCTCTCAGCCTCTACCATCGCCGACTTGCAGTGGTGGCTTTCACTCCCCTGTCTTCTCCGGGGAATGCCCCTTCAGTCTCCACAGTGGACGATAGTAACCATGGACGACAGTCTCTCGGGCTGGGGTGCGGTCTGCCTGTCCCGGTCCACTCAAGGAGTCTGGTCGCCCATTCAGACTTGCTGGCACATCAATCGGTTGCAGGCCTGGGCGGTGCGTCTGGCTCTGCAGGAGTTCCTGCCCCTCATACGCGGCAAAGCGGTGAGAGTGCTGTCCGACAACTCCACCACCATGTCTTACATCAGTCGTCAGGGGGGCATCCGCAGTCGCCTGGTGGCCCTGGAAGCCAACCGTCTCTTCGCCTGGGCAGAACAACACCTGGATTGCCTGGCGGCCTCCCACATTGTGGGCAAGGAGAATGTTCAAGCCAATTTTCCCAGTCGCCAATCGCTCGATCCGGGAGAGTGGGAACTCTCGGACGCAGCCATGGATCTGATCGTCGGCAGGTGCCCCCCCCCCCCCCCCCACCTGGACTTAATGGCGACCATGCGCAATGCCAAGGCCAATCAGTTCTTCAGCTGCTGGAGGGAGCACGGCTCGGAGGGAGTGGATGCTCTGGCTCTTCCTTGGCCCGCGGACGTCCTTCTGTACATGTTTCCTCCGTGGTCCCTAGTGGGAAAGGTTCTCAGGAGAATAGAACTCCAAAGGGGGCCAGTGGTTCTGGTAGCACCCGAGTGGCCTCGCAGGCCATGGTTCGCAGATCTTGTCAACCTGGCGACGGACGGACCTCTGCGGCTGGGCCATCTTCCTCGTCTACTGTGGCAGGGGCCCGTATTTTTCGACCAGGTCGATCGCTTTTGTCTAGCAGCCTGGCTTTTGAACTGCGCGGTCTGAGACATAAGGGCTACAAGGAAGAGGTCATCTCCACCTTGCTTCGAGCCCGGAAGCAGTCGACTTCTCTAGCCTACATGTGCATTTGGAAAGTCTTTGAGACTGTTTTTGAGGAGTCAGGTGTCTCAGCTCGCTCCGCCCCGGTCTCGTTAGTTCTTTCTTTTCTACAGAAGGGTCTCTCCAAGGGCCTCTCCTTCAGTTCTCTCCGCGTTCAAGTTTCCGCTCTTGGCTCTCTTCTCGGACAAGCTATCATCAGACCTATTCTAAAAAAGCCCAAAGCTGATGCCTCTGACCTAACCAATTACCGACCTATTTCCAACCTTCCCTTCATAGCAAAAATCCTTGAAAAAATTGTGAACACGCTGCTCACTGAACACCTGGAAAATTTTGAAATTCTCTCACCATTGCAACATGGTTTTCATAAATGTATGAGTACCGAAACTCTGCTCATCTCTCTTATCAACACCATACTTACTGGGTTCGACAAAGGTCAATCCTTCCTACTAGCCATGCTTGATATTTCCACGGCCTTCGATACTATTAATCACAACATTCTCATTACACGGCTTAAGGAAATTGGCATAGCTAACACCCCATTGCAATGGTTTGAAGCTTTCCTACAAGGACGGCAATATAAAGTCAATTTTGAAAACCATGAATCACAACCATACAATATAAATCACGGAGTACCACAAGGATCTGCCCTCTTCTCTACTCTCTTTAATATTTATATCCTCCCTCTTTGTCACCTACTGACAGAACTTGGCCTTATGTACTTCATCTATGCGGATGACGTACAAATTGTTATCCCCATCACTGACTCCCTTAATGATGCCCTTAAAACATGGAATACTGCCCTCACCACCATTGGTAACCTCCTTACTAGCATTAATCTGGCCATTAACCCCGATAAAACAGAACTTATGGTCATTTCCCCACAGAATCACAAAAACACAATTGCTGCCACTCACACATCACTCACTTCTCTTGACATCACTAACACTGTTAAAAACCTTGGAGTCACATTAGACAACCACCTTAATTTTAAAAAACATATCAACAACATTATTAAAAATGGGTTCTTCAAACTACACACTCTAAAAAAAATTAAGACTATTACTCTACCAACTTGATTTCCGTACTGTTCTGCAATCCCTCATTTTTTCGAAAGTTGATTATTGTAATGCCCTTCTCCTAGGCCTACCCAAAACTACCATTCTACCACTACAAATGCTTCAGAATGCAGCAGCACGCATTCTCACCAACACCAGAAAATCGGAACATATTACTCCCATACTCAGAGATCTACACTGGCTCCCCATTGCGCACAGAATCATGTTCAAAACCTTATCTCTAATACACAAGACCCTACACAATGAAAACATGACATGGTTCAATAATGAACTTTACTTCCACAAACACTCCAGAACCTCTAGAACACAACATGCAGCCACCCTACACACCCCCACACATAAAACCACCACTCTTGAGTCAACTAGAAGGTGGTTTGTGTTCCACCTTCACGGAGCGGAAGGTTGGAGGGCTGCCATCTCCAAAAAAAACAAAAAACAAAAAAACAAAAACAAAAAAACAAAAACAAACAAACAAAACAGAGGTGGGTAAGAGTATGGGGCAGGGGTGTGGCCGTTTATTGCGGCAGTTGCTACCCCTGATTGAGCTGGATGTTCATTGGGATGCGGATACGGCACTGCTCTCTGCATTGGTGGAGGGGTGGAAGGGAATTGGGGCCGGAGGGTGCTGGAAGCCAATAGTGACGGGGGAGGGGGAGAAAAAAAGGGGGGGGGGAAGATTAAAAAAAAAAAATGGATAAACTGCGTAGCTTGCTGGGCAGACTGGATGGGCCGTTTGGTCTTCTTCTGCCGTCATTTCTATGTAACTAGGAAGCGTGCGATAACCATAGCCGGACCGAACTGTTGGAACAATATGACACCGGAGTTACGGCAAGAAACATGCCCAATAAAATTTAAGCAAAAACTGAAAACATGGCTTTTCCTACAGGCTTATACTTAACCCTTAAGCTCTCCTCTCTCCCTTACTCCTACAGCCTTGCCCACTAATTTACTTAAATGTATCCCCCTTTTTCTTTCTCACCACACCTAACTTTTTGTTGGCAATTATTCATATCGATTGTATATCAATTGTATATAAGACTTCTATCCCATTTCTTTCTCTCAAACCCAGCTTTTCTCTTTTCCAATTGTTTTATAAAATTCATTCTATTTAGTTATAGACTTATAAATTCATTCTATTTATTTATATACTTATAAATTCAGTGAGATAACAATTTGCTTTGTACCACTATTTTATTTTTCCCTTTCATTGTTCCACTGTTCTCTCCCCTCCCCCCCCCGCTTCACAAGTTTATTGTAAAGCACTATTGCATATGTTCGTTAACAAGTCTATTGTAAAGTTTATTGTTTATTGTAAATGTTTGTTGTTTATTGTAAAGCACTGTTGCACATGTTCGTTCTAGCTGGCACAGCTGCAATGTTTCTGTTGATTGTGAACCGATGTGAGGTTACTAAACAAATGTCAGTATATAAAAACTGCAAACAAACAAATAAATAAATAAAGTTTAGCCTCCACCCTCAGATCCCCTCGACCAATTCCAGTTTTTCTCTAGATAAATTTTGTGAACACAATATGTAATTGGTTGACAAGGAAAATATAGAAATCTCAGTTTTTGAATGCATAACGTGAAAAGTTGCATGCACAATGGCTTGCATACCTAAGAAATGCCATAGTGGGTCAGACCAAAGGTCCCATCAAGCCCAGCATCCTGTCCGAAGATAGCAATTCAGGTCACAAGTACCCACCGGGATCCCAAAGAACAGAGCCTATTCTTGCTTCAGATTTGCTAAACATAACAAATGGCTGAAAGAAGAGTTGCCAGGTTTTCTTAATTTAGCCAATCAAAAGGCTTGTGATGTATCCATTCTCAAGTTACACTGCCTTCAGCATGGTAAACGGTTAGGCCTATAGGGCAGCAAAATTTCCCTTTACCCCCACCCCCTTCTCTGCGATCCTGTCCCAGACCTTAGAAGGAACCCTTTCCACTGCTGCCATCACTGCATCCTTCTGCTCATAGGTCATGTTCTCCAGACTTCCAAGCAGGCTTAGCCCCCTTGCTTACTGCACTTTGAGAATCACCACTAGATCAGAGATCCAGGGGTGCCACACATATCATTGGGGGGGGGGGGGGTGTGGAGGGGAGAAAGAGGACGGGATAGCAAGAGCGCCTGACACTTAATTAGTGTCTAAGGGCGGTAGCTGACCAAATCCATTACTGTAAGCAGTTGAGTACACACTATGGTCAAATGCTGGTTAAAGTGAGCTCACCAACTGAAAGTCCAAAAGTATTCTATTCAGTGAAAATTTCCTCCTTTGTCAGTTGTGATAATATAAAATAGAGTATTCTGATCACCTTATCAGTGTACACAGCACTGTACAAGATATATAACTGCGAATAGCCACTACTATTAATTGCATCAGTAGCATGGGATTTTCTTAGTGTTTGGGTAATTGCCAGGTTCTTGTGGCCTGGTTTGGCCTCTGTTGGAAACAGGATGCTGGGCTTGATGGACCCTTGGTCTGACCCAGCATGGCAATTTCTTATGTTCTTATATTCTTATAATTATAGTTATCAGGTCCCTTCTCCAAAGAGCCTGGAATCTAAGCTTAAGCATGAGGTTTCTGGCTACACACATTCTACTGTTTGTATATGGTTAATAGGCATATGTAAATTAGAAATATTTAATGAAAAATGCCTTATTTAGTTTTATTTTCTGAGTGTGGGTGACATTTTTGTTAAATATATTTTTCTGTTATCTTTGGTGTTGCATTATGCATGTTACATCTTATATAATTATAACATAAAATTGTTTCTCACAGGACAAGCAGGATGGTAGTCCTCACATTTGGGTGACATCACAGGATGGAGTCCAATCACGGAACACTTTTGTCAAAGTTTCTAGAACTTTGACTGGCACCTACTGGATATGCCCAGGATGGCACTAACCCTGCAACCAGCAGGGGTCCCCCTTCAGTCTTCTTTTTTCCACGCAGCAGTAGCCACGCGGGTTAAGGAACTCTACACAGATTCCTGACAGGAATTTTCCTCACGGAATTACTTCATAATTTAATACCCCACAGGGGTCCCTCTATTCAATTTTTACATCCGCGGTGATCCGCTAAGTTTTTTACCCGATTCCGGTCGATTCCCGTCGAGTTTGGCCCTCGTGGCCTACTGGCTGTCGACTGCACCGCGGCTAAATATTTTGAGAGGCCATGGCGTCGGGGTTCCGTCGATGCCCCGACTGCACTCGCACAATGTCCATTACTGACCCTCACAAGGTCTGTGTAATGTGCCTAGAGAGCGAGCATGATGTCCTTACTTGCACCAAATGTGCCCTTATGACACCAAAAGGTCGCAAGGCTAGAATAGAGAAGATGGAACTTCTTTTTCAGTCTCAAACTCCGACGCCGTCCATAGCCTCCACGTCGTCAGAGCCGACACCGTATACGTCCCGCCAGTATCGTGCACCGACCAGTGTCCGACCGGCATCGACAACTCCGCAGCCATCGACGCCCTCTGTTCCTTCTCAGCATAAGGACTGAGGAGATCGTCGCGAAAGCATCGACATAGATACCGTAGGTCTCAGACCATCGATGCAGGCAAGTCCTCGACGTCGCCACCGTCTGAGCCACCACCGAAGAAAGCCCGCCCAGAAAAGGCACCATCCCTATCTGGCTCTGGGTCATCGAGGCAACCTTCACCGGGACCGGTGATAGGAGCCGCCATTCCACCTCCAACGGTGGTCCCTCCAGCTATGCCTCTGCCTCCTCCTCTACAGGTTTCCGAGAGGAGTTGGATTACATGATTCAAGAGGCCATCGGCAGAGCGATGCAAGACTTCAAGATTCCTCCGATGCCGGTGCCGATTCCTTAACCGGCTACTGATCCCATTCCCGTAGCGCTGGCACCACTACTAACGAGGATGGAAGCGCTGCTCGCCGTTTTTCCTCCGATGGATCCAGGGGCATCGATGGACCCAGTGCCCTCCTCTCCAATTCCTCTGTCATTGACAGAAGGAGAAACACCGTTACGTCCTCCATCGGTAGTCCTACCGATGCCTCAGCCATCGATGTCACCGATAGCGTCTTTGCTACCATCGATGCCGCCGATCTGCCCATCGATGCCTCCGGTGACTCCCTCAATGCCTTCGGTGCCTCAGCCAGGACCTTCCGGAATACCATCATTCTGTCCCTCTAAGGATCCTAGGGGTGCTGCTGATGAGCCTTATGACACATGGACCGATGATTCGTCCCAGGATACCGATGACTTACCATCACCACCCTCTCCTACTGAAAGCAGGAAGCGTTCTCCTCCAGAGGACTTGTCCTTCATTAATTTTGTGAAAGAAATGTCTGAATTGGTTCCATTTCAACTTCAGACAGAACAAGATGATAGACACCAGATGATGGAACTTCTGCAATTTCTGGATGCTCCTAAAGAAATCACCTCTATCCCTATCCATGATGACCTCTTGGATCTTCTGAAGAGGATTTGGGAGCACCCTGGTTCGGTGGCACCAGTTAACCGAAAGGCGGACACCACATACCTAGTTCAGTCAACTCCAGGTTTCCAAAAAACCCAATTGGATCACCATTCAGTGGTTGCTGAGTCAGCCCAAAAGAAAGCCCGACGCTCCAAGCCTCACTCTTCTTTCCCTCCAGGGAAGGAGCAAAGGTTCCTGGATGCCATAGGTCAGCGTGTCTTTCAGGGGTCAGTGCTTATATCCCGCATTGCCTCTTACCAACTCTATATGACCCAGTACAACAGGGTCCTCTTTAAACAAATACTGGACTTTGCTGAGTCCCTGCCTCAGCAGTCTCAAGAGCAATTACATGCCCTGACTCAAAAAGGATTAGAAGTGGGCAAACATGAAATAAGATCAGCTTATGATATTTTTGACACCGCTTCCAGGGTATCAGCAACAGCTATTTCTGCGAGGAGTTGGGCCTGGCCTTAGCAATGGTAACATGGAATAGACTTAGTTTTTGGGTACTTGCCAGGTTCTTATGGCCTGGATTGGCCACTGTTGGAAACAGGATGCTGGGCTTGATGGACTCTTGGTCTGACCCAGTACGGCATTTTCTTATGTTCTTATGTCTTTGGATCTACGACCTGAGGTCCAGGACAGACTATCTGACTTGCCTTGCACTGGTGACAATCTTTTTGGTGAACAGATACAACAAGCAGTGGCATAGCTCAAAGATAACCATGAGACTCTTCGTGAACTCTCCTTGTTGCCTTCTGAATATCCTGCTAAGCAAACATTCAGAAAGGATCCCAAAAAGTCTTTCTGGTTTTTTTTATATTTAAATTTTTATTAGTCAGAACATAATAAACAGTGAATCCGTTACATCATAGGGTGTAACATAATGATATGAGAATGTTACAGAAACAAATCATTATAACAGATATTGAGATTAAAACAGCAGAAACCCCATGAATATCATTTGAGGCAAATGTGTTGTTGATTTACCCACCGACATCTTATCCCTGATAGTTTTTCTATCCCAACCCCCCCCCCCCCGCCTCCTACATATGTAACAGTAAGTAAAGTATAATCCTGTTGAGAAGCCAGTGCAAGGGTAGAACAAATAGACAATCCATTTTGCTAGCCGCTGTGAAAACAGTGATCTAAAATGTAAACCCGGAGTCCTGTGCAGATTTCCATGTTGAATAAACTTGCCAAGTCTTTTCAAATTTTAGGACACATTAGTGTTGATGAGCAGTAATTTTAGACAGTAAATATATTTTGTCCACCTTTAGTTGTATGGCTGCTTTCGTGGGAACCCCAGATGACTTCCAAACTTTTGCTATTTCGCAACGAGTAGCTGTCAAAATATAATGAGCCAATCTGTTATGTTCTTCCACTATACCTGGGATTTTTAAACCCAATAATGCCTGACCTGGTGTAATAGCAGCTAAACCAGGAATCATATCCCTCATCCATTTAAACATCCCCTGCCATAACTCCTGTATTTTGGGACAGTCCCACCACATATGAAAAAAGGAACCTGTTTTCGCACATGCCCGCCAACAAAGATCGGAGATGTGTGGTGTAAACTTGTGTAGTTTTTGAGGGTATATATACCAGCGGAATAATAGTTTGTATGAATTTTCTATCAGAGATGTGGCAATATATCCTTTTCCCATCTTTTGAAAGACCCTTTTCCAATCCCTAGGTAACCATTCTAAATGAAGATCCCTTTCCCAGGCCTTCTGAAATGCTAAGTGAGACTCATCAGGCGACAATAACAATTGATATATCACCAATAATGTCTGTTTAGATACGTCTGCTTTCCTGCATAATTTTTCAAAGTCAGATAAGCCTAGTTTCAAATGAATATCAATCATTATGGTACGTGCAAAGTGGGCTAGTTGTAAATAAGGAAAAGCAGCCGAGGCCGGTAAGTCAAATTGTTGTTGCAAATCTGGAAAGGGGTGCAAACCTTGAGGTCCCCATACATGTTCCCATGTCCTTATGCCCTGGTGCCTCCATAAATGAAAAGCTGGGTTCTCATACCCGGGCCGAAATGCCTTGTTGGCATATAGGCCGGTGCTAAGATGATATTCCCTCTGCCCCAGTAATTGGGAACTATATTTATGCCACAATGTTATCAAGTGTAGGAGTGATGGGGAAGATGCAGCCCCCAACTCTATCAACCAGGTTCCTTTTGGTTGCCAGAGGAGGCTACTGAGCAGGGCATAGCCAATAATTTCCTGGTTAAGTTGCACCTACTGTTTGGGCTGACGTGTTTTATGCCAATCCACTAATTTCTTAAACTGAGCCGCCCAATAGTATCGTGAGATATCAGGAACACTGAGTCCTCCCTGACTTTTAGGCTTGAAGAGAACCCTCCGAGCCACACTCGGTCGCCGCCCTGCCCATATAAAAACCATGCATTTCCTCTGCCACAGCTGAAACTGTGAGGTAGGGATCGGGGTGGGCAGTGTTTGAAATAAGAATAGAAGTTTTGGTAATAGGGTCATTTTGATGACCGCTATTCTGCCCATCCAGGAAATGTGATAGCGGCTCCATTCCTCCATGTCTTTCTTTCTTTCTTTCTTTCTTTATTGGTTTTTATTTACCGCCGTTCATCCTAGGATATCGCGTCGGTATACAGGAAAACAAAACAAAACGTCAGAGCGTTGTACATAGAACAAGGTAGTAATAATTATGGACTAGTAAATAAATAACTAAGGGAAGAAGTAACGTTGTACATATAACAAGTTAATAGTTATGAACTAATACATAAATAACTAACAGTGAGAATAGCTAAGTAATTTAAACGACAAAAACTTAAAGTAGAGGGAAAGGAAGGAGGGAGGGGGGGAGGAAGAGAGGGTTGGACGTGCTGGGGTATTTAGGGAAGTTGTATCATAGAGGAGGGAGAAAGTGATGGAAAATGTCTATTGTGCTTGCAAAGAGGGTAGAATGAAGAGGGAAGGAGGAGCGGGGGGGGGGGGGGATCAAGTGTAGGCCTGAGTAAATAACCATGTCTTGAGATTTTTTTTGAAGATTTTTGGGGACTGTTCAAGTCGTAGTTCAGTGGGCATAGAGTTCCATAAGGTAGGGCCAGCTAGTGACAGGGCGCGGGCCTTAGTGGATGTATATTTAAAGAGTTGGGGTGAAGGGGTTTGCAAGGTAGCCATGTATGGGTTTCTGATCGGCCTATTAGAAGTATGAAATTGTAAGGAGTTAGAGAACCAGTTCATTTCTGATTTGTGAAGGGCTTTGTGTATGAGGGTTAAAACCTTATATTGAATGCGAAAGTGAATGGGTAGCCAATGTAATCGTTTAAGAATAGGTGTAATATGCTCCTTTGAAGTGGAGTTGGTGAGTATGCGAGCGGCAGTGTTCTGTAGAATTTCTAACGGATTAATGGCATTTTTGGGTAGCCTAATAGAAGAGCATTACAATAGCCCATTTTAGAGAATATAATCTTTGGTTAGTTTGGTCCACAAAAAGGTGTAATTTATAGAAAATAAATCCTGAGAGGCGCTGAGTTGCACCCCCAGATATTTTATTTGGGATCGAGCCCATCGGAATTTAAACAGCCCCTGTAAGCGTGCGGTCTCAGCCTGCGGGAGATTAATGTTAAGTATCTCGGATTTCTCCCAGTTGACTCTGAAACCCAAGACCTTTCTGAATGCCCCCATTTCTTGGGTCAGAGTGGAGAGAGATGATTCTGGTTAGTAAGCATAAGTAGAATATCATCTGCATAGAGGGATATTTTGGTAGATATCCTTCCCACATTCAGCCCAGTAATGGTAGCATGACGCCGAACATTTATTGCAAATGGTTCCAAAAAAAGGGCAAACAATAAAGGTGATAAGGGGCAGCCCTGCCTAGTTCCCCTACCCACCGTAAACGTGGGCGAAAAACCACCCTTGATCTTGAGGCATACCTGGGGAGCATTATATAACTGACGCAACCATTGTAGGTAGGGGGCCCCAAATCCCATTCTCTCCAGGGTAGCGAAAAGATATGGCCAGTGTACCATATCGAATGCCTTTTCGGCATCAATTGATAAGGCTAAAGAGGATATGTTATGTTTTTTCACATACCAAATAGTATCACAAATTTTAAGGACGTTATCCGCCATTGTCCTCCCAGGGATAAACCTCGCCTGGTCCGCATGCACCATCTGAGAGATAAAACAATTTAAACGATTTGCCAAGATTTTTGCTAGTATTTTTACATCGATATTCAGGAGAGATATGGGCCTATAGGATCCGCAGAGAGCTGGATCCCTGCCGGGTTTCGCTAAAATGGTAATCCCGGCAGTATTGGCGAGTGATGAGAGGTGGGATCCCATTCTCAACGAATTAAAATAATTGAGAAGCATGGGTGCCAGTACTGTAGCATATTGCTTATAAAATCTGGGTGTATAACCGTCAAGGCCTGGTGATTTACCAGGTTTTAAGGTCTTAATGGCAGCATGGATTTCCCCCAACGTGATGTCTTTATCTAAAAATTGCTGTTGAGAAGTAGTCAGTTCTGGGAGGGGAACATCTGACAAATATTGAAAGATGTGCTCCTCCAAGATATTCGAATCCTTACTGTAAAGCTGAGCATAAAACTGAAGGAACCGCTGTCTAATAGAGGTATTATCAGTTAGAAGAGTACCCTCTGAGCTTTTGATCTTGGTGATAGTAGCTTGCGCCTGCCTGCGTTTGAGCTAAATACCTCCCCGCTTTGTTCCTCCCTCGAAAAATTTCTGTTGCGCTATTTCTAGATGATGCGCAATGAATGCCGCATCAAGTGCTACTATCTTATCTTGCGTCTCCTGAATAGCCTGTCGCAGTTGGGACTGGGTGTTATCCTGCATGTGGGCAATTCCTAGGCAGTGTAGGCGAGTCAACAACCTATACCGTTCCCTCTCTCTCTATTTCTTAACAAAGGAGGTCCTGGCGATAAAAGTGCCCCGCAGTACATTCTTTAAACATTCCCAGACATTCCCCGGATCCATCTCCCCTGTATGATTAAAGCGTAGATATTCTTGTATTTCCCTAGCTATTTGTCGTTGAAATGCACTATCCAGCAGAGAGTCATTAAGATGCCAATACCGTAAACCCCGGTCATAATTTTGCATCTGTAAACTAAACCAAATGGGTGCATGGTCAGACCATACGATTGGTTCAATTTCCACTGCCCGGACCCAGTTTATGTGTGTCTTCTCTATCAGGAACATATCTAATCTAGAATAGCAATCGTGGGGAAGTGAGTAAAAGGACTAGCATCTGGAAGTTGGAAAGCGGGAACGCCAAACGTCAATCCCTGATATAAGTGTGATAATATTTTTAAGGGCTTTCCTGGTAGGGGCAGAGTCCGTGCTATGCCCCGTTGAGTTATCAATACGGGGATTGAGTGTTACATTAAAATCTCCACCAAGAATCAGACTCCCTTCCACCCTATCAGCTATAACGGTATACAGGGCAGTATAAAAGGCCTCTTTTTGGGATATTGGGCCATAGATGGCAAGCAGTGTTAATAATTTGCCCCCCAGTTTTACATTCAATAGGAGATACCGGCCCTGAGGGTCAGTGTGGGAATTTAACAGTTCGAAGTGATGATCTTTGTGAATTAAAATTCCTATCCCGGTATATTTTGCTGAATTCGTTGCCACTGCCCAGTATTGATGAGGGTATTTGTTAGATCGCATAAGACCCTCATATCGTTTCCTAAGGTGCGTCTCTTATAGATAGATCACATCGGCCTGTAAGCGGCCCATCTCTTGAAAGATTATATTTGCCGTTCTATTTATACCTGTTATCTATACTTGTTATTCGACGATTTGTTTTAATGTAACGCCATAACCGCGATTGTTCTGTTTCAATGGAAACCGATATGATTTGATATTTTTTTCAAGAATGTCGGTATATAAAAACTATAAAGAAATAAAGAAATAAAAAAATAAAGAAAGAGAAGCCTGTGTTTACGACCTGAGTTTAATCCCTTAACATTAAGAACATAAGAAAATGCCATACTGGGTCAGACCAAGGGTCCATCAAGCCCAGCATCCTGTTTCCAACAGTGGCCAATCCAGGCCATAAGAACCTGGCAAGTACCCAAAAACTAAGTCTATTCCATGTTACCATTGCTAATGGCAGTGGATATTCTCTAAGTGAACTTAATAGCAAGTAATGGACTTCTCCTCCAAGAACTTATCCAATCCTTTTTTAAACACAGCTATACTAACTGCACTAACCAATCCTCTGTCAACAAATTCCAGAGTTTAATTGTGCATTGAGTAAAAAAGAACTTTCTCCAATTAGTTTTAAATGTGCCCCATGCTAACTTCATGCAGTGCCCCCTAGTCTTTCTACTATCTGAAAGAGTAAATAAGTGATTCACATCTACCCGTTCTAGACCTCTCATGATTTTAAACATCTCTATCATATCCCCCCTCAGCCGTCTCTTCTCCAAGCTGAAAAGTCCTAACCTCTTTAGTCTTTCCTCATACGGGAGCCGTTCCATTCCCCTTATCATTTTGGTAGCCCTTCTCTGTACCTTCTCCATCGCAATTATATCTTTTTTGAGATGCGGCGACCAGAATTGTACACAGTATTCAAGGTGCAGTCTCACCATGGAGTGATACAGAGGCATTATGGTATTTTCCGTTTTATTCACCATTCCCTTTCTAATAATTCCCAACATTCTGTTTGCTTTTTTGACTGCCGCACCATACTGAACCGACTATTTAAATGTGTTATCCACTATGACGCCAAGATCTCTATCTTGGGTTGTAGCACCTAATATGGAACCCAACATTGTGTAATTATACCATGGGTTATTTTTCCCTATATGCATCACCTTGCACATATCCACATTAAACTTCATCTGCCATTTGGATGCCCAATTTTCCAGTCTCACAAGGTCTTCCTGCAATTTATTTATTTATTTTATTTATTTTTAACTTTTCTATACCGATGCTCCTGTACAGGATACATATCGCACCGGTTTACATGGAACTGAAAACTGTCGCCGGAAGGCGTATACAATGAAACATAGGAACCAAGAACGTGCGGGGAAAATAAAACAGATATGTGCAAAACTTTAGCAACATAAGAGAATACACTATCATATAATGTGGTAGATATAACATAATATTAAAATGAGTAACTTAAGAATGGGAACGAGGCCTAAGCCTCGGGGAAACGAGCCGATAGGGGGGAAAAGGGAGAGAGTTAAGGGAGAAAACCACAATGAGCAATGGGACGTTTAGCATTGGAAGGATTCAAGGGGGAGAGAGAGCATGAGCGAGGGGATTATCTGTCCGAAAAGGCCTGTCTGAAGAGCCAGGTTTTCAGTTTCTTTTTGAAGACCAAAGGGCAGGGTTCTTGGCGGAGGTCTGGTGGGAGCGAGTTCCAGAGTGGAGGCCCAGCTGTGGAGAGGGCGCGCTTCCTTAAAGAGGTTTTAGCAGGCGGGGTATATAGCATGTCTTTGTATGCTCTTCTAGTGGGTCTGTTTGAGGTGTGTGGCCTTATTTGGAAGGTTAGATTGAGGGGGGGAGATATTATGTAAAGCCTTGTGGATCATCATGAGGGCTTTAAAGAGGATCCTGAATTTGATTGGTAACCAGTACAAGTTTTGAAGGATGGGAGTGATATGTTCTCTTCTGTTGGCATTAGTGAGGATCCTGGCTGTGGCGTTCTGGACCATCTGAAGAGGTTTGATTGAGTTGGCGGTAGTCCCAGCAGGAGGGAGTTGCAGTAATCCACTTTGGACAAGACAATGGATTGCAACACCAAACGGAAGTCATGGAGGAGTAGTAATGGTTAATCACAATCTGCTTGTGATTTAACTACTCTGAACAATTTTGTGTCATCTGCAAATTTGATTATCTCACTCGTATTTCTTTCCAGATCATTTATAAATATATTGAAAAGTAAGAGTCCCAATACAGATCCCTGAGGCACTCCACTGTCCACTCCCTTCCACTGAGAAAATTGCCCATTTAATCCTACTCTCTGTTTCCTGTCTTTTAGTCAGTTTGCAATCCACGAAAGGACATCATCACCTATCCCATGACTTTTTACTTTTCCTAGAAGCCTCGCATGAGGAACTTTGTCAAATGCCTTCTGAAAATCCAAGTATACTACATCTACTGGTTCACCTTTATCCACATGTTTATTAACTCCTTCAAAAAAGTGAAGCAGATTTGTGAGGCAAGACTTGCCTTGGGTAAAGCCATGTGACTTTGTTCCATTAAATCATGTCTTTCTATATGTTCTATGATTTTGATGTTTAAAACACTTTCCACTATTTTTCCTGGCACTGAAGTCAGGCTAACCGGTCTGTAGTTTCCCGGATCGCCCCTGGAGCCCTTTTTAAATATTGGGGTTACATTTGCTATCCTCCAGTCTTCAGGTACAATAGATGATTTTAATGATAGGTTACAAATTTTTACTAATAGGTCTGAAATTTCATTTTTTAGTTCCTTCAGAACTCTGGGGTGTATACCATCCGGTCCAGGTGATTTACTACTCTTCAGTTTGTCAATCAGGTCTACCACATCTTCTAGGTTCACCGTGATTTGATTCAGTCCATCTGAATCATTACCCATAAAAACCTTCTCCATTATGGGTACCTCCCCAACATCCTCTTCAGTAAACACCGAAGCAAAGAAATCATTTAATCTTTCCGCGATGGCCTTATCTTCTCTAAGTGCCCCTTTAACCCCTCAATCATCTAACGGTCCAACTGACTCCCTCACAGGCTTTCTGCTTCGGATATATTTTTAAAAAAATTTCTGTGAGTTTTTGCCTCTACAGCCAACTTCTTTTCAAATTCTTGCTTAGCCTGTCTTATCAATGTCTTACATTTAACTTGCCAACGTTTATGCTTTATCCTATTTTCTTCTGTTGGATCCTTCTTTCAGTGTTTGAATGAAGATCTTTTGGCTAAAATAGCTTCTTTCACCTTCCCTTTTAACCATGCCGGTAATCGTTTTGCCTTCTTTCCACCTTTCTTAATGTGTGGAATACATCTGGACTGTGCTTCTAGAATGGTATTTTTTAACAATGACCATGCCTCTTGGACATTTTTTACTTTTGTAGCTGCTCCTTTCAGTTTTTTTCTAACTATTTTTCTCATTTTATCAAAGTTTCCCTTTTGAAAGTTTAGCACGAGAGCCTTGGATTTGCACACTGTTCCTCTTCCAGTTATTAAATCAAATTTGATCATATTATGATCACTATTGCCAAGCGGCCCCACCACCGTTACCTCTCTCACCAAGTCCTGTGCTCCACTGAGAATTAGATCTAAAATTGCTTCCTCTCTCGTTGGTTCCTGAACCAATTGCTCCATAAAGCTATCATTTATTCCATCCAGGAACTTTATCTCTCTAGCGTGTCCCGATGATACATTTACCCAGTCAATACTGGGGTAATTGAAGTCTCCCATTATTACTGCACTACCAATTTGGTTAGCTTCCCTAATTTCTCTTAGCATTTCACTATCTGTCTCACCATCTTGACGGTAGTATACTCCTATCACTATAGTCTTCCCCGAAACGCAAGGGATTTATACCCATAAAGATTCAATTTTGTATTTAGTCTCATGCAGGGAAACAAATTTAACTGATGTGATTTGGAAACTGTACTTCGCCCCCACAAACATGCAATGTTGGCTACCAGGGAGGCTCTTAGCAGTATGTAATAATCGAAAGGATTCCCGGGCCTTGAAGTTGGAGTGTGACTAATTTGGCCTAGCCAAGATAAGGACTGTTGCATACATAGAGAAGTATATGCTTCCCATCCCAGCATTAATGCAACCATACATGTAAAGAGGCTAAGTACCCATCCCCCCTCCCTATCCCAACCCCAATTAACCCTCTGGGAAGGATCTAAGCGTTCCCAGTTTTTACCGGAGGAGGACCCCATGTTGGTAGCCGGTGCCGTCCATCCCCGGAGCATCAAAACATGTAACTACCTGAATAACTGAAACAAATATTGCATGAAAAGTTCCTAAGACAAGAACGGAATAATACAATAAAACCACGGAAACCTCAAATTGACCATCGTATGGCCACCTCGCACTGGTATTGGTACAGGAGAAGCCCTGAAAGTCATGAAAGATCCAGTTACTGCCAAGAAGTTCAAGTGGGGGCAACGGTCCTCTGCCCCTCATTGGCATTTCTCCGGAGTCTTCAGCCACCTAGTGGAGCACGTTGCCAGCGTGGCATTTCAGGTCTAGATCCTTTAGCTGCTGTGACATTGGAGGCTGGGATCTCCACCACCAATCCAGCCTCTTTTGCGGCCAGCGTTGCTTCGTCCAGGGTGCGTACCCTGTGCGACTTCCCATCCGTTTGGAACCATAATCCAAAAGGGAACAGCCAGCGATAGCGAACCTTCACTGTTGTCAGCGCCGTAGTAAATGGCTTAAAAGCCAGTCTTTTGCGCAATGTTGTTGCAGCAAGGTCAGCGTAAATAGCAATGTCATTCTCTTCCCAGCACTATGAATGTTGTTGTCTCACTGCAGAAGCTATTTGTTCTTTGTACGCAAAAGAGTGGAAGCAGACCACAATATCACGTGGTCTATTCCCCACATTAGGTCCCAGGGATCTATGCGCCCTTTCAATCTGTGTACTGTGCTGTGGGCCTCCACACCGGCCACCGCTTCGCCCAATAACATTGTGCAGATTTTTTGAATCATCAGTGTCAGTCCGCATATTCCTCCCTCTCAGGAACACCCTTAAAGCTTAAATTGCAACGCCGGGACCTATTCTCTATGTCCTCCAATTTATCAGCCAAGTCCGTATTTTGTATTTGCAAGGTGGTTAAATCTTTTTGTTGGCTTGCCCATCTCTCCTCGTGGTCATCCAGGCGGGTGTCCATTTCATCAATTCTACGTCCCATTTCAGCATGATCATCCTGCAGCTCCTGGAGTGTAGCTGATATCTCTAATTTGAATGACTTGATATCCTGGCGTAGTTCCAGGAACCATGAACACAGTTCGGCCCGAGATGGGGGCTCTGAATCTGCTCCTCATGGGGGGGTCCCCTCCTCCTTCCTCTGGCTCCTCAGCCCCTGGTTCCGCCACCATTTTGTGCGCCTCAGCCTCGAGATCTTCACCACCTTTAAAGTATGAATATTTTTCAAAATCTACTGGGTTTTTTTTGCAGTCATTTTTCGGAGGATATCCGCGATTGAAAACAGTGAGTACGTCTCCGATTCGCTCAGGCAGTCGCAATTTAAATCTTAAAACAGCTCGGGTGGATGGAGAGCCCCGTGCTATGCGACCAGCATGGGAAGTGACGTCACTTCCTCCTCCCATAAAAGTCTTTCTACCGTCAAAGGAAATCTTATCCTCCACCGTCCAAAGGTCGCTCTACTAAGCCTTACCAGAAAGGCCAGTCCAGGCAACCTCGCAGGCAAGCACCACAGACAACCCCTCAGCCAGACCCAGCATCTGGTTTTTGACTCTTTCCTAGAGAGCAGCATTCAGCCTCCACTACTGCATATTTATTTATTTATTTATTTATTTAAGGTTTTTTTATACCGGCATTCAAGAACTCGTTCTCATCATGTCGGTTTACAGACATGGGAGGTTGATTATGCTACTTCAGCAACATCTGGCACACAATCACTTCAGACCAGTGGGTTCTTGCCATAATCACTCAAGATTATCATCTCAACTTTCTCGCCATTCCGCCGGACTCCCCACCTCGGCTGACGTGAGGAACATCCAATCACTCACCACTCCTGGATCAGGAGGTCTCTCTCCTCCTTTGATCCAGAGCAATCGAACCAGTGCCTTACTCTCAACAGGGCCTCGGCTTCTATTCCCGGTACTTTCTAATCCCAAAAAAGTTAGGTGGCGTTCGCCCAATACTAGACCTTCGTGCCTTAAACAAGTACCTACAAAGAGAAAAGTTCAAGATGGTAACCTTGGGTTCCCTCCTTCCCCTTCTGCAAAGGGAAGATTTGCTCTGCTCTCTAGACCTCCAGGACGCTTACACACACATTGCAATAACTCCTTCTCATCGCAAATGTCTGCAACTCCTGGTAGGCCCAAAGCACTATCAATACTGAGTGCTACCATTCGGCCTGGCATCTGCACCACGAGTCTTCACCAAGTGCCTCATAGTAGTAGCAGCATTCCTCAGAACTCAAGGTGTCCATGTCTACCCCTACCTCGACGATTGGCTGATCAGGGCTCCCGCACAGCAAGCCACTCTGATGTCCCTATGTCTCACTTTGCATACCCTGATCTTTCTAGGGTTTCTCATCAATTACCCAAAGTCCAACTTAGTCCCATCACAAACCCTGTCGTTCATAGGAGCAGACTTGGACACCTTCAGAGCGAAAGCATTTCTTCCTCGAGAACGAGCTCTCACTCTCATTTCTCTCGCCCATCATCTGCAGTCTCGAAAACGCTCAACTGCACGTCACTTCCTAGTGTTGCTTGGACACATGGCATCCTCGGTACATGTCACTCCAATGGCTCGTCTTGCCATGAGAGTCATGCAGTGGACTCTAAGGTCATCTCAACTACTGTCAGCCATTGTCCACATCACCAACCCACTTCACTTATCTCTGGCTTGGTGGAAGAATCAGTCCAATCTCCTTCAAGGCCTTCCATTCCAGGCTCCAGATCCACAAATAACCCTTAAAACCGATGCCTCCAACCTCGGCTGGGGAGCACATGTTGCCAATTTGCAAACTCAAGGCGCCTTGTCTTCAGAGGAAGCCAAACACCAAATAAATTTCCTGGAGCTACGAGCAATCAGATATGCTCTCAGGGTGTTTCAGGATCGCCTTTCCAACCAGGTCATCCTGATTCAGACAGACAACCAGGTGGCCATGTGGTACATCAACAAACATGGAGGAATGGGCTCCTACCTCCTGTGTCAGGAACCTGCACAGATATGGGCGGAAGCCCTTTCCCACTCGATGTACCTCAAGGCCACTACTTGCCTGGAGTGGACAATGTGTTGGCAGACAAGCTGAGTCGCACCTTTCAGCCGCACGAGTGGTCCCTCAACTCCTCAGTAGCAGACTCAATATTCCAACGTTGGGGTTACCCTCACATAGACCTTTTTGTGTCACCTCAAAACCGCAAAGTAGAGAACGTTTTCTCTCTCAATCGCAGCCAACACTCACTACCAAGAGATGCGTTCTTCCTCTCATGGGCAACTGGTCTCCTATATGCATTCCCTCCACTTCCACTTCTCTCAAAGACTCTCATGAAGTTACGTCAGGACAAGGGAAGCATGATCTTGATAGCCCCTCACTGGCCACACCAAGTGTGGTTTCCGATTCTTCAGGACCTCTCCATTCACAGGCACATTCCACTGGGGAAGGACCCGCTTCTAATTACTCAAAACAACGGGTGCCTACACCACTCCAATCTTCAGGCCTTGTCCCTGACTGCCTGGATGTTGAAAGGTTAGTTCTACAGCCACTCAACCTTTCGGAACCAGTTTCCCGTGTCCTGATTGCTTCACGAAAGCCTTCCACGAGAAAATCATATTATTACAAATGGGTCATGGTGTTCCTCACTGTCCCTTGATCCTTTCACTTGTTCCACCACGAAGTTTCTAGACTATCTCTGGCACTTGTCAAAATCAGGTCTAAAAACTTCTTCCATCAGGATGCATGACAGTGCGGTAGCTGCCTTCCATAAAGGTGTTGGGGATGTTCCCATTTCAGTACAACCTCTTGTAACACGTTTTCTGAAGGGCTTGCTCCACCTTAAACCTCCACTGCGCCCTCTGGCCCCTTCTTGGGACCTCAACCTGATTTTGGGTCAGCTCATGAAACCACCATTCAAGCCTCTCCAATCCTGTAATCTCCGCTAACTCACTTGCAAAGTGATTTTTCTTTTGTCGATCTCATCTGCTCGCAGAGTTAGTGAGTTACAGGCCTTAGTCACCTACCCGCCTTACACTAAACTTCTGCATGATAGAGTAGTACTCCACACTCACCCTAAGTTTTTGCCTAATGAAGTATCAGAGTTTCATATCAATCAATCCATCATACTACCCACCTTCTTTCCCAGGCCCCATTCAAATCCAGGAGAACGGGCTCTGCATACCCTTGACTGTAAAAGTGCTCTAGCATTCTATCTAGACCGTACAGCTGGCCACAGGAAATCCATTCAATTGTTTGTTTCCTTTGATTCCATCAAATTGGGTAAATCTGTGGGTAAGCAGACTCTCTCCTCCTGGTTAGTGGACTGCATATCCTTTTGTTATCAGCAAGCAGGCATTCCACTTCAAGACCATTTATTTATTTATTTATTTATTTATTTAGCGTTTTTCTATACCGGCATTCATGATTAGAAACCACATCATGCTGGTTTACATGCAACAAGGGGTGAGAACAAGCAACGTTAAAGCACACTCTGTCAGGGCCATGGCAACTTCAGTAGTGCACCTACGCTCGGTGTCACTTCTTGATATTTGTAGGGCTGCTACCTGGAGTTCTTTCCATACCTTTGCAGCCCATTATTGTTTAGACAAGGCTAGAAGACAAGATTCCATCTTAGGTTGTGCAAGACAGACTGGCCGATTTGCAACTTGATGTACCAATACTCTTACTATTAATTAATTAATTATTTATTTATTTATTTATTTAACACTTTTTTTATACCGACCTTCATAGTAATGACCATATCGGATCGGTTTACATAGAACAAGGGTATAACTGAAGCAATAAATAAAGTAATTAACAATAGAGGTGGATAAGGCAAAGTTACATTTAACAAGGAGTAGAAACTTGGAAGCTTAAATAGCTGAAAGCAGGTAAAGGCAGGAAGTAATAGTAACATAATACAAAAGAATATGGGTTAAAGCATAAGGTGCTTTAACCTGGAAGTGCCAGAGTCCATTTTCGAGAGGAAAAAAGACCATTCGTCCAGGAGAGAGTGAACGGCGACTAGGGTTCAGGATTCCCTCTACCAAATTCCACTCCAGTCCTTGTGCCTATTGCACATCTTGGGTACATTTGGTGCATTTCTCGGACATCCTCAGCTCGGTACTCACCCATATGTGAGGACTACCATCCTGTTTGTCCTGTGAGAAAGCAGAAGTTGCTTACCTGTAACAGGTGTTCTCACAGGACAGCAGGATGTTAGTCCTCACAAAACCCACCCGCCACCCCGCGGTGTTGGGTTCATTACGTTTTCTTATTTTATTTTTTGGCACTTACTTTAGCTTTTAAACGAGAATGAAGGGGGACCCCTGCTGGTTGCAGGGTTAGTACCATCCTGGGCATGCCCAGTAGGTGCCAGTCAAAGTTCTAGAAACTTTGACAAAAGTGTTCCGTGATTGGGCTTCATCCTGTGATGTCACCCATATGTGAGGACTAACATCCTGCTGTCTTGTGAGAACACCTATTATGGTAAGCAACTTCTGCTATACAACATCTTGTCTCATTTTAGACCAGTAGCATTCAGTATTGATGACATGGTGTTTGAAGCACAGTTTGTGCTCGCTACATTAGCTGATGCAGAGAGCAGGACCTCTACACAAAGAGGACAGGCGATTTCTCGACCCACTACCAGGTAATTTGTACATGGCAGGTACCATTACTATTTGCTATCTTAAACAGGCTTTTTCTCTATATGTACCCAGATCAGTCCAGAGTCCTGGGTTTTTCCTCCCTTCCAGCAGATGGAGACAGAGAAAGTTTCGTTGACACTGGCATATAACCTGGTGTGCCACCTGCAGTTCCTCAGTATTGTATTTCTGTCTCCAGCAGATGGTGGTGGTGCAAAACCTGGAGTCTGAAGCTTAGTTTAACAAAATAAAATAAAATAAGAAAGAAGAGAAAAAGAAAATTCAGTTTTTAGTTTTAGTCGAGAAGAGCTCCTCCCAGAAGGTTGGCAGGCTCTGGTGGGGCTATCCCTTCTGGTTGTGAGGTGGATGAGCAGAGGGTTGGAAACCCTTTTTGGCTCAGTCTTTTTTGCCACCCCGGGGGGGGGGGGGGGGACTGGTGGTGTCAGCTCCTTTCTCTCCCTCAGGATGATGCCCAGAGCCTGCTGCCCAGCTTCAGGGAGGTGTTTTCTTTAAATTTTTAAACTTTAAAAAAAAAAAAAAAGCTCCATCTTCTTTTTCTGATACGTTAGTCATACGGCGGGGCAATTCGCAGGCTGCCCAGCAGGGAATCTGCTTTCCTTTCCAGCGTCATTGTAGCAGCAATCAAGTTGCGTGTGAGCGACCCAATGGGGGCCATGCCTTGTGGCAGCCGGTGTTCAACATGTGGGGAAGCGCGCGAGCACCTCTCACAAAATGGCCTTTGTTCCCACTGCCTCTCCAGGGGAGAGGACAGCTCAGGAGCCCCTGCGAGAGTGTTGGATAGTCATTGGGTCACCATGGTGGATGCTGATACAGCTGCTGGCTCCTTCCCAGTTCACATGGGAATGGTGGCCATTTTAGCTTCATTTGCAGCAGCAGTTGAACTGTCTGAGGAGGATGAGGACCTGCTGGAGCAGGATCCTGATGACCCAGTAGGATTTTCTCCGGATTTTGTGCTACTGCTCTACAAAGCTTATCTTGTCAGGAAGGCCGCAGGACGCCCACTTTCTCCAAAGACAAGCAGGATGGTAGTCCTCACATGTGGGTGACATCATCGGATGGAGCCCTATCAAGGAACACTTTTGTCAAAGTTTCTTTGACTGGCACACTGAGCATGCCCAGCATGCCACCAACCCTACATCCAGCAGGGGTCCCCCTTCAGTCTCATGTTTTCCGCGCAGCAGTAGCCTCAAGGTTTTCAGGAGCTCTGTGAGAATTCCTCACAAGTATTTTCCTCACGGAAACTTTCTTTAAAATTTCAAACTTTTTCCCCCATCGACCACCGACCTCCATCGATGCCTCGTCCTTTGCGGTTGGTTCCCGGCGGTGCTTTCATCGGTGCCTGAGGGCCATCAACCATGTGCCGCCCTTCTTTTTTGAAAAATGGCGACCGGGTTTCGAAAATGCCCCGAGTGCCCGCGGACCATGTCCATTACGGATCCTCATGATGTGCGTGTCTTGTGGTTGGGGCCCACTCACGACGTCCAGCGGTACACTAGCTGTGCACAGTTTGACACCAAAAGGCCACAGGGCCCGCTTGGATAAAATGGAACACCTATTCAAATGTGTGTCTCCGTCTACTCCAGCCAAGAGTACACCGATTTGAAAGCCTTCAACTTCGACTCAGCCACCATTGATGTCCCAGCGCCATCGAGACACCGGTGACCATCCTTCACCAGCTTCTTCACGTTCGAAGGCATCGACATCTTCCTCCTTGGTGCCAGAGGACTGGACCGAGCATTGGGAAAAGCACCGTCACCGCCATCGACGTGAGCCTTCTTCCGATGCCAGCACAGACAAACCATTGACATCGGCATCGACAGAGCCACCGGCAAAGAAGTCCCGGGGAGAAGGGGCCCCATCCCCCTCTGGACCCGGGACACCGAGACGTTCCCCACCGGCACTGGTGCTGGGAGCCGAGACTCCATTGATAAAGGTGGACTCTCTGGCAACGCCCATGGAGCCTTCAACCCTAGCAGCTGTCTTACCAACACCAGCCTTCTGGGAGGAATTGGACCAGATGGTCCAAAAGGCAGTACTTCAGGCACTTTGGGGATTCCAATCGGATTGGGTGTCGGCACCGGCTCCCATGCCGACACCCGATCCGATGCCTACCATGCTGGCTCTGCTTCTTGAGTGCCTGGATACACTAATCGGTGCATTACCATCGATGCCCGTTACTTCCATGCCATCGGCACCTCCAAGACCACCGACACCAATGCCTATTCCATTGTCCTCGGATTATGAAAATATTTTACCAATGCTAGAGCCGGTTCAAGGACCATCGGGTCTATTGCCACCCTGACATCCACCAAAAGCGCCGATTCTATCGATGCCATCAATGTCCTTGGTACCTGCTTCGGAACCTCCATCCTTCCCATCGGTGCCACCTCCAGATCCGGCTGGATTTGAACCCTTACCTCCATCTGAAGACCCGCATGGTGCTGGAGATGCACCATATGATCCCTATGGTGATGATTCCTCTGACACTCAGGACTCCGAGGAACTTCTGTCAGAGCCTTCACCCCCAGAAGAACACTGCCGCTCCCCTCCTGAAGACCTCACATTTTCCAACTTCATTAAAGAGATGTCTGAAACCATCCCTTTTAAACTACAAACAGAGGAAGATGCCAGACACAAGATGCTTGAGGTATTGCAATTTGTGGATGCCCCTAAAGAAGTGATGGAAATTCCAGTACATGAAGTGCTTCTTCATTTGTTACAACGC
The DNA here is from genome assembly GCF_901001135.1 of Rhinatrema bivittatum. Classification (NCBI taxonomy): domain Eukaryota; kingdom Metazoa; phylum Chordata; class Amphibia; order Gymnophiona; family Rhinatrematidae; genus Rhinatrema; species Rhinatrema bivittatum. The sequence continues at coordinate 23,268,623 of NC_042625.1, forward strand.
ACCTGGGAGCACCTGGCACAGTAACAGAAAAACTGATGCCAGGGAGGAAGTGACGTCATCCAGACAGATGGCAGCCTAAACCCGAGTCTCCTCCGATGACCGACAGCATCTACTTTCATCAAGCCCCCTAGTTGGACACACGAGGTGTCAAATATAACTTTACGTTATAGGAAGAGTAGCAGATGACGACCAGACGAAAAGCGTTTGATTTTACGAAGTACTCGTACCACAAACTTGGGCTGGAAGGAGAGCCTCTGGAAACCAACATGGCGGACGCGCCTGAGGCCGATGAGAGTCCGGCGGTCGGCAGGGCAGAATCGCCGCAGGAACATATTGAATTCCCCACCAAGTCCGAAATGCGGGGTTGGTTTGAGGACCTGAAAAAAGAAATTGCGGCCAACACTGCGGATATTAAGACCTCGATTGAGGAGCTTCGAGGTGACATAGCAGAACATGGACGGCGCATATTCGAAGTGGAGACACGAGCTGAAGCCAATAGTGACGGAATAAAAACTGCCCGAGAGCATCTGACCACGTTACAAAGTGAGATGGAACGCCTCCAGGACAAGGTCGAGGACCTTGAAAATAGGTCCCGACGGCAAAACCTCCGCTTTCGCGGCATACCGGAGCTTCCTGACTATGCTGATTGTGCAGCTGTAGTGGTACAAATAAGCGCCATGCTGCTTGCTGAAGGTGAGGTGGACAAGGCCGCAGTTCCAGCTGACGCAGTCAAAATTGTGCGAGCTCACAGAGTGCTGGGCCCAAGGGGCAATAATGTGCCTAAAGATATCATAGCTTGTTACCAGGATTTTGGACTCAAAGAAAAAATCGCAAGCATAGCGCGAAGGCAGCCCATGTGGCAATGGCAAGAGCATGAGCTCATGATTTTTATTGACCTCGCACCGTCTACAATCAAGAAAAGAAGGGATTTCCAGCCCATAACAGGACTTCTTAGAAAAGAAAATATCCGATATCGCTGGCTGTTCCCGTTCGGGATCAGCTTCACAGTTAAGGGGGCAACGCATAGGGTGAGGACACCCGTGGAGGCTTCCCAAATTTTAAAAGAGGCGGGCTATCGTGACTGTGCAGAATTACCAGCGCCTCCGCTGCCTAGTGCCCGCAAAGATGAACCGCCTAGGTGGCAAAGAGTAATCAGGGGAGACAGACGGTTGCGACGACAACCGGAGAAAGACCCACACGGGTGAGAACCTGCAGGATGAGAAATCCTCTACCAGTTATTTTTTTCAATTTATGGTCGTGGATGCGCCGAACAGGCCACAAGAGCATGGCGCTGTGTCCTTCGGACGCTCTAGTTACCAGTTTCAAGTTTAGCCTGCTCGGGACAATGACTTCTTGTATCCTTATTTGGTCTAAATGTTATTACATGTTACTGGACTCATATCAATCTGGTTTTCGTTCAGAGGCTTTTCCTGAGATTTAAAAAGGGGAGCCTCAATGTTATGCTTGATGATTTTTATACATTCTGTAAGATGTCGGGTGGAAGGCAACTGTTGGTATGACTGTTTCCTCCTTTTCACAGGCAGAGTGGTCCTCGAGAGAGGAATACGCTGCAGAGGGGATGGGAAAGCGGGGAGGAGGGGGGGGAAATGAGGTGGGACAAAGCTATTATGCTCCGTTTCTCTGTGTGAGGGTATATCTAAAATTACAGCTAAACCGGCAGGACTGAATTATTGTACACTGGGGCTCAGGGGTTTATTCTAAAGGAAATACTGTTCAGATGTTATGGCGAATATAAATATTTGGTCCCTTAATGTTAAGGGGCTGAACTCGCCACTTAAAAGGCAGTCTCTATTTTCTGACTTGGCTTATCATAATGTTATGATTGGGATGGTTCAGGAAACACACTTAAAAAAGAGATATGAACGCTTGCTTCGACATAATGACTACCCAAAGCAATATTGGGCGGCCAGGCCACTGTCTCATAAGTACCTTGGGGTTGGCATCTTAATTCACAGAGATTTAATGTATGAAGAAATAGCATGCTACTCAGATCCAGAGGGTAGATATCTTATGGTGATCATTGCTATTGGTGGGGAAAAATATTCTTTGTTAAGCGTATATGCTCCCAATAGCGCTCAGGGACCTTATCTAGCTCGCTTATCTCAGATTATAGATCAATGTGCAGAGGGTCATTTGATAATAGGGGGAGATTTTAATTTGACCTCCAACCCTAGACTGGATAATTCACAAGGGAATACTCAAACTAAGAAGAAAGATCGTCAGAGTTTCCACTGCTTCCTACGCAGGTACAGTTTAATTGACACATGGAGGGTTTGGCACCCCAATAGACGGGGATATACTTTTTTTTCTAAAGCCCACAAGACATATTCTAGAATAGATTATTTGCTGGTTACAAAAAGCTGCTCCAATCATGTTAGCAACCCGACTATAGGGACCGCTACCTGGTCAGATCATAGTCCAGTATCTTTACAGATAGTTTTTTCTGCCATGGATCAGGGCATACGGTACTGGAAGCTCAATGAAAGCCTGTTGGCAGATGAAGCCTTTTGTGACCTTCTAAATTCGAGTATTCAGGATTACCTACAAATAAATGATACGCCAGAAACGGCCCCAACCACGCTGTGGGACTGTCTTAAAGCAGTGATTAGGGGTCGGCTTATTGCCAGAGGCGCTTATGTGAAAAAACAGAAACAGAGGGATAAGATCGAAATCATTGGGCAGATACAAAGGCTAGAACTTTTACATTCCACTACCGGGAATAACCAACTTTTGGCACAAATGGATAAATTAAGATTGCAATTGGTGGAAATTGAAGCGGCTCAGGTTGCGTTCCAATTGGAACGTGCAAAACAGTCATTCTATGAAGGAGGGAATAAGGCTGGAAGATATCTGGCCCGCAAGTTAAAGGTCAAACAATCAGTACTCAATATTGTAAAGTTAAAAGACGAACAGGGGAAGATAATTACTTCCAGTACCGAAATTAGGCAAAGGTTTTTGCGATTTTATTCAGCTCTTTATGCAACTAACCCTACTATTCACCCAGCAGAGATAGACCACTACTTGTCGACCATACAGCTCCCCCGGGTACCTCCAGAAGCACAAAAATTTTTAACTCGGGATATCACAGCAGCGGAGGTGTTGCGGGCCATAGGGGCTTTGAAGCAGGGCAAATCTCCCGGCGTGGACGGCTTTACGGCCGCTTTTTACAAAAAATTTGCAACCACATTAATTCCCCCTCTGGTAAAATTATTTAACTCACTGCAAGATCAGGGTTCCCTATCCAGAGAGGCGAATTTGGCGGGGGTGACACTTCTAGTCAAGCCAGGGCGTGACCCTACTTTATGCGGTTCATACCGCCCCATCTCCTTAATAAACTTGGACATGAAATTACTCGCAAAAATACTGGCACACAGGCTCAATACCTTTCTCCCCGACTTGATCCATCCAGATCAGTCGGGCTTCATTCCAGGTCGCATGGCGTCCGATAATGTCAGGAAGGCAGTTGACGCTATGTGGTGGGCAAGATCCCATCAAATTCCTATGACTCTCCTGGCTATCGATGCTGAGAAAGCCTTTGACTATGTTCACTGGCCCTTTTTATTCCGGACCCTGAGCCAATTCCATTTAGGGGATAGATTCATAACGTGGATACATAAACTTTATGAGGCGCCCACAGCCTGTCTCAAAATTAATGGGGGGTATTCTTTGCCTTTTGCCGTACAGAGAGGGACCAGGCAAGGTTGTCCCCTATCCCCTTTATTGTTTGCTCTTTTTTTGGAACCCTTTGCTCAAAAAATTAGGAATAACCAGTTGATATCTGGGATACAGGTTGGTGACGTCTCGTCCAAGACGACATCTTGTTTACCATTACTGACCCGCTGCAATCGCTACGGGAAGTCACCAAAGAAATTACTGAATTTAGCTCTGTATCGGGGTTCACTATTAACTGGGATAAATCCGAATTATTAAACATATCCCTGTCACCGGAAATGGTGGTTCAGATTCAACAAGGCTATCCTTTTAAGTGGGCCAAGCAAAAATTGAAATACCTGGGGGTATATTTGGGGGTGTGTGATAACTTGTTTCAACTAAACTACCCGCCTTTATTGGCTAAAATCTATAAGGACCTTGAAGAGTGGGACCGGTGCCACATTTCTTGGTTGGGGAGACTGGCGGTGGTTAAAATGAATGTTATGCCTCGGCTTTTATATCTCTTACAAACGTTGCCAATTCTGATCCCGGTAAAGCTTTTGGATAAATGGCAAAACCGATTGAATAAATATTTGTGGAAAGGCAAGAGAGCGCGAATTGCTAAGCAGACCCTATACTTACCCCGTTTGCAGGGAGGTTTGGGGATGCCCAATCTAGCCCGCTATCAAGGCGCCGCTCAGCTTAAAGCGGCTGTAGAATGGCATAGGAACACAAATGGCAAGCCCTGGGTACAGCTGGAGCAAGCGATCATAGGGACTTTACCCATTAGCGCGCTTATGTGGCAAAAGAGGAATACCTGGCCCCAGAGAGGGCAGTTACCGGACACGGTCGAGGTAACTCTGTCGATATGGGAACAATGGAAGAAAACCTTAGTGGGTACACAAAATTTCTTTCATAGCACTCATTTATTTCATTATAATGCATTCAGGCCTGCGGGTCATCCTATGGCCTTTTCTCATTGGATTATAAGTGGTATCTCGCAACTTGCTCATGTGTGGGCACCAGGAGGGTTGCTTCCATTTCAGACGTTGCGAGAACGGCACAATTTGACACCTGCAGATTTGTTTAAATACTTGCAAGTTCGACATTTCTACATTAGCAATCAGGTAGAAAAGGATTTAACAAAAGGGGTGTCCTCATTTGAAAGCATGTGCAGACATGCAAATAAGGTAGATAAACATATTTCTAACATATATGGTTTATTGTGTGGTAGTTTCTCACTTTCTACTTCCCATATTCGAGCATGGCAACTGGATTTACAGTGCGACTGGACCAAGGAGGACTGGCTGCAGGTGTTTCACGGCCTGCGAACAGGTTTAATTTCAGCTAAGCATATCGAAAATGGATACAAATTGTTCTTCCGATGGTATGTTACCCCTGTCCAGCTGCAACACATGAGACCGAGTTCTTCAGGACTGTGCTGGAAGCAATGTCGGGAAAAAGGAACATTTTTTCACTTATGGTGGACTTGCCCCAAGATTCGTTACCTGTGGAGTTTGATTTCTGATTGGATTACAACTATATTACGAATCACCGTTCAACTAACTCCGTCTCAAGCATTGCTGAATGAAGAACTCAAGGACACTTATAAGTTTCATAATTATTTTATTAAGTACGTGGTAACTGCGACGAGATGCCTCATTGCACAATATTGGAAAGACACGAAGGTACCTACAATACTTATGGTGCAGGCAGCGGTCAGGAATATGCATAGCCTTGGGCGGATCACTGCATATAAAAATAAGTCGGTACATAATTTTTCAAAGATATGGGGGCCCTATGATCGCTGGATGCACAATACTATGGGAGGATGGTAGCCAGTGCCATTCCAGCTCTATCGTGGTCTTGAACTAGTGAGGGTGGTTTGAGAGATCCCAGTGACCCCTTGCGCTCTGAGGGCCCATACCGGGACCTTGATATCGAGTCTCTATCCACATATCTTTACTGCCTGTGCATCTGCTTTGTTATCCTTACACAATATTCTAAGGACAATAGTTGTACGCCTCATGGGGGGGGGGGGAAGTTAGGGTAATAATACATACTATGGCGACATGCCCTTGTTGATGTTGTTGACAATAACTCACTGTATCTGTTTCTGTATAAATTATGTTTACTCATTCTAGTGGAATTTGTACAGGCTGTCTACATGTTGCCAATAAAAGTTATAAATTAAAAAAAAAGAAAAAAAAAAAAAGAAAAACTGATGCCACCTATCTGGTTCAGTCAGCTCCGGGGTTCCACAAATGCCAACTGCCCCATCAATCTGTCGTCGTTGATTCTGTCCAGAAGAAAGCCAAGGGATCCCGGCCTCATTCTTCTACCCCTCCAAGTAAAGAACAAAAATCTTTGGAGGCCTTCAGACGAAGAGGAGTGTCCCATGGTTCTATGCTAATGGCACGTATACCAGCCTACAAGCTCTATATGACTCGGTACTCAAGAAATCTTTGGAAGAAAGTCCAAGAATTCTCTGAGACCCTACTGGAGGAATATCAAGAAGGGCTCAAAGCAATTCTCCAAAAAGGGCTCGATGCTGGAAAGTATGAAGTTAGGGCAGCATACGACATCTTTGAAACTGCCTCAAGAGTATCAGCAGCAAGTGTAAGCGCTAGATGCTGGGCATGGCTCAAGTCTTCTGACCTGCGCCAGGAAGTCCAAGAAAGGTTGGCAGACCTCCCATGTACAGGGGACAATTTGGCGACAAAATTCAAGAAACAGTGGCGCAACTAAAAGTGGCACTCTCCCTTCGGACTTCCCATCTACCACCTTCCCATCTACCACCTTCCCATCTACCACCAAGAGGTCTTTTGATGGGATCCTAGGAGGCTATCCTATAAGCCACGTAGGTATTACCCACCTCCATCCCATACTCGACAACCTAGACCCTCTCAAAGAGATCAGCCTCGGCAACACAGGGCCCCAAAAGCCCAACCAGCCCCGCAGACTGGCCAGCATTGGGGTTTTGACTCCTTTCTAGAGGGCAGAAATCAACCCCTGCCTACCACAACAATTCCTGTGGGAGGCCGCTTGTGCCATTTTGCCAGCATATGGCACACAATTACAACAGACCAATGGGTCCTTTCTGTGGTCGCCCACGGTTACCAACTGAACTTCTTCATGCTACCACCGAACACGTAACCATGTCCAGCGTGGGGTCTGATCAACCGCTCTCCACTTCTCGCGGCAGAGCTCTCAATCCTCCTGCAGTCCAATGCCGTGGAACCTGTATCTCGACTGCAGTGGGGTCAAGGGTTCTACTCTTGGTATTTTCTAATTCCAAAAAAGTCAGGCAGCATTCGTCCTATTTTAGACCTACGTGCCCCAAACAAACATCTCCGCAAAGAAAAGTTCAGAATGATAACCTTGGGTACCATGCTCCCTCTCCTGCAACGGGGAGATTGGCTCTGCTCTCTAGATCTTCAGGAGGCTTATGCCCACATTTCCATATACCCTCCTCATTGAAAAAACCTCAGGTTTATAGTAGGCCACAATTATTTCCAATACCGAGTGCTGCCATTCGGTCTAGCATCAGCACCCCATGTATTTAAAAATGCCTGGCGGTAGTCGCAGCTCAATTGACACAACATCCACGTCTATCCGTATCTAAACGATTGGCTCCTCAGAGGTCCATTCCAAAAGGTAGTACTCCACTCCCTCCATTTCACCATCAGCCTACTGCAATCCTTGGGGTTTCTAATAAACTATCCCAAGTCACATCTAACTCCATCATGCACCCTCTCGTTCATCGGAGCAGATCTAAACACTGTCCAGGCCAAAGTGTTTCTACCAAAGGACCGAGCACGCACATTATCAACCTTGGCCAAAGTAGTACAGAGTTGCTGAACCACTACAGCTTGTCATCTACTAACCTTACTAGGTCAAATGGCGTCCAAGGTTCATGTAACCCAAATGGCTCGACTAGCCATGAGAGTAACACAATGGACTTTAAAGTCCCAGTGGTCCCAATTAAATCAATACATGTCCCACATTGTCCACATCACCAGCCAGCTTCGTCTCTCACTTGCTTGGTGGATACAGGAGTCCAATCTTCAGATAGGACTACCCTTCCAACCTCCGCAACCTCAATTTACTCTGACAACAGATGCATTCAACCTGGGTTATGGGACCCAGGTCAACAACCTCCAAACCTAGGGAACCTGGACCACACAGGAAGCAAAGCATCAGATTCATTTTCTGGAGCTCCGGGCAATTCGATATGCCCTCTTCACTTTTCTAGATTGCCTCTCCAACAAGGTAATCCTAATCCAAACAGACAGCCAGGTAGCAATGTGGTACCTCAACAAGCAAGCGGGCACAGGCTCTTATCTGCTAAGCCAGGAGGTGGCGCAGATCTGGGCCTGGGCTCTCTCCCATTCCATGCTACTGAGAACGACCTACCTGCCAGGCGTGGACAATGTGATGGTAGACAACCTCAGCCAGACCTTTCATCCCCACGAATGGTCCCTAGATCCCACTGTAGCAAACCAAATATTTCACCAGTGTGGCCGTCCACACATAGACATTTTTGCATCAATTCACAACCGCAAAGTAGACAATTTCTGCTCTCTACACTGCAGCCACAACACACCGCCACGAGATGCCTTTGCCCACTCGTGGGCAAGGGGTCTTCTATATGCCTACCCTCCACTTCCACTCATCAGCAAGACTCTTCAAGTTATAGCAGGACGGGGGCACAATGATCCTCATAGCCCCTGACTAGCAGCGTCAGTCTTGGTTTCCCATCCTACGCGACCTCTCAGTCCAGCAACCAATTCACCTGGGCACAGATCCAACTCTGATAACGCAGAACAACAGGCTGTTGCATCATCCGAACCTTCACTCCCTGTCTCTAACAGCTTGGATGTTGAAAGGTTAATACTACAATCCCTTAATCTCTCTGACAGTGTGTCCCAGGTCCTCGTAGCTTCACGAAAGCCTTCTACTAGGAGATCCTATCGTTCCAAATGGAAAAGATTCTCCTTGTGGTGCACCACAAAAGAAATAGATCTCTTTTCCTGCCCCACTACAAGGTTCCTGGACTATCTGTGGCACCTTTCCGAGTCAGGTCTGCAGACTTCCTCTATCCGAGTCAGCATTATATCCACTTACCATAAAGGTATAGGAGATGCCCCGATCTCAGTGCAACCCCTGGTAGGGTGCTTTATGAGAAGCCTGCTCCAGCTAAAACCTCCACTGCGTCCTCCGGTTCCAGCATGGGACCTCAATGTTGTGCTAGCACGGCTCACGCGACCTCCATTTGAGCCCCTGCACTCCTGCGAGCTTCAACATCTCACTTGGAAAGTCATCTTTCTAGTTTCTATAACATCAGCTTGCAGAGTCAGTTAGCTACAGGCACTGGTAACATACCCACTGTATAGCAAATTTCTTCATGATCGTGTGGTACTCCACACGCACCCTAAATTCTTGCCAAAGGTAGTTTCTGATTTTTACTTAAATCAGTCACTAATACTTCCTACCTTTTTTCCAAGGCCTCACTAACAACCAGGTGAGCGGGCTCTGCATTCCTTGGACTGTACATAAGAACATAAGAAATTGCCATGCTGGGTCAGACCAAGGGTTCATCAAGCCCAGCATCCTGTTTCCAACAGAGGCCAAACCCGGCCACAAGAACCTGGCAATTACCCGAACACTAAGAAGATCCCATGCTACTGATGCAATTAATAGCAGTGGCTATTCCCTAAGTAAACTTGATTAATAGCCATTAATGGACTTCTCCTCCAAGAACTTATCCAAACCTTTTTTGGACCCAGCTACACTAACTGCACTAACCACATCCTCTGGCAACAAATTCCAGAGCTTTATGCGTTGAGTGAAAAAGAATTCTCTCCGATTAGTCTTAAATGTGCTACTTGCTAACTTCATGGAATGCCCCCTAGTCCTTCTATTATTTGAAAGTGTAAATAACTGAGTCACATCTACTCGTTCAAGACCTCTCATGATCTTAAAGACCTTTATCATATCCCCTCTCAGCCGTCTCTTCTCCAAGCTGAACAGCCCTAACCTCTTCAGCCTTTCCTCATAGGGGAGCTGTTTCATCCCCTTTATCATTTTGGTTGCCATTCTCTGTACTTTCTCCATTGCAACTATATCTTTTTTGAGATGCGGCAACCAGAATTGTACACAGTATTCAAGGTGCGGTCTCACCATGGAGCGATATAGAGGCATTATTACATTTTCTGTTTTATTAACCATTCCCTTCCTAATAATTCCTAACATTCTGTTTGCTTTTTTGACTGCTTTTATCTGGACTGCACTGCAGCCCATAGGAAGTCCACCCAACTGTTTGTCTCTTTCGATAAAACCAAATTGGGAGTTCCGGTAGGCAAGCAGACCCTGTCGACCTGGCTGGCGGACTGTATTTCCTTCTGCTACTGACGAGCAGGTCTTCCGCTAGAGGGACGCGTAAAAGCGCATTCAGGAAGAGCCATGGAAACGTCAGTAGCGCACCTCTGTTCTGTACCTCTTGCTGACATCTGCAGAGCTGCCACATGGAGCTCTCTCCATACATTTGCAGCTCATTATTGTCTCGACAAGGCTGGCTGGCAAGATTCCATCTTTGGCCAGTCTATCCTGCGTAATTTTTTTCCAGTTTAATAACCCAGCTTCCTGACTACATCCCACTGAGAAACTCAGGCTGCCCTCATACCCAAAACCACCCCAGTTGTTGTGCCTGTTTCACGTCGTTGGGTGTTTTTGGTTCATTCTATTCGGGCATCTTGTAGCTCGCTATTCACCCACATGTGAGGACTACCATCTTGCTTGTCCTGGGAGAAAGCAGAGTTGCTTACCTGTAACAGGTGTTCTCCCAGGACAACAGTCCTGGGAGAACACCTCACGAAACACCTCACGAAACCCGCCCACCACTCCCCGGAGTTGGGTTCGCTTAAGTTTTATTATTTTATTTTTCGCTCGTACTTTTTGCTACAAACGAGACTGAAGGGGGGACACCCATGCTGGATGCAGGGTTGGTGGCATGCTGGGCATCCTCAGTGTGCCAGTCAAAGTTCTAGAAACTATGACAAAAGTGTTCCGTGATAGGGCTCCATCCGATGATGTCACCCACATGTGAGGACTGACATCCTGTTGTCCTGGGAGAACACCTGTTACAGGTAAGCAACTCTGCTTTCCAGGCTTGAGGACCCGCAGGATCCTCATCCTATCAAGCAGCTCAAAAGGGCGTGGACAAGTGGGATGACCAGGGTTCGCCGAGTCCTGATTCAGGCTACGCATTCGGAGGACGCAAATGAGCTCTTACGAGAGTTGCATGATGGGGAGCCTCTGGTGGAGGACCCTCCGGAGGTGGATTTTTCTCCCGACCATTAGGATCCAGATGAGGGGCGGGGCCAAGCCCCAGCTGTGGAAGGACGATCCTAAGGTTTTTCATCTTTTTCACAGGGAAGAATTGTGGCCCTTGATTCCATGTGTTCTTAAGAAGCTGGGAATCAATGAACCAAGAGAAGAATCTGATCATGAAGAAGTGGACCCAGTAATGGAGGGCTTGAGAGGTCAGGCAAAGGCTTTCCCGCTTCATAAGTTAGTAAAGAAGCTTGTGCTCCAGAAGTGGGAGATTCCAGACACCGGTTTGAAGGTCAGCAGAGCTATGGATAAGTTGTATCCATTACCGGATTATATGGATTTGTTGTGGTTGCCAAAGGTGGATGCCTCAGTGATGGCTGTTACGAAGAAGACAACTATTCCTGTGGTTGGTTCTGCTGCACTTAAGGATATGCAAGACAGGAAGTTAGAGGTCCATCTCAAAAAGTTATTTGAGGTGTTTGCTTTGGGCATTAGGGCTGGGGTGTAGCAGTTTTATGTTTCAAGCAGATTTGCACTGGGTTCAGGAGTTACAGTCTGATAAGGTGATGTCAGAGTCAGAGGCCAAGTAGCTGGAAGCTGTGGTGGCCTAAGGAGCAGACAAGTTATTTGACCTCATCCAAACATCCTCCAGGCCATGATGTCTGTGGTCTGGGCCAGACGGCTCCTTTGGTTGTGGAACTTGTCTGAGGACGTTTGGTCCAAGTCTCAGGGGTGTTTTTGGAAAGGACTTTTTGGAAAGGACTCCTCTGAGCTCGTAAAGCATCTGGGCAAGAACAAAGAACATAAGTTGCCAGAGGATAAACCGAAGGGCGGCAAAGGTTCTTTCTCCTCGCAGCCTCGCTTTCGGGTGGCTCAGCAGTTTTGTCAGAATCAGGCTACAGGAGGCACTGGGAGGCAGTAATTCTGGAACCAGTCTTTTCAAGGCCAAAAGCCAAACAAAGATGGTTCTGGCCAGGGAACATCAGGATCCAAGTCCACCCAATGAATCGAGGCCGGTCTCCTCAGTGCCAGCCATAGGGGATTGGTTGACTCTGTTCTTCAAGGAGTGGGCCAAGATCACGACAGACCAGTGTATCCAAAATGTGATAAGACATGGTTATGCTTTAGAGTTTGTTCATCCGCTAAAGAACTTGTTCATGGCATCTCCTTGCACCTACACAAGCAAAAGACAGATGGTTCGGGAGACCATAGACTGTTTACAGATGCTGGGAGCCATCGTTCCTGTTTCCATAGGGGAATGGGGAATGGGAAGGTACTCCATTTATTTTGTGGACTCAAAGAAGGAAGGGACCTTCTGCCTGATCTTGGATCTGAAGAAGGTGAACATGGCTCTCAGAGTTCCTCGTTTTTGGATGAAGACCCTACTTTCGATGATTGCAGCAGTGTGCAAAGAATAGTTTTTGGTCTCTCTCGATCTAACCAAAGTGTAATTGCACATAGCAATCCAGCCAGATCATCAAAGAATTCTGAGGTTCATGATTCTCGGGTTACATTTTCAGTTTTGCGCCCTGCCTTTCGGATTGGTGACAACCCCAAGAACCTTCACCAAGGTGACGGTTGTGATGGTGGCAGCTCTCAGGAAGGAAGGTATCCTAGTTCACCCGTATCTGGATGATTGCCTTATTTGGGCAAAGTCAGAGGTCCTTTGCAGTCAAGCAGTGGCAGTGGTACTGCAGCGTTTAAGGTCCCTGGGTTGGGTTGTAAATCTGTCAAAGTCAGTGAATAAAATGAAAAATGTCATGATGCCTCTGTATCACTCCATGGTGAGACCGTACCCTGAGTACTGTGTACAATTCTGGTCGCTGCATCTCAAAAAAAATATAGTTGTGATGGAAAAAGGTACAGAGAAGGGCAACCAAAATGATAAAGGGGATGGAACAGCTCCCCTATGAGGAAAGGCTAAAGAGGTTAGGGCTGTTCAGCTTGGAGAAGAGACAGCTGAGGGAGGATATGATAGAGGACTTTAAAATCATGAGAGGTCTAGAATGGGTAAATGTGAATCGGTTATTTACTCTTTTGGATAATAGAAGGACTAGGGGGTATTCCATGAAGTTAGGAAGCAGCATATTTAAAACTAATTGGAGAAAATTCTTTTTCACTCAACACACAATTAAACTCTGCAATTTGTTGCTAGAGGATGTGGTTAGTGCAGATAGTATAGCTGGGTTTAAAAAAGGTTTGGATAAGTTCATGGAGGAGAAGTCCATTAACTGCTATTAATCAAGTTGTCTTAGAGAATAGCCGCTGCTAGTACTGGCATCAGAATTATGGGATCTACTTAGTGTTTGGGTACTTGTAGCCTGGATTGGCCACTGTTGAAAACAGAATGCTGGGGTTGATGGACTTTTGGTCTGACCCAGTATGGCAATTTCTTATGTTCTCAGGTGTTGGAGTTACTGGGGGTGCGTTTCGACACCAGGGTTGGGAGAGTATTTCTCACCAAGGAACAAATCGACAGGCTGCAGAGGCAGGCTCGCAGCTTGTTGGACATTGCAGTTCCCAGGGTGTGGGATTACCTGCAGGTTCTCATTTCCATGGCTTCCACGTTGGAATTGGTTCCTTGGCCATTTGCTCATATGAGACTGCTGCAGAGCCCATTACATTCCCGGTGGGATCCGTTGTCACAACAGTTTCATCTTCTATTGCCTCTTACGGAAGTAGCTAGGTCAAGTCTTTCATGGTGGCTTGGTCGTGACCACTTAAGTCGAGGTGTAGCCTTGGAGGTTCCGAACTGGATAGTGGTCACAGCAGATACCAGCCTCTCCGATTGGGGGGCTATGTGCCAGATTCAGTCGGCACAGGGCTGGTGGTCTCCAGAGGAGGCGGCATGGTCTATGAATCGCTTAGAGATGAGAACAGTTCATCTTACGTTGCGTGCCTTTCTGCCTCTCTTATGGGGATGGCTGGTAAGAATTTTATCAGACAATGCAACAGTGGCTTACATCAACCGACAGGGTGGTACCAAGAGTCGGGTGGTGGCTCAGGAGGCCCAGGAGTTAATTCGCTGGGCAGAGCAACATCTGGAATTATTGGCGGCTTCTCTCATAGCTGGGATAGACAATGTGCAAGCAGATTTTCTCAGTTGTCAACAGCTGGATCCCGAGAAGTGAAAGTTGTTGGAGGAGGCGATGTGGCTTATCTGTCGCAAGTGGTGTGGCCCCAGCTTAGACTTGATGGCAAACCAAAGGAATGCCAAGACCCCAACTTCTTCAGTTGCAGGAAGGAATGCAGAGCGAAGGAGTCAACGCTTTGGTACGCCCATGGCCGCAAAGGATTCTCCTGTACGTGTTTCCACCATGGTCGTTAGTGGGCAAAGTATTGTGGCGAATAGAGATTCACCCAGGAGAGGTGATTCTAGTGGCGCCGGAGTGGTCTCGATGGCCCTGGTTTGCAGATTTGATCAATCTCGTGGTGGATGGGCCACTGCCTCTTGCTCATCTTCCCAACCTTCTGCGTCAAGGTTCCATATTTTCAGATCAGGCAGCTCGCTTCTGTCTCATGGCTTAGCTTTTGAGAGGAAGCATTTAAGGTGCAAAGGATATCTGGAGGATGTCATTTCCACTATGCTACAAGCTAGGAAAACTTCAACATCCTTAGCCTACATAAGGGTGTGGAAAGTCTGAGTCCTGGTGCTCAGAACAGGGGGTTCATCCTACTCTAGCATCGGTGGCGCATATTTTAACCTTCTTGCAACGAGTGTTGGTGAAGGGTTTGGCCTTCAATTCCCTCAGTGTACAAATGATGTCTTTAGCCTGCCTTAGCGGCAAGGTGCAGGGGGCAGCCCTAGCAGCACATCCAGACGAAGTGCGTTTTCTCCAGGGAATGAAGCATTTGCAGCCCCTAGTACAGAAGTTGTGTGTCCCCTGGAGCCTTAACTTGGTTCTCAAAGGGTTGTGTACAGCTCCGTTTGAACCACTACAAAGGGAAACTATGAAGGATCTTACCTTAAAGGTTGTTTTCTTGGTAGCAAGTTGTTCCGCTAGGAGAATTTTGGAGCTACAGGCTCTTTCATGCAGGGATCCTTTTCTGAGGATTACGGATAATGGAGTCTCTTTGTGTATAGTTCCTTCTTTTCTTCCGAAGGTGGTTTTGGCATATCATTTGAATCAGTCAGTGGAACTACCGGCTTTCCAAATCTGGATACAACTACGCCTCACGCGAGGGAGTTGAGACTTTTGTATGTGAAAAGGGCTGCTGCGATATCTTAGGATCACTAATAACTTTTGGCTATTGGATCATCTTTTTGTACTATGTAGTGGCGCAAAGAAGGGACATAAGTCTTCCTCCTTTAATCTGTGACTGCTCCTTATCCTATCAGCCTGGACACCACTCAAATATACTCACTTCAATCTCACATCAGTCCACACACCACAAGACCACACACAACAAAAGAAGGCTTATTCCGATCCACACCCTCACTCGCACTCAAGCCATCAGTCTCTCACTCATCTCCATTATATTGTTCAACGCACAATCCCTCCAGAAGAAAACACATCTCTTACATGACATTCTAACTGATTCCAAACCAGAAATCTGCGCTGTCACTGAAACCTGGTTTAAACAACATGACACTCCTCTCATCAACCAACTACCCATAGACAACTACGACGTGTTCTCAATTCCACGTAAAAAGAAGAGAGGAGGCGGCTTACTTCTGGCTGTAAAAAAGGAGCTCCATCTGCTATCCCAGAAATGTGATCTCCCAAACCAGTACGAAATTGGCTTTTTTAAATCTAAGTCACTTCAATTGTGTCTCATTTACACCCCCCCAGGTCTTCTAGAGAAAGACTCATCCCCCCTTATTGAATTCTTTGCAAAATCCCTATCCGCTGACTTACCCACGATTCTCCTTGGAGACTTTAACTTACATGTGGATGCTTCCCCGCAATCCCCGGCCTGTGAAGCATTCATTTCCTCCCTCGAAGGTATGGGTTTCAAACAAATTGTTCACTCTCCTACACACAAAGCTGGCCACACCCTAGATCTGATTTTTATCAACTCCCCCATCAACATAAGCAATCCCCCTTCATGCATGGCAGTACCCTGGTCTGATCACTCGTTGATTCTGACTAACCTCACTCTTCCTCAATTTTCCCCTACCTTGCCCTGCCAGCCCATTTCTTTCAAATACCGCAAAACCTGTACTGTGGACACTATCACACAAGCATGCTCTGATATAGACAATCAAATTGACCTCTCTTCCCCAGACAACGCCTTCTCCACCTGGGTCAACCTCACCCTTAACATTGCCAATAAACATTGCCCACTAACAACAAAAACCGTCAACCCGAACCGTAGAAATAGAAAACCCTGGTACACACCTGATCTCAGAATTCTTAAAACTCAGCTCAGAGCTGCTGAAAGGTTTTGGCGCAAACACCACTCCCCCGCAGCCAAAACCAACTATTACCAACGCATGCACGAATACAGAAACTCCATCCTCCAGACTAAACGTGAATACTATGCCAGAAAAATACACAGTCTGCAACATAACCCTAAGGCCCTTTTCTCTATGGTTGCTGACCTAACCACTCCCTCTTACATGCAACAACTAGCAAACACCTCCAAGAATCGATGCAATGAGTTAGCACATTTCTTTAGAGATAAAGTTACCTCCATCACGGCACACTTTTCTCACAATAACAACAATATTATCCTTCCTATTTTCAGCGCTTCAGCTACTCTCTCCTCTTTTGACTCTTCTTCCTCCCTGGAAATAGAGAACATCCTAAGAAAAATGAAACCCTCCTCACATCCCTCTGAAACTATCCCCTCCAAACTCCTACTATCTATACCGAAAGTTATCGCCAAACCGCTATCCAACATTTTCAACTGCTCCTTAGAGCATGGCACAGTCCCTAACTTTCTCAAACAAGCAGTAGTGAAACCGCTACTCAAAAAACCCAATCTTGAACCTGCAACTTTGTCTAATTACAGACCTGTTTCCAACCTACCCCTCCTAGCGAAAGTTCTTGAAAAACTAGTTAACTCTCGCCTTTCCCTTCACCTTGAACAACACAACATTCTCCCGTCAACCCAACATGGTTTCAGGAAGCATTTAAGTACTGAAACCCTACTACTCTCTCTCTCTGACACACTCATCAGAGGAACCGACTCCGGATCCTCTTATCTGATTGCTATGCTAGACATCTCCACTGCGTTTGACACTGTCAATCACTCTGTCCTCCTCAACATCCTCAGAAGTATTGGGATCTCTGGTAATGATCTCGCCTGGATACAATCTTATCTACAAAATCGCTTTTTTACTGTCTTAGTTGATAACAATGAATCTGAACCTATCAGTCTCCCTCAGGGTGTGCCCCAAGATCCTCCCTCTCCTCTACCCTCTTTAATATTTACATGCTTCCCCTTACCACTCTCCTCACCAACCTTCACATCAAGCATTTCATTTATGCAGACGATGTGCAAATCATCGTCCCCTTTTCTGACTCCCTCCAAACTGCCCTACAAAACTGGGAATACTGCCTTTTCTCCATTAACCAACTCCTCTCAGACATGCACCTGGCTCTAAATCCCAACAAAACCGAACTATTAATCATTTCTAATAAGCAGCCGCTTCCAGCTATCCCACTCGCATACGCATCTACATCTTTCTCCGCACACATTCGCAACTTGGGTGTCCTCATTGATAACCATCTCACTTTTAAACCATTTATCAACTCTATCATAAAGGACTGCTATTTTAAGCTACAAACGATAAACTCAGACCTCTGCTACACTATTCTGATTTCCGTACTGTACTTCAGTCTATTATCTTGTCTAAAATAGACTACTGTAACGCCCTCCTCCTTGGCATCCCCGCAACACACACCAAACCGTTACAACTATTACAAAATGCTCGTATACTGTCAAACTCTAAAAAAAAGAGACCACATTACTCCCACACTTATCGAACTGCATTGGCTCCCAATACACTCACGAATACTTTATAAAGCACTCTCCCTCATCCATAAAAGTCTGTTAAATTCAAACCTCAACTGGATCAACCCCCCTCTCCTCCCCCGCATTTCCAATAGACCTACCCGCCCAGCCCTACAAGGAACCCTACGTACTCAATCCATCAAATCTATCAAACTCTCCTCCACCATAAGCAGAGCTTTTTCCCTTGCTGGCCCCACTATATGGAACTCCTTACCTCCTGATATACGCATTGAGACCTCCACTCCCAAATTAAAAAAAAAACTTAAAACCTGGTTGTTCCAGCAAGCTTACCCCATGTCACCTCCCCCCCCATATAAAAATTCCCTAACAGCAATCGAGTAACATATCAACAATTCAATCCTGTTACCTACTCCTCCGAATTGTTGACTAAGAATGCTTTATGAATGCTGGATCCTGTATATTGTTATTATATTATAGTTGTTGTATATATTAATATATTGTTATGCTTATCAATATTATCCATACTTCCTGTTAATTGTATTCGGCTATTACTTGTAAGGGCCCTGCCCAAAAGTTATTTGTTTTATGTAAACCGATACGATGTGCGAACGGCTATTGGTATAAAAGAGACTTTAAATAAATAAATAAATAAATAAATAAATAAAATCCACCATAGTGCAGTGGCTGAAAGAGACGATAGGTTCGGCTTACATATGTCACTGTTGCACTGTCCCTGAGGGTTTGAGAGCTCATTCTACTTTATTTATTTATTTGTTTATTTATTTAGAGATTTTTATATACCGTGGCACGTTCAGAACATCACCTCGGTTTACAAGGAACCATAATGCAGCAACAAGCTTTACAATAATACTTAAAGAACTATCATTGAATATATGCAGCAGGCTTTACAGTAACATAAGAAAATAGCGCCATATTCAAGGAACTCTTATTGAATACATGTAACTAGCTTTATAGTAAAATATGAGAATGGAACCATATTTGAAATACGAGTAATAAATAAACAAAGGTGGATTTATTCTAGAGGGAGAAGAGCTGGAGAGGATAAGGGGAGAAAGGGTGTCTAAGGGGAGATGGGAAAAATGGGTGTCTAAGGGGATGTCAACAGTGATGTTATCAGCAGATCAATGGTAAAGTCTGTCATGGGTATGCTTGTTTGAACAGCCAGGTTTTAAGGTTTTGCTTGAATTTTCTATGGCAAGGTTCCTGGCGCAGGTTAGTGGGCATTCTATTCCATATCGTGGATCCTGCTTGATAAATGAGCACTCCTTTGTGGATACATGTTTGGTAAGTTTGGGGGAGGGTGTCCGTAGTTTGGCCTGGTGCTGTGTTCTTGTTGGTCAGTTTGCCTTATGGAATGAAAAGTATTCAGAAAACCACTGCATATTTTGGTTATGTATGGATTTGTGTATTAGGGTAAGAGATTTGTAAATAATCCTGGAAGCTACGGGTAGCCAGTGTAGGGAATGGAGAGCGGGTGTAATGTGATCGTGGCGGTGTGTGTTTGTGAGAATGCGGGCAGCTGCGTTTTGTAGCATTTGTAATGGTTGTAAAATGTTTTTTGGTAGGCCTAGAAGGATGGAGTTGCAATAATCAATCTTTGATAGTATTGTGGCTTGCAGAACTGTACAAAAGTCATAAGGGTGTAGGAGTGGTTTGATTCTTTTTAGGGTATGGAGCTTGAAGAAACCATTTTTTATTGTGGCAGCGATGAATTTTTTTAACGTAAAGTGGTTGTCGATGATAATGCCAAGGCTGCGGACTTGTTGCAATGTGGACGGGCAGGCTTGGGATGGGAGTGTTGTATTAAACGTGGCATCATTTTGAGGTGAGATGATGAGGAGCTCTGTTTTGTTAGTGTTGATGGCCAAAAAATTATCATTGAGGAGTTGTTTTATTTCAGTGAGGGCGGCGTTCCAGATTTTCAGAGCATTGGGGAGGGAGTCATTTATGGGAATGAGTATCTGCACATCATCAGCATAGATGAAGTGCGGGAAGCCCATTTTCGACAGTAGTCGACAGAGAGGTATAAGATAAATATTGAAAAGTGTTGAAGAGAGAAAGGATCCTTGGGGTACTCCTTGTGATAGTCTTCTTGGCTTAGAATCACATCGACCAATTTTTACACTATAATTCCTGTCGCTCAGGTATGATTGGAACCAGTGTAGGGCTGTGCCGGCAATGCCAATTTCTGTGAGGCGGGTGATGAGGGTGTTGTGAATGACCGTGTCAAATGCGGACGAAATATCTAGAAGAGCGAGTATGTAGGAGTGGCCTGTGTCTAGGGCTTTTAGAAGGGATTCTGATAGGGAGAGGAGCAGCGTTTCTGTGCTGTGATGCTTTCGGAATCTATACTGGGACGGGAAGAGCAAGTGATGCTCGTTGAGGTATTCCGTAAGTTGCTTGTTAATGATTTTCTCTATTATTTTGGAGAGAAACAGGAGGTTTGAAACTGGGCGATAGCTAGTCGAATCAGAGGGATCAAGATCTGGATTTTTTAAGGGTAGGTTTTATTATAGCATGTTTGAATTGGGTAGGTACAATGCCAGAAGTAATAGATTTGTTGAGGTTATTAGCAATGGGTTTCGCTATAGTGGTGGGGATCGAGAGTATTGTTTTTGTGGGCATTATGTCTGCGGGGTGCAGTGCAGATTTGATTTTTTTTTAGGTTATTCCCTATTTCTAGAGCAGATGTGGTCTCAAGGTTTGTGAGCGAGGTTTTGATGTTTTTGGGAGTGGCTGTGTGATGTGATGTTAGCTTGTGAAAGGTTGAATGTGGAGTGTGTGTGTGGTTGGCATTGTGAGTGTTGGGTGTTAAAGAGTTGTTGGGAAAGGTGGGGGCATTGAAGCATGCCATGATGGTTTCAATTTTGTTGTGAAAGTACGAGGCTAGTTTCTCACATTTAGTTTCATCATCATTGTTTCAGTTTATGTTGTCAGGGGATGTAATGAGGCTAGAGACGTATTGGAAGAGCGCCTGAGGGTTGAATTAGAATTGGTGGATTCTTCCTGCATAAAAGTCTTTCTTAGCTTTGTCTGTGACTTTGCGGTAATTGTGGAGTAATGACTTGAACTTTAATAATAAGGATGTATTTTGGTTTCTGCGCCATTTCTTTTCAATTTTACGGAGCTCAGATTTCATTGTTCTTAGTTCAGGGGTGAACCATGGTTTTTTGTCTATCTTGTTCGTGTTAATTTCTTTGGTTCGTATGGGGCAAAGTTTGTCTGCTATGTTGCTAGTAATTTGAAACCAGGAAGCGGATGCCGTATTGGCGTCTGTGAGGTCTAAGTTTTTTAGATCTTCTGAAAGTGCGTCAATGATATCCTCCGCCTTACTATGTTTTCGGTAGGATATAGTTTTTTTGTGATGGTTGGAGATGGGGGAGCATTTAATTGTGCAGCAGGTATCAATCCGGTAATGATCTGACCAGGGTATGGGAGTGCAACAGGGTATATCTGTTTGGATGAGTGAGTTGGTGAAGATCACATCTAGTGTGTGTCCAGCTTTATGTGTGGGGCTAGCAACAATTTGTTTGAATCCTAGGGCATTCAATGAGGTCAGGGTGGCTTCACAAGCTGGGGATAGAGGGTGGCGGTCAACATGTAGGTTCAAGTCACCGAGAATGATGGCTGGAGTGTTAATGTCTATGTGTTTGGCAATGTATTCTGTGAGTGGTGATGGGTTGTTTTCCAGAATGCCTGGGGGAGCATAGATTAAGCAGATTTGGAGTGCCTTGGATTTAAAGAGGCCAATCTCAAGTTTGTGAGGGGGGGGGAGATAGATTGTTGAGTGAGATTATATTTCTTTTTGGCCGCAAGGAGGAGTCCTCCTCCTTTCTTTTTATACCTAGGTATGGAGAAGACATTGTATGAATCTATGGGGAGTTGGTTAATCAGGGCAGTGTCTGTGTCCTTTAGCCACGATTCTGTAATCGCACATATGTCAGGGGTTTCTTCTGTAAGGATATCACACAGTAGGGTAGCCTTTTTTAGGATAGATTGTGTGTTTAGTAGAAATATCAAAAAAGTCATCAGTCCTAACATTTGAGTGATTGGCGATGCCATGATGGGGATTAGTATTCTGTTGAATTGTGTGTGATGACTAGGATCGCAGGCAACAACCTGGGCCGAATGTCAGCAGTGTCACCTCAAGAGATTTGTAGGGTGGCTACTTGGAAGTCATTGCACACTTTCGCCAGACATTATCATTTGGATGTCCAGGCTGCAGCTGCCAGGGGCTTTAGTGAAAGTGTGCTTTGAGCGGGACTCTCACAGTCTCACCCTGTTTAGGGAAGCTTGGGTATATCCCAGGAGTCTGGACTGATATGGGTATGTACAGGGAAAGGAAAATTGGTTCTTACCTGCTAATTTTCATTTCTGTAGTACCACAGATCAGTCCAGAGTCCCACCCATTAGGATATAATGGATTGGAGTCTGCTCAATCTGTTATTGTAAATAGACTGAAGAAGGGTTTTTCTTCTCTTGTTAACGTCAGAAAGGATTGTTCCCATTAGGGTTTTTTTTTCCCACACCCTTTTGCTCATTTGGGGGAACTTATGTAGGGATGTGTTTGTTTAGTTTCAGTGATATCTTAGCTTGGGAAACAGGTCCATACTGAGGGACTGCAGGTGGCACACTAAGTTATACGCCAGTGTCAGTGAAACATCTGCTGGAAGGGAGGCAAAACCCAGGAGTCTGGACTGATCTGTGGTACTATAGGAACTAAAATTAGCAGGTAAGAACCAATTTTCCTTTTTCCCTCTTCTGCTATTAGTTGTGTTAGTCAAGATAACAGAGTTAAAAGAAAATTGAACTTGTCATGCAGAATATTTAACCTCAAGGGACTATTTAGCCTACTTTGTAGTCAAGCCAGAATTTCTAATTAGGCAGAGTAGGCACCTGCCTAATGGCACCATAGTGCAAGGGGTGCTTGTTGCAACCATCCCTTCCCGACGGCTTCACTCCACCTACCTTTCTTTCTTTGCAACTCCTCTCGCTATGGATGGACGCCTGGCTGCCGCGGCATCTGCCTGCCGTCCTCTCCAGCGTCCCTGGACCGGCTTGGGCTCTGCCTCCTGCCATGCTCTGCCGGTAACCTTAGGGTGTGCGCACCGCGTGGCCCTCACTCTTATTTCCTACTTGGCATGAACCTCAGGGACGTCCCCCTGTGATGACATCATGCTGCCTAGATATTTAAAGCCTACGATGTTTGCTAGCCTTTGAGTTAGCAAGAGGGGATTCTTACAGATGGGATTCGCTCTCCGTATCCAGCTACTCTGCCTCTCCAATCTTCCTTTGGACTCTTAACGCTAACGGGGTACCCGCTCCTCGGGGGCCTCACTTGCTTTTCAGGTTGCTATCAGGAAACCGGTACTCGTTCCTTGAGGGCCCATGTTCCCTGACTCACTGCCTGCTCCTACCTTCTCTTCTGCCTGGAAGGATTCGCCATCTTCAACACCAGTGAGTACTACCATCTTCACCTCAGGTACTTGCTCCTCGAGGGCCTGCCTCCGTTCCAGCCCTAGTGCCATCTCCTATGTGGAACCGCTGTGTGAGTACATTACCTTCAAGCCTCTCAGCTCTCAGGGATCAGGTGCTCATTCCTCGAGGGCCTGCTCTTCCTATCCTGGGGTTCCCCATACTGGGGCTTTGTGCTTATTCCACTGTACTCATTATTCTCAGTTCTTTCCACTACAGCACTACTACTAGAGGAGTCGCTGTTCCAGCGCCTGAGGGATACTAGCCCAGCCGGGCTACTTCTGCTGCTCACTACTGCCACCTCTGGTGGCTTCACCACATTATCTAATAAAAGATGTTTGTGTGTCCTAAGCTGAGCCTGACCTGTGGCCCCTCACGGAACTTCCCCCCTTGGGCGTGGTCAGCTGCCACAGTGTCCAAGGGTCCACCCAAACCTCGCTAATTATAACAAATTGCTAACTCCATGGATCCGGCGCAGCTCAATGCCTTGCAGGCCATTCCAGGCCTGGCCCTACGCACTGCTGAACTACAAGATGCATTGGAGAAACTCACTTCAGCGTTTCATCAGCTACAAGCACAGAAGAAGCAAGGCGCTACTTCCAGTAATGAAGGTCAGTTACCTGAAGTAACTGTAAAGACTATGGTACCTCTGGCTGCTCCAGTTCGTTTCTCTGGAGAGATTCAAAGAACTAGAGGTTTCCTAAACCAATGCTGCATGCATTTCGCATTACAGCCTGCACACTTCCCCACAGCCTACACCAAGACTACTTATATTCTATCTTATCTTGATGGAAGGGCCTTGTCTTGGGCTTCAACGCTGTGGGAAAGTAAGGATCCAATCCTGTAGGATATTGATGGATTTCTAGAATTATTTAAATCCATTTTTGATGATCCTGCTCGAGTGACTGTTGCTGGTTCTGACCTGGTGGACCTGAAGCAAGGCAACTGACCACTGGCTGATTTTGCAATATAGTTCAAGACACTTGCTACAGAATTATGCTGGGAACCTAGATGCCTGAAAACTCTCTTCTTCAGAGGTCTGAATACCCACTTGAAGGACGAGCTTGCCGCTCGTGAGACATCTGACTCGTTGGCTGAACTAGTGGCTTTGGCTACTAGAATTGACCACCGGCTTCGTGATAAGGTGAAAGAACTCAAGCCTACTAAAGGACTGTTTCAGAAGGAGATTTGTGCTAAACTTGCACTTCAGATAGTTCCAGCAGTATCTGTTGCCAGTGGAGAAGAACCGATGCAACTTGGTCGCAGTCATTTGACTTCAAAAGGGAGAAGACTTCGGAAGAGGCATGGCCTATGTATGTACTGTGGACAAGCTGGTCACGATGTCCCAACATGCCCTATTTCGTCCGGGAAACGGACGGGCCTAAGTCCTGCAAGAGGACTGTTCTTAGGCCTTACCACGCCTTCTCCTCCGCTCTCTCTACCAGTCTCCCTGACTTGCAGACCGTCTACAATCCAAACTCTTGCCCTTGTGGATTCGGGGGCAGGAGGCAACTTTATACTTCGTCACCTAGTGGAACGTTTGAGGATTCCCCTTGTTACTTTAGAAGCTCCACTCCTCTTGTCATCTATCCATGGAGAGCCTTTGCCCGGTGATGTGACTTGTCACACTGAACCAGTGACTCTTCGCACCAGAGCCCTCCATACAGAGACAATTCCCTTCTTTGTGTTAGAGAAGGCCATGCAGCCTATCATTCTGGGGTTACCCTGGTTGCAGTTGCATCAGCCTCAATTCGACTGGTCCTCCTTGAAACTCTCCTATTGGGGCCCAGGTTGTCATGGCAGTTGCCTCAAGGAAGATTCTCCTGTTCTCTGCATGCCTACAACTCCAGTGATGGCAGGACTGCCGCCTCAATACGCAGCATTCAGTGATGTGTTTTCCAAAGAAGCTGCTGACATCCTCCCTCCACCCAGATCTTATGACTGTGCCATTCGTCTAAAACCAAACACTGAACCTCCTAAAGGACGTGTCTATCCACTCTCTGCAATAGAGAATAAGGCTATATCTGAGTACATCGAGGAGAATTTACAGAAAGGGTTCATTAGACCTTCAAAGTCGCCAGCTGGTGCAGGATTCTTCTTTGTGGGGAAGAAGGACGGAACCTTACATCCTTGTATTGACTTTCGAGGTCTGAACGAGATTACGATTAAAGACCATTACACCCTGCCTTTAATATCAGAGCTGTTTGACCGGCTTCAGGGGGCCAACATATTTTCGAAACTTGACCTGAAGGGGGCCTACAACTTAGTCCAGATTTGCAGTGGTGACGAGTGGAAAACGGCTTTCAACACTCGGGACAGTCATTTTGAGTACTTAGTAATGCCCTTTGGCCTGTGCAATGCACCCACTGTGTTCCAGAAGATGATGAATGACATTCTGCGGGATTTGTTGTACAAGAGTGTCGTAGTGTACCTAGATGACATCCTGATATTTTCTCAGAATCTGTCTACTCATCTAGAAGACGTCAAGCAAGTTCTACTAAGACTCCGAGAACACTGACTCTACGCCAAGTTATCCAAGTGCGAATTCCACAAAGACTCCGTGCCTTTTCTTGGCTACATTGGGGTAGATTTTTAAACAGCGCGAATAGGCCTACTTTTGTTTGCGCTCCAGGCGCAAACAAAAGTACGCTGGATTTTAGTAGATACGCGCGGAGCCGCGCGTATCTGCTAAAAACCTGGATCGGCGCGCGCAAGGCTATCGATTTTGTATAGCCGGCGCGCGCCGAGCCGCGCAGCCTACCCCCGTTCCCTCCAAGGCCGCTCCGAAATCGGAGCGGCCTTGGAGGGAATCCTCTAACGCCCTCCCCTCACCTTCCCCTCCCTTCCTCTACCTAACCCACCCGCCCGGCCCTGGCTACACCCCCCCCTTACCTTTCTCCGGGGATTTACGCCTCCCGGAGGGAGAAGTAAATCCCCGCGCGCGAGCGGGCCTCCTGCGCGCCGGGCCACGACCTGGGGGCGGGTACGGAGGGCGCGGCCACGCCCCCAGACCACCCCGGGCCGTAGCCACGCCCCCGTACCCGCCCCCAAAACGCTGCCAACACGCCCCCGAAACGCCGCGATGACCGGGCCCGCCCCCCGACACGCCCCCCTCGGAGAACCCCGGGACTTACGCGAGTCCCGGGGCTCTGCGCGCGCCGGTAGGCCTATGTAAAATAGGCCTACCGGCGCGCAGGGCCCTGCTCGCCTAAATCCGCCCGGATTTGGGCGGATTTAGGCGAGCAGGGCTCTGAAAATCCGCCCCTTTGTGTCTAAAGATGGCTTCAAGATGGATCCCCAAAAATTAGAAAGTATCAAGAATTGGTCCCAACCTACTAGCCTGAAGGCCCTGAGATAATTTTTGGGGTTCACCAATTACTATAGAAGCTTTATAAAGAACTATTCTTCTTTAATGGTGCCCTTGACTGCTATGACCCGGAAAGGGGCCAATGCTTCTAAATGGTCTGCAGAGGCCATTTCCACGTTCGAAGATTTAAAGACTGCCTTTTCCACGAAACCATGCCTACGTCATCCGGACCCCGACAAGCCATTCATCGTAGAGGTCAACGCCTCTGACGTTGGTGTGGGGGCTGTTCTGAGCCAGACTGGAGACTCCAAGTCTTTACGTCCCTGCTCTTCCTTCTCACGACGTTTCTCTCCGGCAGAGAAGAATTATGGAATCGGTGACAAAGAGCTCCTGGCTATTAAGTTGGCATTCGAGGAATGGCGGCCTTGGCTCGAAGGCACTCAACATCAAATTACCGTGTTTACAGACCATAAGAATCTAGAGTATCTCCGCCGTGCGCAACATCTTAACCATAGAAAAAGCTAGGTGGTCCTTAATTTTCAACCGCTTTGACTTTGTGCTCAAATATTGCCCTGTAGACAAGAATTCCAGAGCTGATGCCCTATCACGCTCCTTTCTCTTGGAGGATATTCCAGAAGAGCCGCAGCACATAATCGACCCAAAGAAAGTCGTCTTAGCGGCTACTCATTCTGTGCCCGCTGGTAAAACCATCGTGCCAAAGCATCTCAGAAAGAAAGTGCTCTATTGGGCGCACGATTCCAAGCTGGCTGGCCATCCTGGTCCACGCCGTATCCTGCTGAAGCTACAGAAGTATCATTGGTGGCCAACTATCAAGGAAGATATACTCTCCTATGTGGTATCTTGTGCCAACTGTGACAAGCACAAACCTATTTCTGGCCAACCGTGGGGATTGCTGCAACCGCTTCCAGTTCCGGAACAGCCCTGGATGCATATCACTACTGATTTTGTAGTTGATCTTCCCCTTTCTGGAGGTATGAATACCATCTGGGTCACAGTTGACTGCTTCATTAAGATGGCCCACTTCGTGGCACTACCTGGCTTACCCTCAGCCTCAGAACTTGCAAAGCTCTTCATAGTCCATATCTTTCGCCTCCATGGCCTACCAAAGCACATAGTCTCGGATTGAGGATCACAGTTCATGGCAAGATTCTGGAAGGCCCTGTGCAAACTCTTCGACATCTCTCTAGATTATACATCTGCCTATCATCCTCAATCTAATGGCCAAACAGAACAGATGAATAGGACCCTGAAACAGTTCATTCGGGCCTATGTGAGTTGCCATCAGAATAACTGGGCCGAACTGTTTCCATGGGCTGAATTCGCCATTAATTCTCATCCAGCAACATCAACTGGATCAACACCATTTGAAGTGGTATATGGACGTTCCACATTACTGCCACTTCCACTGAAGCTCTGAGTGACGTCCCCAGCAGCTCAATCCACTGCTGAAGAAATCCATCAATTATGGACTCAGACGAAAGCAATGCTACTCAAAGTGAGTGATCGAGCCAAAAGATTATAGGACACTCATCATTCCAAAGCGCCTGTCTTTCAACCTGGTGACAAAGTCTGGCTATCCACTAAGCACCTTAGACTGAAGTTACCCTCCTCTCGATTTGCTCCTCGCTACGTTGGACCATTTCCAATTCTCCGACATCTTGGCAATGTTACCTACAGTCTGAAGTTACCACCTGGATTGAACATCCATAAAGCTTTTCATGTTTCACTTCTGAAATCACTCATCAGTGAATTCTCTTCCAAATCTCAGGAACCATCTCCTATCAATGCAGAAGATGACCTAGAATACAAAGTCGAAGCCATTCTTGATGTCCACAAATGAGGCAAAACCTGGGAATACCTTCTCTCATGGGAAGGTTTTGGCCCTGAAGAAAATTCTTGGGCGCCTCTGGCTAATATCCTTGACAAAGAGATGCTCCATCAGTTTCATCTCTCGCATCCTTGGAAACCAAAACCTGGTACCCGCAGAGGAGATCGCCCTTTGAAGGGGGGTACTGTGCAACCGTCCCTTCCCAACGACTTCACTCTGCCTACCTTTCTTTCTTTGCACCTCCTCTCGCTGTGGATGGATGCCTGGCTGCCGCAGCGTCTGCCTGCCGTCCTCTCCGGCGTCCCCGGACCGGCTTGGGCGCTGCCTTCCGACTTTCTCCGCTGGTACCTTAGGGCACAGGCACCGCGCGGTCCTCAGTCTTATTTCCTACTTGGCGCGAACCTCAGGGATGTCCCCCTGTGATGACATCATGCAGCCCCGATATTTAAAGCCTATGATGTTTGCTAGCGTTTGCTAGCTTTTGAGCAAGAGGGGATTCTGACGGATGGGATTCGCTCTCCATACCCAGCTACTCTGCCTCTCCAGTCTTCCATTAGACTCTTAACGCTAACAGGGTACCCGCTCCTCGGGGGCCTCACTTGCTTTTCAGGTCGCTATCAGGAAACCGGTACTCGCTCCTTGAGGGCCCATGTTCCCTGACTCACTGCCTGCTCCTACCTTCTCTTCTGCCTGGAAGGATTCGCTATCTTCAACACCAGTGAGCACTACCATCTTCACCTCAGAGCTGTTCCCTGGAACCAGGTACTCGCTCCTCGAGGGCCTGCCTCCGTTCCAGCCCTAGTGCCATCTCCTACGTGGAACCGCTGTGTGAGTATATTACCTTCAAGCCTCTCAGCTCTCAGGGATCAGGTACTCGCTCGTCGAGGGCCTGCTCTCCCTATCCTGGGGTTCTCCGTACTGGGGCTTTGTGCTTATTCCACTGTACTCATTATGCTCAGTTCTTTCCACTACAGCTTCTCTGCCTTTTTTGTAAATATGTACAATTGTCTAGTTTATTTAGATTGCCTTTCCCCCTTACCCTCTTCAGTGCCTTAGTTCTCTGCCTCCCCCCTCCCTCGCTTTCCTTGTTCTACTGGTTACTTGTTACATGTAAAGCCTGTTGCTTGTTTCGTTCTCTGTAAACCGACGAGATGTTCCCAACGTACGTCGTTATATAAATACCTTTAAATAAATAAATAAATTCAGCACTGCTACCGGAGGAGTCGCTGTTCCAGCGCCTGAGGGATACTAGCCCAACCGGGCTACTTCTGCTGCTCACTACTGCCACCTCTGGTGGACTTCCCCCCGTGGGCGTGGTCAGCTGCCACAGTGTCCAAGGGTCCACCCAAACCTCGCTAACTATAACAGTGCTGCCTTCGGTCTCTGTAACCCTCTCTCAAAAGCAATGCTCAGCTCAATTGGCATTGACTCAGACACATCTCGGGCCGGTGGCATTCAGCACACTATGTAAGCACACTATGACTGCTCAATGCAGGTTATTCCAGCCTTCTTAGAAGCCTAATGCAGTTATACCACTGATGTTATAACACTTTAGAGCAGATGGATCCAGATTATTCTCCAGTGCAAACATTTTTTCAGATTTAGCAATAAAAATATTCCAATATTTTCAATTTGAAAACGCGGGGCGGGCGACTAATCTGATATATTTTCCCCTTGGAATAGTATCTAGTTCATGATAAATATATATATGACATCCTAGTCACTATAGACAAATTGCATGCTCTGTGTGTAATGTAATTTCTGAAACTTTCAAATACAACTGCTTGCGCCAGCAGCTCCAGTGCCAGTTCAGAAGGATGGACTACCCCAGAAATCCACTTGGTGCTTCTTGGCGTGCTTACTCCTGGGACTTAATTCTACCTATGATTGCACAACTGTCTCATACTACTCGAGTTAAGGCCAGCAACTTGTTCATTAACTTTGTGGCTTTCAGAAAAATGCAGGAAGAGACTGTGTGGCCTGTAGGAGAGGAGGGGCCAGTTATGGAGACAGGGAAACTGGCAGGGTGACTAATGGGGAAAGAACAGGACATGCTGCAGGAACAAGGGAAGACATGAGAGGGAGGAAGGAGGAAATTGGGAAAGAGTGAAGGACAGATACAGGGCAGAATTTAGATAGAGTGACAAATAACAGAAATTCTGTAGTTTTCTAGGCATACTGCATGCTACGCAATTGCTCAGATTACATATCGGTCATTCCGTGATTACATACACAATTTTATATTGCATTGTTTCCATGCAGAATGTAGGCATGGCCCACTACAGGTTCTAGATATTGAAAGATATACCTTAATGCATGTCAGCAGGCCTTATCGTCTTCTGGGATGGGATTTATCATCTAATTTGCTTTTGATGTTAAAGGACTCAATAAATTAGTCTTTGAAAGGGAGATTCCTGTTGCCTTCACAGTGCTGGTCATCAAAATGTGTCTCTGTAACCCATTGTATTACCCTTGTTAAAAAATAGTAATTACAGTAAAATCTTATGAAAAGGATTGTAGCTTAGATATTGGTAAAGCCAATCCTAACACAAGAGCCAGGAATTTCCACCCAAAGTGACACAAAACAAACAAGGAAACTCCAAAAACCACCTGGTTACCAAGCCTAACACATTTTTTTTTATAGTATGAGCTTATTAATTACTGTAGTTAATCATCATCAAGCCTGACGGCATGCCCTTACACAACTGGGCCTCCCAGATTGCTACATCATTTGCATTATATATAAGAGATATTTTGTTTTAGTCTTCTTTTTTCTTTTGCAAATAAAATAATGTGCTTTAAAAAATGATCCTGGCTTCACAACAGCCAGTGTTTTGCATTAAAGCTTCATCAGGAAGGACCAACTTGATCATATAAACAACACTGAATATGCTTAATCCAAGTTCTCTACATAAAGCTGAAATAAGAGAAATTATTGTAAAAAAAAAGTTATTGAGAAAAATAGATTTTTTTTTTGGAAAGCTCAAAATACTTATTTTGTTGTTGAACCAATACCATTATTTCAGGACTGAAAACATCTCTCCATGCTATCTTGAAGAAGGAACAGAGGAAACAGCCAGCTTGTTTGAAATATATATAGGATATTTCTATAGGACGCTGAGCTTGAAAGTTGACTGGTAACGTGAACTGACATAATCAATGAGGACCAATCTCAAAAATGTCATTAGCCTTCCATTGTAGGATCCCTCGTCAATGTCCATTCGGAACACAACACACATCCCTAGCATAACAGGAACGATACACATCTCCCCACTGCGACAGCAGACACCAACGCCTTGAATCCCACCACGACATCACTAGGCCAGTTCATCAATTACATAGGGCATTTAAAGATTTTTCAAGTATTTCTTATAACAAAGGATTTAGTCTGTGGGATTATGTTGTTCACTCTGATTCTACTCAGAGGTTTGATGTCAATGTACAGAATGATAAGGGGGTCACATAAGCCATGTGGTTCCTGTACAGTATGTCATATATTGTATTGATAACAGGCCTTTCTCTATATTCACATCAACACGTACTTACACATATACACTGAGATCCAAACCTGAATTCAAACCCATCAGTTTCATCATGTTCAATTTATAAATCCATCTCTGTTCAGCCCTCAATAGCTTGTGGTCCAAATCACCTCCATGCCATTGGAGAATAATCTTTTGTAATGCACAGTATGTGACATTTCAATGCAATGTGAGACCAAGGGTGCATTAATGCTGCGTGTTACAAAATTGGATTTATGTTCTATCATCCATGTTTTTAAACTGCGCTTGGTATTGCCAATGTAAAATTTGTCACACGCACAACTGATGGCATAAATTACTCCTGTCGAAACACATGTGGTGTGTTGGTATAAAAAACTTGTTTGATTTGCTGATGGAATATATAGAGAGGTAATATGCATAGTTAATTTAAGATCTTAATGTTACAGCCCCGATCGCTTACGCAGCGACCGGGTCCTTACCTTCCCCACGGGTCTCTTCCAGCGCCGCGAGCCGCGCAATTCCGGGCGGGCCTGGCCGCATGGCAGCGGCGTCCTCCTCGTGGAGACGCCGGCTCAGTCCGATGGTAGCTCCGCCTCCTGCAGGGGAACGCGCGCGCGAAGCCAGGCCTCTTAAAGGTCCAGCACCCGGAAGTCCCTGAAACGCCCTTGCTCTGACGTAAGCCCCGGCGGGGAGGGATTTAAGCCCGCAGCTTCCTTCCTTGCTTTGGCCTTGCACAACGTGGTCACTCCTTGGAGAGAGTTTAGTTGCTGTTCCTGATCCTGGTTTGTCTCACGATTCTGCCTGTCTGCTGCCTGTCTTGATCCTGGTTTGTCTCAACGATTCTGCCTGCCTGCTGCCTGTCCTGATCCTGGTTTGTCTCACGATTCTGCCTGATTGCTGCCTGTCCTGATCCTGGTTCGTCTCACGGATTCGTTTCTAGCTGCCTGCCCAGACTCCGGTACGCCTCCTCGTCCCAGTCTTCTGCTGCCAGTCCCTGACCTCTGTCCGCTCCAGGTACCGTCCACGCCAGTGACTCTCCTAAGTCCCAGCGGTCCCGGGTCCCTACGGGCTCCTCCTGGGGGGACCTCGGGCTTCCAGGGCGAAGCCACCTAAGTCCTAGCGACCCGGGCCTAACAGCTCCTCTGGTAGGGTCACGGGTTTCCAGGTGAAGATCCATCCCTCGCTGAGTGTGTCTGCCTTCCGACCGTCTCTTCTTGCCGGTCGGCCCAAGGATCCACATCCAGACCATAACAGTTTGCAAGGCCATGGATCCGGCAGAACCTGGCGGGGCCTACAGGCCATTCCCGGAACTGGCTCAGCGCTTGGTACAACAACAACAGGTACTGGCACTCCTGGGCGGCCACCGTGGAACGGTTGGCTACCCGCATGGACGTTGAACCCGCGGCACCGGTCCCGGTTCCAGTAGCCATACCAGCACCAGTGGTGACGCTTCATACCCCCACGCAGCTTCCGGCTCCCTCGCGTTTTGCTGGGATTCTAAGGCCTGCTCTGGCTTCTGAATCAGTGCTTTGTACGGTTCGCCTTGCTGCCCAATCAGTTTCCCTCAGATGGAATCAAGGTGGCTAACATCTTTTCGTTACTTGATGGTCGAGCCTTAAACTGGG
Organism: Rhinatrema bivittatum; assembly: GCF_901001135.1. NCBI lineage: Eukaryota > Metazoa > Chordata > Amphibia > Gymnophiona > Rhinatrematidae > Rhinatrema > Rhinatrema bivittatum. The sequence continues at coordinate 23,302,334 of NC_042625.1, forward strand.
CGTCTCCCATGTGGGACAAAAACGATCCCGCCCTGAGTAATTTGAACTTGTTCGTGGAGGAATTCCGAGCAGCCTTCGACGAGCCTGCACGTCTGGCCTCCGCAACCTCTGAGCTACTCCAGCTCCGGCAGGGGACACGAACCCTAGCCGACTACGCTCTGGAGTTTCGCACTCTTGCCCAAGAAGTGGGTTGGGCCGATGACGCCCTTCGTGGGGTTTTCCTGGAGGGTCTGGCGGCTAGGATTAAGGATGAGCTTGCCGCTCGGGATCTCCCAGAGGACCTTAATTCACTTATTAATGTGGCTGGGCGCATCGACCGACGCCTGCAACAAAGAGCGAAGGAGGGGCGCTCTCCCCGCCGCCTGACCTACTCCCGTACCATCAGCTACCACTAGATCCTCGAACCCAGGATCTCGTACCACCGGCACCCCAGTGGAGTCTTCCTTGAGGAACCCATGCACCTGGGAAGATCCGCTTTGACTTCCAAAGAGAGGCAACGCCGCCGGGACTTGCGCTTATGTTTGTACTGCGGAGGGGTAAGGGCCATTTTCTGGCCCAATGCAAGGTAGCGGCCGGGAAACTTCCGCACCTAGGGGTAAGCGAGGGAGGTCTCCCCTAGGTTGTTTAAATGCTACTCCTCATTGTACCGTGCCGGTGACCCTCAAGTACCCCGGTGGTTCCTTCAACACACAGGCCCTCATTGATTCCGGGGCAGGAGGGAACTTTATCACTAAGGACTTGGTACGACGCCTTCAGCTCTCCACACAGCTTCAGGAACCACCCTTACGGGTCACCTCCATTCAGGGTACACCGCTCTCTGGCAGCATAACTACCAGTACCACGCCCATCATCCTCCAAACTGGGTCTGCTTCACACGGAGAGGGATTTCGGTTTTCTGATTTTGGAGAAATCTGTATACCCCGTGGTTCTTGGGTTACCCTGGCTTCAATTGCATTCTCCGGAGATTCGCTGGGACGATTTCCAGATTGTTCGCTGGAGTTCGCAGTGCTCCCGTTCTTGCATCCAGCCCTGGAAGGGTCCCGCGAACGCCTCTGGCACTGACAGATGTCAGCTCCCAGCTTCCATCCTCGTACCAGGATTTCGCTGATGTGTTCTCTAAAGAAAAAGTGGAATTACTACCAGAGCATCGTCCTTTTGATTGTGCGATTGAATTGCTTCCTGGCTCCACTCCCCCCCGTGGGAGAGTATATCCACTGTCTCAGCCTGAAACCCGGGCCATGTCAGATTACATTTCTGAGAATCTCAAGAAGGGGTTTATCCGCCCTTCAAAGTCGCCTGCAGGAGCAGGGTTCTTTTTTGTGGCAAAGAAAGATGGGTCTTTGCGGCCCTGTATAGACTATCGTGGACTTAATGCCATAACCAAGAAGAATCGCTACCCACTGCCGTTAATCCCGGAGCTGTTGGACAAACTCCAGGGAGCACAGGTATTCACAAAGCTGGACTTGCGAGGGGCCTACAATTTGGTCCGTATCCGTCCTGGGGACGAATGGAAGACCGCTTTCAACACCCGGGACGGACATTACGAATACTTAGTGATGCCATTCGGCCTAGCAACGCTCCCGCAGTGTTCCAGCACTTAATGAATGAGATTCTTCGGGACTTCCTACAGTCATGCGTCATAGTATACTTAGATGACGTTCTTATCTACTCCTCGGACCTGGTCTCTCATCGACGACATGTTCGACAGGTACTCCAGATCCTTCGGGATCATCGGTTGTTTGCGAAATTGGAGAAATGTCTTTTTGAGCAGAATTTCCTTGCCCTTTTGGGGTATATCGTTTCTGCAACTGGTTTTCGCATGGATCCCAGCAAGGTATCTGCCATTCGGAAACTGGCCTCGGCCGGTGGGCTTGAAGGCTTTGCAACGCTTTTTGGGCTTTTGCAAATTTCTACCGCCACTTTATTCCACAGTATTCCCAGATGGTGGCGCCACTCACCACCCTGACTAAGAAGGGTTGCGGATACTCGAATCTGGCCTTCCGAGGCTTGCAAAGCTTTTGAGGACTTAAAGGAGGGCTTTCCTCCAAGACACTTGTTTGCGACATCCGGATCCTACTCAGCCCTTCTTCGTGGAGGTGGATGCCTCTAGCGTTGCGGTAGGGGCAGTCCTCTCGCAAAAGTCCTCTTCTGGCCATTTATTCCCCTGCTCCTATTTCTCCAAGAAGTTTACTCCGCCGACGAACAACTATGGGATCGGGGATAAGGAGCTGTTGGCAATCAAGTTGGCAATAGAAGAGTGGAGGGCAATGGTTGGAGGGAGCTAGTCATCCTGTGACGGTCTACAACCGACCACAAAATTGGGAGTTCCTGAACCAAGCCCAGCGACTGAACCCCAGACAGGCGCGGTGGGTCGCTGTTTTTAGTCGGTTTGACTTTATTCTCAAGTACCGACCTGCCGCTAAAAACATCCGGGCAGAATGCTCTCTCGAAGGAATGATATTCCGGAGGAAAAGGAGGAAACTTCCTCAATATATTATCGATCCAGCCAAAGTCCAGTTAGCCAGTTACTATCGTATCCTCTCTGTGGAACGTTGTAGTAGTTCCTCGCAGGGACCGCAAGAGAGTTCTCGATTGGGCTCATGATTCCCTCTCCGGTGGTCACGCCGGTAGGGAGAGGACCCTTGACCTTCTGAATCGATATTACTGGTGGCCCAAGGTGTGCCAGGATGTTCGCCTGTACGTGGATTCTTGCCCTGTTTGCGCCAGGCAGAAGCCTCTAAGCGGTCGCCCGTGGGGCCTCCTGCAACCACTTCCTATACCCACGGAACCCTGGACTCATATCGCCACGGATTTTGTGGTAGACCTACCTCCCTCCTAGGGCAACATGGTGATCTGGGTAACGGTAGACCGTTTCTCCAAAATGGTTCATCTGGTACCATTACCCAAGTTACCTTCGGCACCTGAGTTGGCCCGTTTGTTCACACAGCACATCTTCAGGGCCCACGGGCTCCCACAAAGCATCGTTTCAGACCGGGGTCCTCAATTCATGGCCCGGTTTTGGCGGGCCATCTGCCGGAAATTTGGGGTACAGTTGAATCTATCTACAGCTTTCCACCCACAGAGTAATGGACAGACAGAACGAATGAATAGGTCCTTGAAGACGTTCCTTCGAAGTTTTATCTCTGAAAGGGGAAAACAACTGAGGTGTCCCTCCTTCCCTGGGCTGAGTTGCCTACAACAATCACACCCACTCTGTAACGGGACAATCACCCTTCCAGACGGTATTTGGTTGCCACCTGAAACCGCCGGTGCCCATTCCAGTTACAGTGCCATCACCAGTAGCGCAAACAGTGGCTCATCAGATTCATCGTCTCTGGAAGACGGTTCAACAGCGACTCGCATCTTCTGCAGAAAAGGCACAAAGATGTGCCAATCGTCACCGACGACCAGCGCCCGTATTCTTGCCCGGCTCCAAGGTGTGGTTAAGCACCAGGAACCTCCATTTGACGGGTCGCTCCAGGAAATTGGCATCAAGGTACTGTGGTCCTTTCACTGTAGCAGAACGTATTGGGCTAGTCTCGTATAGACTCCGTCTGCCCTCGTCTTTACGTATTCACAACGTGTTCCACGTCTCTCTTACTGAAGCCTGTGGTACTCTACGTTCTCCATCATCCCTCTACTGATGCTGTATCATCCTCCCCGAATGAAGACCTACTTACTCAGGTACGAGAAGTACTAGATGTCCGTTTCCAGGCTCGTCGCTGGGAATACCTGTTGGCATGGGAGGGTTGCGGTCCTGAGGAGGACTCTTGGGAGCCAGCTTGAAATATTCTAGACAAATCACTGTTAATCCAGTTCCATCAAGACAATCCTGGGAAGCCTGGTCCCCTGAGGAGGGGGCGTAAGAGGGGGGGTACTGTTACAGCCCCGATCGCTTACGCAGCGACCGGGTCCTTACCTTCCCCACGGGTCTCTTCCAGCGCGATTCCGGGCGGGCCTGGCCGCATGGCAGCGGCGTCCTCGTGGAGACGCCGGCTCAGTCCGATGGTAGCTCCGCCTTCTGCAGGGGAACGCGCGCGCGAAGCCAGGCCTCTTAAAGGTCCAGCACCCGGAAGTCCTGAAACGCCCCTTGCTCTGACGTAAGCCCCGGCGGGGGATTTAAGCCCGCAGCTTCCTTCCTTGCTTTGCCTTGCAACGTGGTCACTCCTTGGAGAGAGTTAGTTGCTGTTCCTGATCCTGGTTTGTCTCACGATTCTGCCTGTCTGCTGCCTGTCTTGATCCTGGTTTGTCTCACGATTCTGCCTGCCTGCTGCCTGTCCTGATCCTGGTTTGTCTCACGATTCTGCCTGATTGCTGCCTGTCCTGATCCTGGTTCGTCTCACGGATTCGTTTCTAGCTGCCTGCCCAGACTCCGGTACGCCTCCTCGTCCCAGTCTTCTGCTGCCAGTCCTGACCTCTGTCCGCTCCAGGTACCGTCCACGCCAGTGACTCTCCTAAGTCCCAGCGGTCCGGGTCCCTACGGGCTCCTCCTGGGGGGACCTCGGGCTTCCAGGGCGAAGCCACCTAAGTCCTAGCGACCCGGGCCTTAACAGCTCCTCTGGTAGGGTCACGGGTTTCCAGGTGAAGATCCATCCCTCGCTGAGTGTGTCTGCCTTCCAACCGTCTCTTCTTGCCGGTCGGCCCAAGGATCCACATCCAGACCATAACACTTAATTATAAGTATTATGTTTTGATATTAGGATATCTCCATTTATATTTTGACAATAAATATGAGATTTGCCAAATGATGCTCCATGTCACTTTCAGGGATGAACTATAATAGAATATTAGAATGTCATAAAAAATTTAAACCCTGCAATTCACCCATTAGATCCAATTCCTCCCTCGGTTTAAAAACCTCTAGCTCCAATTATTGCTCCAACCATAACAGAGATTGTTAACTTATCTTTAAAAGAAGGTCATATCCCTAAGAATCTTAAATCTGCAATCATAAAACCCATTTTAAAAAAATCCAATCTGGATGCCGATATTATATCCAATTATAGACCTATTTCTAATCTGTCCTTTATGTCTAAAATACTGGAAAAAATTGTCCATAAACAGCTAATTGAACACATAGAAGATAATAATATTCTGTTTCCAAATCAATTTGGTTTCAGACAGCATCTTAATACGGAAACATTACTAATATCTTTCGGATACGGTTTTAAAAGGTTTTGATAACGGGCAGAGATATCTTCTCATTTTACTTTATTTATTTATTTATTTATTTATTTATTGAGTTTTACATACCGTCATTCGGTAGAGCCATCATAACGGTTTACAGATTATGTATAACTTAGTAGTTAGGCAACAGTTAAAAACCAAGTGAACAGTAACATATTGTTCTTCGCAGTGTTGTGCACAGTAAACCAATGTTAACAATAGTAGATATGAAAATGTTTCAAGTTCAGAAAGCATTACTAGGTTGGAAGGGAGGGAGAGGGGGTTCAGGGTGGAGAGCAGGTAATAAGAGGTTTATAGATGCAAGTTCATTTGAGAGTTGGGAATATCCGAGGTCTGAGAGTCAGTGAAGAATTTGCGGAACATAAAAGTTTTTAGGTCCTTTTTGAAAGTTTTCAGGTTGTGCTGGGTTCTTAGTGCTTTAGGAAGGGTGTTCCAGAGTTTAAGGGAGGCAATAGAAAAAGCTCTCTCTCTTGTAGTTGTTAGATGTGCATCTTTGATGGGGGGGATGCTTAAATATCCTGTGTTGTTTGAACATAGGTTTCTTTGAGGGTTCTGGGGGGTTATGTTTAAACTATTCAGTCCTTGATGGTCATCATTTAGAATTTTGTGAATGATGGTCATTGATTTGTAGGCAATGCCTGCAGTAATAGGGAGCCAGTGAAGTGATGTCAATATGGGTGTTATGTGATCATTTCTTTTTTTTCCTGTTAGTATTCTGGCAGCTGAGTTCTGGAGTACTTGGAGTAGTCTGAGTGATGATGAAGGTATGCCAATTAGCAAGGAATTGCAATAGTCGAAGGTGGAGAAAATAAGTAGTTGTAGGATAGTTCTGAATTCGCAAGGGTTGAGAAATGGCTTCATATGTCTTAGGGTTAGAAGTCTGTGGTATCCTTCTCTAGTTTTACTTGCTATGTAGTTCTTGAAAGAGAGCTCTTTATCAATAATAACTCCGAGGTTTCTGGTATGGGTGGTAGGGAGTATGGATATCATTTGTTTGTCTAGTATGGTCAGGGGTGGCGGAGTTAGATTGGGTTTTTTATCCATAAGTATTATTTCCGTTTTGTCAAAATTGATGATGAGTTTCAGAGAGTTTAGAAGGTGCTTGATTGAGATAAGGAGATCTGAGGTTTTCTTGTAGGTGTCTTCTATCGAATTTTGTATGGGAATTAGAAGCTGAATGTCATCAGCGTAGAGAAAGTGTGTGATTCCATGTTCTTTTAGGAGTTGGCAGATGGGGAGAAGGTGTATGTTGAAAAGGGTGGCAGATAAAGCTGATCCTTGAGGGACTCCAGTTTTGAGGTCAATCATCTTTGATGTGTTGTTGATTAGTTCTTGGTATGTTCGGTCAGATAGGTAGGATGAGAACCATTGTAATATGGTGCCGGTTAGGCCAATTTGGGATAGTCGTTCTAACAGTATATTGTGGTTTACTGTGTCGAAGGCGGCTGAGAGGTCAAGGAGTATGAGTAGGTATTTCTCACCATTATCAAAGCCTCTTATAATGATGTCATTTAGGGAGATGAGGAGGGATTCTGTGTTTAGGTTTTTTCTAAATCCATATTGTGATGGAGGTAGGATGTTGTTTGTCTCCAGATATTCATCAAGTTGGGTGTGAACGACTTTTTCAATGATTTTGGCTAGGAATGATAGGTTTGATATAGGGCGGTAGTTGGTGAGGATTTCTGGGTCAAGGTTGCTCTTTTTAAGGATTGGTTTGATGACAGCAGATTTGAGGCATATGGGGTATTTGCCTTCGGTCAGTGATAGATTGACGATTTTGGTGATGGTTTTAGATATGGTAGGTTCAATTGTTTTGAGGGTGGTTATTGGGATGGTGTCTAATGGATGTTTAGCAGGGTTCAGTTTATTTATTATATTTTGAATTTGGAGAGTGGAGGCGGTGTCAAAGTCTGACCATGATGAGGTTATCTTATTGTTGTTAATTTTGATGTTCTGGTTGTTGTTGGTTATGTTGGCTTGGATTAGATGAGATATTTTGTTTTTGAAGAAATCAGCAAAATCATCACTTCCATGTTTGGTACATATAGAATCCTGGGTGGTTTTGGTAAGTTTCTGAACTATTGTGAATAGCATTCTGGGATTATGATGAAATTTGGAGATTTTGTTGGAGAAGAATTCCTTTTTCGCATTGTTAATGATATTTTATATTGAGCTAAGTTGTTTCGATAGTTGTTTAGTGTGGTAGAATTTTTGTCTTTTCTCCATTCTCTTTCTTTTTTTCTGAGTAGACGTTTAGCGGTTCTGATATTTTCATTATACCATTGGTTGTTGTGTTTAGGTTGTTGTTTAGACTTTGTGATAACTGGATTCAAGTTGTCTGCAACTTTTTTTGTGATATTTAGCCATGATGAGGTAGCATTATCGGAGTTAGATAGATTAATGTCGTTTAATTCAGTTTGGAGAGTTTTTTGTAAGAGTTCTGTGTTGAAAGGTGGGCGGTACGAAAATTATTCTTTGAGTGCTTTGAGGAGTTTTGAGGTTGACATTGGTATGTAGGTTGGCTTGGATTAGGTGGTGGTCAGACCATGGGTATTTCTGTGGTGTGAGTAGAAGTTTGATTTCCATATTTCAGTGTTGACAAAGATAAGGTCAATTGTGTGGCCTGCTTTGTGAGTTGGAGATTGGATTATGTGTTGTAGATTAAGAGCAGATAGTGCATCAGTGATGGTTTGGCAGGCTTTTGATTGGGTGTGTAAGTTGAAATGTATGTTGAAGTCACCAAGTATGATAATTGTTTTGTTGAGGGAGATGTTATTCATAATATATTCAATTAGAGGGGAGCAGTTTTTATCCAGTGCTCCTGGAGGAGAGTAGACAAGGCATATTTATAGTTTGGGAGAGTCATATAGAGCAATTTCAAATGGAGGAGGAATGTTTGATGGACGAAATGATAGTTGATACTTGATGTATCGGCTGCGTTTGATACTGTAAATCATGACATTTTAATAACTAGGTTAGTTGAAATTGGCTTAACAAAAGACACACTCAAATGGATGTCTTCCTTTCTTCAAAATCAATCTTTTCATGTTAAAATAGGTGAGTCTGTTTCTGATAGATATGAACTTAATACTGGAGTACCGCAAGGTTCGGCTTTATCTGCCATGTTATTCAGTATCTATCTCCTGCCAGTTTGTCATTTACTAGCAGGCCTCAATCTGAATTTTTACGTCTATGCAGATGATATTCAGATTCTGGTACCCATAGTAGACACCATCGAACAAACCTTTCAAGAAATCAACATTTACCTGTCTGCTATTAAACAACTATTGGTACACATGAAACTTGCCATTAATATGGAAAAAACTGAAATTATCCTTCTTGAAAGAAAACATAGATCTGATGGTAAAAAAGTCTACCCCGTTTTGCATAATGTTAAAATCGACTTAGCAGAAGCTGTCAGAGACTTACACATTTCAATAAAAATAAGAGATGGGTATTATAAACTTTTAGTTCTTAGACATTTGAAGCCACTATTAGATTTTAATGATTTTCGTTCGGTTCTCCAGGCTCTTATCTTAACCTCATTGGATTATTGTAATTCTCTTTTACTGGGACTGCCACATCAACTTTACGACCATTACAAGTGTTACAAAACGCAGCAGCACGGGTTTTAACAAATTGTAACAGGCGTGATCATATTACACCAATTTTAATTAGTCTGCACTGGTTGCCTATTACTCAAAGAATTCTCTGTAAAGTATGTTGTATTATTCACAAGACAATATATGCCCATAAATCTGACTGGTTAAATTTTTCTATTCGTGTGCATACACCTCATAGATCTTTAAGATCCGCCAACAAGGGTTTGCTTGTTGTTTCATCAGTGAATACTGCTCATTTGATTTCAGTACGGGAAAGGGTTATTTCTGTTGCAGGCCCATGTATATGGAACACGTTACCAACAGAGTTACGCCTTAAATCAGATTTTAGGAGTTTTAAAAAAGGATTAAAAACATGCCTTTTTGAGCGAGCTTTTGCAGGCAACTGTTAGAGGCATTATTAATATGTTTTAAGTTTCATTTTATGGCTATTTTAGTTTTTTAGAGTAGTTTAATAAGTTTTAATTGTTTTGTGATATTGTATTGTTTAGTTTTAAGATTATTTTATTTTGTATTTGAATATGTGGTTGTCAAACAGACTTAAACATATTGTACACCGTTTTGATGTGACTACGAATGACGGTATAGAAAAGCTTTTAAATAAATAAATAAATAAATCTACTTTAATTATTATATTTTTTTATTTTAGCTTGACATTAACATCTGTTTTCAACATGATAAAAAATATGAGTTTTGCCAAATGATGCTACATGTTAATTTCAGGGATGAACTATAATCAAAGTTCCCTGTACTACCCAGATCAGTCCAGACTGCTGGATTTTGCCTCCCTTCCAGCAGATGGACACCCTTTGAGGGTACCCCCTTTTAGCCTGGTGTGCCTCCTGCAGTTCCTCAGTATTTCTCTGTCTCCAGCAGATGGAGGTGGTACAAAACCTGTGGTTCTGAAACTTTTTTTTCGTGGGTTCACTAATTTAAAAAAAAAAAAAAAGAAGAGGAATTGTTTGAAAAGGCTGTCAAGGTAGGAGGTGGTGGTGGCAGCAGCCCTTCGCAGGGAAGGAGTTCTAGCTCACCTGTACCTGGATGACTGGCTCATTGAGGTGAAGTCGGAAGCTCTCTGCAAACAGTCAGTAGACATGGTCTTGCATCGCCTGCAATCCCTCGGCTGGGTCATCAATCAGGCCAAGAGTCACCTGCATCCTCCTCAGGTCTTAGACTTTCTGGGAGCCCGGTTCGACATCCGAGTGGGCAAGGTCTTCCTCCCATATGAGAGGGCCACCAAACTCCAGTCGCAAGTTCACTGCCTTCTTGCAGCGTCTGTACCCAGAGTCAGGGATTATCTGCAGGTCCTGGGCTCCATGGTGTCGACTCTGGAGTTGGTCCCTTGGTCCTTCGCTCATATGAAACCCTTACAGAGAGCACTGTTGTCCCATTGGGATCCAATGTCGGAGGAGTTCCAGGTTCTCTTACCGCTTCTGGTTGGGGAGCAGAATGCCAGTCTCACTCGGTCCAGGGCCGATGGTCACAGAAGGAGGCATCATGGTCCATCAATCGACTTGAGATGAGAGCAGTGAGGTTAGTGTTGCAGAGTTTTCTCCCGCTCTTGACCAACCGGGTGGTGCAGGTCCTCTCAAACAATGCAACAGTGGCCTACATCAACCGACAAGGCTGGACCAAAAGTCGCCCGGTAGCCTTAGAAACTGATCAGCTGATGACCTGGGCGGAGTGTCATTTGTCCATGCTTGCCGCATCGCACTTAGTGGGAGCCGACAAACACGCAAGCGTATTTTCTGAGCCGGCAGAGATTGGACCCCGGAGAGTGGGAGCTCTCAGACGCAGCAATGTGTCTCATATCACACAGATGGGGTCTCCCCCCTCTGGACCTGATGGTAACTCAAAGGAATGCCAGAGAGAACACAGAGTGGAACGGGTCAATGCCCTGGTACTCCTGTGGCCGAGCACAGTTCTGCTATATGTGTTTCCTCCATGGCTTCTGATAGGCAAGGTCCTTCGAAGAATAGAGGTTCATCCTGGTCAGCTTGGTTTGCAGACCTGGTCAAACTGGCAGTGGACGGTCTTCTGTGCCTGAGTCATCTTCAGAACTTTTTACGGCAAGGTCCGATATTTTTCGACCAGACAGATCACTTTTGTCTAGAGGCCTGGCTTTTGAAAGGAGGCAATTGAGGAAGAAAGGATACCAGGAGGATGTCATTGCCACCCTGCTTCAAGCTCGCAAGACATCTATGTCCTTAAGTTACATCAGGGTTTGGAAGGTCTTCAGATCCTGGTGTGGCGAGCAGGGAGTCCTCCCGCGTCAGTTCTCAGTGGCTCAAATTCTGGCCTTTTTGCAAAGAAGCCTCAGTAAGGGCTTGTCGTTTTAACTACATCCGGGTACAGATGGCGGCCTTGGGCTACCTCAGAGGAAAAGTTCAGGGGACGTCTCTTGCGACACATCCTGATGTGGTTCATTTTCTTTGCAGAGTGAAGCACTTGAATCCTCCAGTCCATCCTGTGTGTCCGTTGTGGAGCCTCAACGTCTTGTGTGATGCTCCATTTGAGCCTCTTAAGAAGGCCTCTTTAAAAGACTTAACTCTGAAAACTGTGTTTTTGGTGGCGATTTGCTCCGCTAGGAGGGTATCTGAATTGCAAGCTCTTTCTTGCCAGGAACCTTTTTTTCGGATTTCAGATTCAGGAGTCTCCCTCCAGACGGTTCCTTCCTTTCTCCCAGGACAAGCAGGATGGTAGTCCTCACATATGGGTGATGTCACTGGACGGAGCCCTATCACGGAAAACTTTTCTATCAAAGTTTCTAGAAACTTTGACTGGCACACTGAGCATGCCCAGCATGCCATGATCCCTGTGTCCACAGGGGTCTCCTTTCAGTCTCTTTTTTTCCGTGATGCAGTTTGCCTCGCATTTAGGAGCTCTGTGAGATTTTTCTTACGTTTCTCACGGAAACCCTTGAAGTTTTACTTCACAAATAATTTCCCTACACGGGTCTCCATTCGCATACATTTCATCGAAGCTCAGTGAGTACTATGTCCTGTTTTTTGGTCGGTTCCTGTCACCTCACTAACAGTTCCCCTGGGTTACCAACCGAATTGCGGCCTTCTTTTCACCTCGGTCCGCCCCACGATACCTGCGAGTGTCCTTGCTGTGAACCTCTACTGGGTTCATGATTCCCGTTGCTGCCAGGGCCGCCGTTGATCCCCCGTCGACTCCCCATCGATGCCTCAGGCAATGCCATCGGTGCTCTGTCCATGCCATCGGTGCTTCCATTAATGCCTTCGATCCTGCCATCGATACCTCCATCAATGCCCTCGACTAAAGAAAAATCTCCATACTTCGTGTTCTAAACCAGAGCTCGTAATCCTTGGGCGACAAACAATGCCAAGAGCAGTAGAGGCACTGTGACCATCCATCACCAATGCCATCTGAGACAGCGAGGGCATCTTCCTCTGTGCTGGAGATTGACCGGGCCGAGCACCATGGGAATCACTGGCACGGTGACCGTCCGTCACAGATGCTATCCATGACATCGGTGACATCTTCCTCAGTGCTGGATAATGACCGGGCCGAGCACCGAGGGAAACATTGTTACTGCCACAGTAACCGTCTGTCGCCGACATCATTCTGGACATCGGTGACAACTTCCTTGGAGCTGGAGAATGACTGGGCTGAGCACCGAGGCAAACATAGTCACTGCCATGGTAACCGTCCGTTATCTTCGCCATTCTGGACATCGGTGGCAGTTTACTTGGTGCTGGAGAATGACCAGGCTGAGCACCAAGGGAAACATTGTCACCGGCACCGATGTGGTTCCACATTTGGTGCCGGCACTGATACCGCACTGGCATCAATGTCCATTGAGCCAGTTGCGAAGCGGGCCCAGGTACAAGAGTCTCCATGCTCCTCTGCACCCGAGGCACAGAGGTGTTCCCCACCGACACCAGTGCAGGGTACTGAGCCACCACAGATTCATGTGGAAGTGCCAGTAACGCCTAGCCTGTCTCCCCCTGTAGCTGTGCTACCTATGCCAGCTTCCAGGGAGGAGCTGGACGTCCTCGTCGCCTTCCGGAATCTACTAACACCGGAACCATCGATGTTTGCACCGTTGTGGCACTGCCTCGTTGTGGCACCTACCAACGACAGCCTAAGTCATTGACGCTGACTCATCCTTCTGAGCCTCCACAGACCCCTATACCTATCTCAGGATCCTTGAGGGACGATGGGCACTCTTATCCCACTTCGGCATCGATCCCATCAAGACCTAAGTTAAGGACGTGCCTGAAACCATCCCTTTCGACCTGGTCACTAAAAAGGACCAAAAGTTTCAAGAGGTCGTAATATCTTCCAAGAACCATATTGATGTCACATATTGCAATTTACCAGCTATGTTTGACACAGCACCAAGGGAACCTCTCTGCCATTCACATGAAATTCGAGCAACATGTGATTGCTTCGAAACGTCCTCTCGTTGCCAGCAACAGGACTCCATACTAGATGGAAACCTGGCTTACAGCCTCTGATTTACGGCCCAAAGTCCAAGATAATCTAGCTGATCTGCCATGCACCGCAGATAATCTCTTAATGCACAAGCTCCAGCAGACAGTGGCTCAATTGCAAGACCGCCGCAAGACCCTGAAATAGCTCTCTACGTTTCTTGCAAATCCTCCCTCCTCGTCTAGAAAACCAGCGAAGAGGGATGCTAGCAGGACCTTTTACTGCTCCCGCTCCCGCGTGAGACCAACGGGTATCCAGATCACACCAGCTCCGCCAGTCGGGCAGGCTCCTGGATTAATCTACCTTGCCAGAAAACAGAATGGTCCACCCCACTGAGGACCAGGACTCGGGATACCATTCCCCGGACACAAGGCAGAGGTTTTTAATCTCGCTATTTCCTACTTTCAAAGAAAATAGGCGACCTCCGCCCATCCTAGACCTCACAAATCTTAATTTCTTCAGAAAGAAAAGTTCAGAATGGTGTCTCTCGGCACCATGCTTCCCTTACTACAAAGGGGTTGCCTCTATTCTCTGGACTTTCTATACGCTTCATAGTGAGTCAATAACATTTTCAATACCAAGTTCTGCCATTCGAACTAGCTTCGACAACTTGTGTTTTTCACCAAATACCTAGCAGTGACTGCCGTTCATCTAAAAAGAACAGCAGCATTCACGCATTTCCTTTCCTGGACGACTGCCTACTAAGGAGTCAATCCAAACAAGGAGCTCTAAATTCTCTAAGACTCACTATCAATCCAGAGCAGATCTGGGCACTACAATCGCAACGGCCTTCCTGCCCAACAGCCGCGCAGACATCCTATCAAATTGTCCACATCTCTGCTCGCATGCAACATAGCTTCAGCCCATCAAACTTTCATTCCTGGGCCACGTGATTCCATGATCCACGTCACTCCTATGGTCAGACTAGCCATGAGAAGAACTCAGTGGATTTTAAAATTTCAGTGGCTCTAAGCCATTCCACCGCTTTCGTCCCTGCTTCATATCACCGATCCAGTACCAAATCCTCAGATGATCTTGGCCTTGGTCGCATCCAACTTGGGTTGGAGAACTCGTATCAATACTCTCCAAACCCAAAATGCGTCAACTCCACTCCATAAAAAGTCTCAGATCAACTTTCTGGAGCTTCGAGCCATGCGTTATGCCCTTTATGCCTTCAAACACTGCCTCTCACACAAACTTTTGTGGATACAGACAGACAACATAGTAGCAACAAACAGGGAAGCACAGGTTCTTATCTGCTCTGCCAGGAAGCCGCACAGTTCTGGGCCTGGGCCCTTGCACACTCCATGCATCTCCAGGCTACTTATCCAACAGGCATATTGAACATGCTAACAGACCTTCTCAATCGATGACTCCATCCCCACAAGTGGTCTCTGAATCCATGTGTAGCGAGCAAAATCTTCTAGCACTGAGGTCAACCAACCTTCAACCTCTTGCGTCTGAATCGAACCACACAGTGGACAGATTCTGCTCCCTACACAGGCATTCAAATGCGTTAGCCATGGGCGCCTTTGCTTGTCCCTGCAACAAAGGCCTCTTATAGTCGTCTCTTCCGATACCGCTCATAACCAAAACTCTTGTGAAGCTACAGCAGTACAGGTTTTCAATGATTCTCATAACCCCATACTGGCCTCGACAAGTATGCTTTCCCATACTTCTCAACCTATCACTCCAGGAACCAATTCACCTGCCCACAGGCCAATCTCATAACACAGACTCACTGATATTCTCAGGTACTTGTAGCTTCACGACAACCTTCCACACGTAAATCTTACCATTTGAAATGGGCAAGATTTACCAAATGACGTGCACAAAAAGGTATTGGCCCCTTTTTTCCTGCCCCACTCCATCTCTATTAGGCTACCTTTCGGATTCTGGTCCTCAGACATCCTTCTCATGGGTACATCTCAGTTCCATTTCAGCGTACCACCAGGGAGTAGGGGATGCCCTGTTAACGGCTCAACCCCTCATGAGTCGGCTTATCATGGGTTTTCTACAACTTAAGCCTCCTCTACGATCACCGGTTACGGAATGGGGCCTAAATGTAGTGCTTACAAGGCTCAGGCGTTCCCCGTTCAAGCCTTTGCATTCCTATAACATTAAATTTCTAACATGGAAAATTATTTTCCTCATAGCCATCATCTCTGCTAAAAGTGTCAGTGAGTTACAAGCCCTTGTTGCATACTCACCCGACACTAGGTTCCTCCATGACCGACTGGTCCTCCGTACTCACCCTAAATTTCTTCTTAAGGTGGACACAGCCTCTCACCTTACTCAGTCTATAGTCTTCCCACTCTTTCCCAAGGCCTCACTCTCACCAGGGCGAGAAGGTGTTGCACACCTTTGACTGTAAGCATGCACTTGCCTTCTACCTAGACCGCACTGCAAGTGCCAGCCCTCTATCGCTTAGATAAGGAAGTCCGTCAAGACTCTGCCTTTGGCTAATCTGTCTTGCAAAGCCTTGTTCCAGTATAATCCCCAACTCCTTCCACAACCATCTGCTGTGATTTCATATGAAATCCACCCAACTCTTTGCTTCTTTGACAAAGACAAGCTACGAGCTCCACTGGGCAAACAAACTCTCTCCAGCTAGTTAGCAAACTGTATCCAATTCTGCTATGAGAAAGCAGGCCTTCCTCTCCAGAGGTGACTGCAAGCACATTTTGTAAAGGCCATGGCAACATTGTCCCACACTATCGTTCAGTTCCAATTGCCGATATCTTCTAGGCTGCAACATGGAGCTCTCTTCACACATTCACAGCCCTCTATCGCTTAGATAAGGAAGTCCGTCAAGACTCTGCCTTTGGCTAATCTGTCTTGCAAAGCCTTGTTCCAGTATAATCCCCAACATCTACCACAACCACCTGCTGTGATTTCAGGCTGCCTCATCATTGCCAATAGCACCCCAATTATTGTTCTTGCTGCACGAGTTGTCTGCTATTGGCCTGTTGAAATATGAGTCAGCCTGTAGCTTGCTAATCACCATATGTGAGGAATACCATCCTGCTTGTCCTGGGAGAAAGCAGAGTTGCTTACCTGTAACAGGTGTTCTCCCAGGACAGCAGGATGTAGTCCTCATGAAACCCACCTGCCACCCTGCGGAGTTGGGTCCGCTTACATTTTGTTATTTTATTTTTTGCTTGCACTTTTTTGCTACAAAAGAGACTGAAGGGAGACCCCTGTGGACACAGGGATCATGGCATGCTGGGCATGCTCAGTGTGCTCACTGTGCCAGTCAAAGTTTCTAGAAACTTTGACAGAAAGGTTTTCCGTGATAAGGCTTCGTACAGTGACTCACCCATATGTGAGGACTACATCCTGCTGTCCTGGGAGAACACCTGTTACAGGTAAGCAACTCTGCTTTCTTCCAAAAGTGGTTTCAGCTTTCCATTTGAATCAATCTGTGGAATTACCAGCTTTTTCCAATGCTGAGACGGAACCTTCTCACACGCGAGAATTGAGGCGCTTAGATATCAGGAGAGCCCTTTTGCATTATCTTGACGTTACTAACGCCTTTCGTCTCTCAGATCATCTTTTTGTTCTATGGAATGGCCCTAACAGGTGCCAAAAAGCATCCGTGTCTATTGCCTGCTGGTTGAAAGAAGCTATTGCTTCCACATATATTTGTTGCGGTTGCCCGGTGCCGAAGGGTTTGAAAGCACATTCCACTCGATCACAGGCAGCTTCCTGGGCGGAAAGTCAGTTGGTGTTGCCGTAAGAAATTTGCAGGGCAGCAACCTGGAAGTTTTTGCATACTTTTTCCAAGCATTACCGTTTGGATGTCCAGGTTTTGGACGTCGCCAGTTTCGGCGACAGTGTCATCTGAGCTGGACTCTCAGGATCCTACCCCAGATAGGGCAGCTTGGGTACATCCCAGCAGTCTGGACCAATCCGGGTGCATACAGGGAAAGGAAAATTGGTTCTTACCTGCTAATTTTCATTCCTGTAGTACCACGGATCAGTCCAGATGCCCGCCCTTTGAGGGTTTTCAGTTCCTTAAGAGTCCACTTGCACTGTCATTCGAGTATTTCTTCATTGTCTGGTTATCTTTTTCATTGGAAGGAGGGTACAGGTTTATCCTTATCCTATGCAGAAAGCTCACTTGTTTATAATTACAGCTACTTAGTTCTTCCTTGTCTGTTACTTGACATGCCTGTTCAATAATGTTATACAAATGCTTGGGTCATGTTTATATTGAGGAACTGCAGGTGGCACACCAGGTTAAGAGTGGGTGCCCTCAAAGTTTTTCTCTGTCTCCATTTGCTGGAAGGGAGGCAAAACCCAGCAGTCTGGACTGATCCGTGGGACTACAGGAACGAAAATGAGCAGGTAAGAACTAATTTTCCTATGTCCAGAGTGAACTGGTCTGGTGATGTGTGGGATTCGAGGCATTTCTATCTGCTGTCGTGGTGGGAAGATGTGTATCGTTCCTGTTATGCTAGAGATAGGAATGGGTGTTGTGTTCCGAGTGGACATTGATGAGGGATCCTACAATGGAAAGCTAATGCCATCATTTTTTAGATTGATCCTCATTGGTTCTGTCAGTTTACATTATCGGTCAATTTTCAAGCTCAGCGTCCTATATAAATATTAAACAAGATGGCTGTTTCCACTGTTCCTTCTTCAAGATAGCATGGAGAGACGTTTTCAGTCCTGATATAATGGTATTGGTTCAACGACAAGATACGTATTTTGAGCTTTCAAAAAAAATCACTTTTTCTCAACTTTTTCACAGTAATTTCTCTTATTTCGGCTTTATGAAGAGAACTTGGATTAAGCATATTCAGCATTGTTTATATGATCGGGTTGCTCCTGATGAAGCTTTAATGTGAACATCAGCCGTTGTTGAGCCAGGATAATCTTTTAACATGCATTATTATTTTATTTGCAAAAGAAAAAAAAAAGACTAAAACAAAATCTCTCTTATCTGTAACGCAAATGATGTAGTGGTCCAGGCAGCCCGGTTGTGTAAGGGCATGCCATCAGGCTTGCTGATGCGTAACTACAGTAATTAATAAGCTCATACTGTCAAAAAAATTTGTTAGATGGTAACTGGGTGGTTTTTGGAGCTTAGACATTAAACCATAAATCTCTTTCATGGGAATGCTATAAACTGATCAACAGCAGAAAAGCAAAATGCTAGAAAAACTGTACCTTTTAAAGGGTGTTTTGTTTTTTTTTTTAAATATCCACCCCAGCCACAATACACTTAACCTCTTACACTGCCAATTATGACTGGGGAGTCCAAAGGTGAACTGCCATTATTTGTGGCTGATTATAGGAATCGGAGTTTTATTCATTTAGGGCCCAACCTCTTCCTTCCATAACTTATCTATCACAGTGATAGATAGTATGGGGCCATAAAATGGTGTTCCTGCACCCAAGCCATTGGTGTTACTGTTGTGTGATGGCTGGGATTCCCTCCCACAGGGTGTCTGTCCATTCCCAATCACAGCCAATCCAATGAACAGAAGATGGATCCACAAATCAAACTGAAATCTGCACACCACACACAGCACTGCCACAGGAACAAACCATGCTCGATAGAGCTGTGCAATTGTAAAAGTAATTCATGCACAGACCCTATAATTAAAATAGCTATTGTGAACCTAGATCTTATTTCAGGATGCAGAGAAGTTAGTGTAGGAATCATTTTTGTAATTAAATGAATTAATATTTTAGAACTCAGTTTGGCATCAGAACAATTTTACAAGCTCAGGTAAAAGAAAAAATGAAAAAAATATTCTCCCAGGACAAGCTGGATGGTAGGCTCACATGTGGGTGACATCAAAAGGATGGAGCCCAAATCACAGACCGCCTTTTGTCAGTCTCTTTTTTCCGTGCGGCAGTAGCCTCGCAGATTTCTGGAGTTCTGTGAGCATTCTTCACAACTTTTTCCTCACGGAAACTTATTTAAAAAATTTCCAAATTTTTCCCCATCCCAGGGTCCCCCATCGACCGCCGACCTCTGTTGACTCCAGTAAGTTTACCTTGTCCTTTGGTTGGTTCCCGGCGGTGCTTTCTTCAGTGCCCGACGGCCACAGACTGCACACCACTTTTTCTTTTTCAAAAAAATGGCGACCGGGTACCAAAAGTGCCCGAGGACCATGTCCACACCCTATGTGTCTTGTGCTTGGGGCCTGCTCATGACGGCCAATAGTGCACTAGTTGTGCCCAGATGATGCCAAAAGGCCGCAGGGCCCGCTTGGAAAAGATGGAACACCTTTTTAAGAGAGTGTCTCCGTGTACTCTAGCCAAGGCTACACTGAGTCGAAAGCCTTCCTCTTCAATGATTCCGTCACCATCGAAGTCTCAGCGCCATCGAGACACCGGTGCTCTTCACGTTCGAAGGCATCAACAGCTTCCTCCTCGGTGCTGGAGAAGGACTGGACTGAGCATCAGGAGAAACACTGTCACCGCCATCAACCTGACCCTTCTTCCGATGCTGCCGGCAAGCCATCGGCATCGACAGATTCACCAGCCAAGAAGTGCTGGGGAGAAGGGGCCCCCATCCCCCTCTGGACCTGGGACACCGAGGCATTCCCCACCAGCACTGGTGCTGGGAGCCGAGACTCCACTAATACATGTGAACCCTCCGGCAACGCCTTCTGAGTCTCCAACCCCGGTGGCTGTGCTGCCAATGTCAGCCTTCCTGGAGGAATTGGACCGGATGGTCCAAGAGGCAGTACTTCAGGCACTTCAGGGATTCCAATCTCCACCAGCACCGGCTCCCATGCCAACACCTGACCCAATGCCTACCATTCTGGCTCAATTTCTCGAGCGCCTGGATACCTTAATCAGTGCATTGTCGTCAGTGCCTGTATAGTTTAGCAATTGGATAGAAGAGGGATTAATTATTGACCCTTTGTATAGTATACCCAAGGAAGTAATGGCAGTTCCAGTACATGAAGTGCTCCTTGATTTGTTACAAAGCACCTGGAAGCATCCAGACACACTTCCACCAATGAACAGAAAAACTGATGCCACCTATCTGGTCCAGACAGCTCCGTGGTTTCTAAAAAGCCAACTTCCCCATCAATCTGTGGTCATTGAGTCTGCCCAGAAGAAAGCCAAGAGATCCTGGCCTCATTCTTCTGCCCCTCCAGGTAAAGAACATAAATCCTTGGACGTCTTCGGACGGAGAGTCTTCCATGGTTCTATGCTGATGGCACGTATAGCAGCTTATCAGCTATACATGATTCAGTACTCAAGGAATCTTTGGAAGAAGGTCCAAGAATTCGCTGAATCATTACCAGATGAATATCAAGAAGGACTTAACACAATCCTTCAGAAAAGGACGCGATGCTAGAAAGCATGAAGTTAGGGCAGCATATGACATCTTTGAAACTGCCTCAAGAGTATCGGCAGCAGGAATAAGTGCCAGATGCTGGGCATGGCTCAAGTCTTCTGACCTGCGCCAGGAAGTCCAAGAAAGGTTAGCAGATCTTCCATGTACAGGGGACAACTTATTTGGCAACAAAATTCAGGAAACAGTGGCGCAACTAAAAAAATCATCATGACACCTTACGTCAGCTGTCCACTGTCCTCTCAGACTTCCCATCTACCACCAAGAGGTCTTTTTGACAGGATCATAGGAGGTTATCCTACAAGCTACATAGGTATTACACACCTCCATCCCATACTCGACAACCTAGACCTTCCCAAAGAGGCCAGTCTAGACAACCCAGGGCCCCAAAAGCCCAACCAGCCCCACAGACTGGTCCAGCATCAGGGTTTTGACTCCTTGCTAGAGGGCAGAAATCAATCCCCACCTACCACACTGATTCCAGTAGGAGGCCGTTTGTGCCTCTTTGCCAACATATGGCACAAAATTACAACAGACCAATGGGTCCTGTCTGTGGTCACCCACGGTTACCATCTGAACTTCTTCTCGCTACCACCGAATCTTTCACCATGTCCAGCGTGGGATCTAACCAAACACACTTCACTTCTCAAGACAGAGCTCTCGACCCTCCTGCAGTCCAATGCCGTCGAACCGGTACCTCGGCTGCAGTGAGGTCAAGGGTTCTACTCTCGGTACTTTCTAATTCCAAAAAAATCAGGCGACATTCGTACTATTTTGGACCTACGCGCCGTAAACAAACATCTTCGCAGAGAAAAGTTCAGAATGGTAACCTTGGGTACTTTGCTCCCTCTACTGCAGCAGGGAGATTGGCTTTGCTCTCTAGATCTTCAGGAGGCTTATGCCCACATTGTCATATACCCTCCTCAACGAAAATACCTCAGGTTTGTAGTAGGCCACAATCATTTCCAATACCGAGTGCTGCCATTCGGCCTAGCATCAGCACCCCATGTATTCACGAAATGCCTGGCAGTAGTCGCAGCTCACTTACGACAAAACAACATCCACGTCTATCCATATCTAGATGATTGGCTCCTCAGAGGTCCATCCCAAGAGGAAGTGCTCCACTCCCTCCATTTCACCATCAGCCTACTACAATCCTTGGGGTTTCTAATAAACTATACCAAGTCACATCTGACTCCATCACGCACCCTCCCGTTTATCGGAGCAGATCTAAACACTGCCCAAGCCAAAGTGTTTCTCCCAAAGGACCGGGCACACGCGTTATCAACCATGGCCAAAGCACTGCAGATTCGCCAAACCACTATAGCTCGTCATCACATGGCGTCCACGGTTCATGTAACCCCAATGGCTCGACTAGCCATGAAAGTAATACATTGGACTTTAAAGTCCCAGTGGTCACAGTCAAATCAACACATGTCCTACATTGTCCACATCACCAACCATAAGAACATAAGAAATTGCCATGCTGGGTCAGACCGAGGGTCCATCAAGCCCAGCATCCTGTTTCCAACAGAGGCCAAACCAGGCCACAAAACCTGGCAATTACCCAAACACTAAGAAGATCCCATGCTACTAATGCAATTAATAGCAGTGGCTATTCCCTAAGTAAACTTGATTAATAGCCGTTAATGGACGTCTCCTCCAAGAACTTATCCAAACCTTTTTTGAACCCTGCTACACTAACCACATCCTCTGACAACAAATTCTTGAGCTTTATTGTGCATTGAGTGAAAAAGAATTTTCTCCGATTAGTCATAAATGTGCTACTTGCTAACTTCATGGAATGCCCCCCTAGTCCTTCTATTATTCGAAAGTGTAAATAACCGATTCACATCTACTCGTTCAAGACCTCACATGATCTTAAAGACCTCTATCATATCTCCACTCAGCCGAATCTTCTCCAAGCTGAACAGCCCTAACCTCTTCAGCCTTTCCTCATAGGGGAGCTGTTCCATCTCCTTTATCATTTTGGTTGCCCTTCTCTGTACATTCTCCATCACAACTATATCTTTTTTGAGATGTGGTGATCAGAATTGTACACAGTATTCAAGGTGCGGTCTCACTATGGAGCGATATAGAGGCATTATGACATTTTCCGTTTTATTAACCATTCCCTTCCTAATAATTCCTAACATTCTGTTTGCTTTTTTGACTGCTGCAGCACACTGAGCAGATGATTTTAAAGTATTATTCACTAGATCTTTTTCCTGGGTGGTAGCTCCTAATATGGAACGTAACATCGTGTAATTAGAGCAAGGGTTATTTTTCCCTATATGCAACACCTTGCACTTGGTGCACATTAAATTTCATCTGCCATTTGGATGCCCAATTTTCCAGTCTTGCAAGGTCCTCCTGTAATGCATTACAATCTGCTTGTGATTTAACTACTCTCTGAATAATTTTGTATCATCCACAAATTTGATAACCTCACTCTTCATATTCCTTTCCAGATCATGTATATATATATTGAAAAGCACCGGTCCAAGTACAGATCCCTGAGGCACTCCACTGTTTACCCTTTTCCACTGAGAAAATTGACCATTTAATCCTACTCTCTGTTTCCTGTCTTTTAACCAGTTTGTAATCCATGAAAGGACAATGCCTCCTATCCCATGACTTTTTAGTTTTCTTAGAAGCCTCTCATGAGGGACTTTGACAAATGCCTTCTGAAAATCCAAATATACTACATCTAACGGTTCACCTTTATCCACATGTTTATTAACTCCATTAAAAAAAATGAAGCAGATTTGTTAGGCAAGACTTCCCTTGGGTAAATCCATGTTGACTGTGTTCCATTAAACCATGTCTTTCTATATACTCTACGATTTTGATCTTGAGAACCAGTTTCATCTCTCACTAGCTTGGTGGATACAGGAGTCCAATCTTCAGATAGGACTACACTTCCAACCTCCACAACCTCAAATTACTCTGACAACAGATGCATCCAACCTAGGTTGGGGGGCCCATGTCAACAACCTCCAAACCCAGGGATCCTGGACCATAGCAGAAGCAAGGCACCAGATAAATTTTCTGGAGCTCCAGGCAATCTAGTATGACCTCTTCGCTTTTCGGGATTGCCTCTCCAACAAGGTAATCCTAATTCAAACGGACAACCAGGTAGCAATGTGGTACCTCAACAAACAAGGGAGCACAGGCTCTTACCTGCTATGCCAGGAGGCGGCGCAGATCTGGGCCTGGGCTCTCTCCCACTCCATGCTACTGAGAGCGACCTACCTGGCAGGCGTAGACAATGTGATGGCGGACAACCTCAGCCAGATATTTCATCCCCACGAATGATCCCTAGATCCCACTGTAGTGAACAAAATTTTTCACCAATGGGGCCGCCCACACATAGACCTCTTTGCGTCAATTCACAACTGCAAAGTCAACAACTTCTGCTCTCTACACCGCAGCCACGACACACTGCCACGAGATGCCTTCGCCCACTCGTGGGCAAGGGGTCTTCTATAAGCCTACCTCCACTTCCACTCATCAGCAAGATTCATGAAGTAACGGCAGGACAGGGGCACAATGACCCTCATAGCTTCTCACTAGCTGCATCAGGCTTGGTTTCCCATCCTACGCGACCTCTCAGTACAGTAACCAATTCGCCTGGGCACAGATCCAACTCTGATAACGCAGAACAACGGACTGTTGTGTCATCCGAACCTTCACTCCCTGTCTCTGACAGCATGGATGTTGAAAGGTTACTACTACAATAACTTAATCTCTCTGACAGTGTGTCCCAGGTCCTCATAGCTTCATGAAAGCCTTCTACTAGAAGATCTTACCGTTCCAAATGGAAAAGATTCTCCTCATGGTGCACCACAAAAGAAATAGATCCCTTTTCCTGCCCCATAACAAGGTTCCTGGACTATCTATGGTACGTTTCCGAGTCTGGTCTGCAGACTTCTTCCATTAGAGTCCATGTCAGCGCCATAGCCGCTTACCACAAAGGTGTAGGAGATGCCCCGATCTCGGCGCAACCCCTGGTAGGGCGCTTTATGAGAGGCTTGCTCCAGCTAAAGCCTCCACTGTGTCCTCCGGTCCCGGCATGGGACCTCAATGTTGTGCTAGCACAGCTCACGCGATCTCCGTTTGAGCCCCTGCACTCCTGCGAGCTTCAACATCTCACTTGGAAAGTCATCTTTCTAGTTGCTATAACATCAGCTTACAGAGTCAGTGAGCTACAGGCACTGGTAACATACCCACCATATACCAAATTTCTTCATGATCGTGTGGTACTCCGCACTCACTCTAAATTCTTGCCAAAGGTAGTCTTTGATTTCCACTTAAATCAGTCTATAAAACTTCCTACTTTTTTTTCCAGGCCTCACTCACAATCAGGTGAGCGGGCTCTGCATTCCTTGGACTGTAAACATGTGCTTGCCTTTTATCTGAACTGCACTGCAGCCCATAGGAAGTCCACCCAACTGTTTGTCTCCTTTGATAAAACCAAATTGGGAGTTCCAGTGGGCAAGCAGACTCTGTCCACCTGGCTGGTGGACTGTATTTCCTTCTGTTAACGACAAGCAGGCCTTCTCCTACAGGGACGCGTAAAAGCGCATTCAGTAAGAGCCATGGCAACGTCAGTAGCGCACCTCCATTCTGTACCTCTGGCTGACATCTGCAAAGGTGCCACGTAGAGCTCTCTCCATACATTTGCAGCTCATTATTGTCTTGACAAGGCTCGCCGGCAAGATTCCATCTTTGGCCAGTCTGTCCTCCATAATTTATTTCCAGTTTAAATAACCCAATTTCCTACCTACGACCCACTGAGAAACTCAGGCTGCCCTCAGTCCCAAAACCACCCCAGTTGTTGTGCCTGTTGCAAGTTGTTGGGTGTTTTTGGTTCATTCTATTGAGGCATCCTGTAGCTCGCTATTCACCCACATGTGAGGATTACCATCCTGCTTGTCCTGGGAGAAAGCAGAGTTGCTTACCTGTAACAGGTGTTCTCCCAGGAGAGCAGGCTGTTAGTCCTCACGAAACCCACCCGCCACTCTGCGGAGTTGGGTTCACTTACATTTTATTATTTTATTTTTCACTTGTACTTTTTGCTACAAACAAGACTGAAGGGGGACCCTTGCTGGATGCAGGGTTAGTGGCATGCTCAGTATGCCAGTCAAAATTCTAGAAACTTTGACAAAAGTGTTCCGTGATTGGGCTCCATCCTGATGATGTCACCCACATGTGAGGACTAACATCCGGCTGTCCTGGGAGAACACCTGTTACAGGTAAGCAACTCTGCATTTTTTATGAACCATTCCAGAATGATCTTTGATTATCAAATAAGCACACTCAAGGGCAATTAACTAACAACCACCAATACACATTCAGATTCAGCTTGAAGACAATTTCAGCTACCACTGAAGAAAATTCTAACTACCTAGCAGATAAAGAGAATCATACAGAAACAGCAAAGTCATCAGGATCACTGTATCAGAGTGGAAGACAAAGTGATAACGAGCTAGCTACAATAGACTTGAACAGACCATTGCCAAAAATCCCAAGTGAAAACAAATTAATTTCGGAGGAAGAGGCTAACAGAGTGGAGGAAGTAGTACCAAGCACTGTTGGCTATTACAAGGTAGGAAGAGAATGATTTAATGTCATTTCTAGTATCTGTCTAGCACTAGTGTTATCCTGCCACACATGGCCCTTCCATATGCATACCAATGTGCAAACTGATTTGGGGCCAGTTTCATGTAGCATTTTCCTGTACATAATCACAAATGGGTTACTAATAAAGATAAAAATCTTTTCAGCTGGCTGGATCTTTTTATTCGGCTAATTTGCATGCAGGCCCCACCTGCGTTTTTGTGGTTTAGCAATGCTTTTGTTTTAAACACTTTGCACCACTAGCATTTCTTGCTGTTCTGCCACAGTCTGTGTTTTCATTTTTTTTAAGTCAATAGCCTTTATTTCTTGATGTTTTGTTCTCTGTTTCATACAGTTAATGTATTGTTTCTTTTACCATAATAATGCATGAGACTCCTTGTCCCCTGTAAGTAATGCATTAGCATAGAGAAAAATTATGGCCCTATAGCTTTGTAACTGCTGTGAATTGCATTTACCTTACACATTTAAGCATTTACAGGAGCTGTTATAAATACCAAAAGCTTCAATTTTCTGTGTGAACTGATGCTGACTTTTTCCAGAATTATTTGTGAAGTCAAGCACTTCAGCAGCAAGATGACATCTGCCACCATACACTCTTATATATGCATAATTTCCAGTTCCCGGTACATACCCAAATTAGTCCAGACTCCTGGGTATTGCCTCCCTTCCAGCAGATGGAGATAAAGTTTTGCTGACACTGCCACATAACATGGTATGCCACCTGCAGTCCCCCAGTATTTCTCTGTCTCCAGAAGATGGGAGATGTGCAAAACTTGCAGTCTGGAAATTATTTGATTTAGATTTTTTTTTTATAATTTTATTTTTAATTGCATTTCATTTTATTACAAACAGAATAATATCCATAGGATGAACCCATCCTATAAAAAATATATAAGAAAAACTAGAGAACAAATACAGCTAGTATCATATTGGAGCTGATTTAAGAAGAAAGAAGAATTTCCACATAGAAACTATGTTGTCTCCCACATTATTTTTACATTTCCCCCCCTGTCAGTTCCTTAGATATCAGGAGCGTGCATCCAGAAACAACCTAAGTTTTTCTGGAGAATTGAAGGCATATCTATTGTCCCCATGTTTAACCAAACATTTACATGGATATTTTAAATTAAATTGTAATCCTTTTTGCAAGGCTTCAGCTCGCATCTCAATAAATTTCTTCCTACGCAACTGAGTTGTACGAACAACATTTGGAAAAATTCGTACGGGATATCCATAAAAGTCGTTCTTTTGATGTTTGAAATGAGTTTTTAATACCAAATCTCTTTCTAAAGAGGAAGAAAATTGCACCAATAAAGTTGCCCTTTTATCAATTTTTGATTCGAAAGATTTTTCTAAAAAATCAGTTAAGTTTAAATCCATTTTACTTTCCTCTTTTTTTCCCTCCTCTGATATTTGTTGTTGTAGATAATAGGATTTTATTATTTTTGGTAACGAATTTTCTGAATACTTAAGTATGTTCTTTAGATAACTATTGATCAAATCTGATGATGTTGATAAATGGGTTTTGGGAAAATTCAAGAACCTAAGATTTAATCTTCTGTTCTGATTTTCCAGCATTTCAATTCTCCCCTCATATTCCTCAACCGATTTAACCAAATTTAACTGAACATTATGGATATCTCCGAAATTTTTTATCAAATGTTACCATTTTTCCCTCCAATTTCTCGATTTTTTTCTTGTGTATTAGTATCTTTCTTAATTGCATCCTGAACAGTTACCATAAGGGTGTTTATTGACTTCTGCATATTTACCATCATTATACCCAGTTCTTCTATCGTAAACGTCTGGGGCACAATTAAAGAAATACCCCCAATGCCTAATGCACTCCCCTTTTCTCTACTCTGTTCAGGGTTCCCCTCATCTCCCTCTATTATCACGGATACTTTATCTCTGATGTTGTTTATATTCTGAGTATCTAATTCAGACAATCTAGAGAGATTCATTTCATCACCAGAGTTTTTTGTGGAGTCTACAGATATAAAATGACTTCCATTCGGTCTCATAGAAGGTGGGTCTGGTCTCTCAGGGGCTCCAGGAGTTAAAGACGTTTCTGTGGCCAAATGAATCAGTTCCTGCTCCTGGTCTGAAACATTAGCGGCCCTCACTGGAGTGGTGGGAAGTCGCCGTTTCTGTTCGCTGGTGAATATCTGTGGGTTGCCGGAGCAGCCCAATTGAACTTTGTACCTTAATTCAGCTGTCAGCTGTAAATTCTTTGGAACCCTTCGACTAGCGGCTATTTCCTGCATCCGGGTACTGACGCTGCCGACGGTGACGTCAGGAGGAGGAGCCGGGTAGGCATAAAATCGAGCCTACGCCGGTGGGAAGTCGCCGTTTCTGTTCGCTGGTGAATATCTGTGGGTTGCCGGAGCAGCCCAATTGAACTTTGTACCTTAATTCAGCTGTCAGCTGTAAATTCTTTGGAACCCTTCGACTAGCGGCTATTTCCTGCATCCGGGTACTGACGCTGCCGACGGTGTCGTCAGGAGGAGGAGCCGGGTAGGCATAAAATCGAGACTACGCCGGCGCGACGTCTAAGCCGTGCGCGTCCAAGGGGCGCGCGACTTAGCCCGGCTTTGCCCGGATTTGAACGATTTGAGCGGAACACCAACGACCAGAACGGCCCTAGAGACAACCAGCTAAGTAAAATTTTTGTTGTCCGTCTGGAAATAGCTCCCGTTTAGGTTCAACTTCGCCATGCCTCACACCAAGAGGAAGGCGAAGCTGAGAGACAACGTGACTGTATCAACGCCTAATAAGTTACTACAGCCTAAAATAGTGGAGTGTTTCCAGTCAGCTACCACAATATTTGATTTAGATTTAAAGAAGATTCCTGGGTGGGTGGCAGGTCCTGGTGGGGCCACCCCTCCCAGTACTGAGGAGGACGAGCAGGGGGTTGGGGACCCTTATATAGCTTGGTCCTTTCGCCAGCAGGGGTAGATAGCCGGTGGAGCCAATTTTCTCCCATAAGAACATAAGAAATTGCCATGCTGGGTCAAACCAAGGGTCCATCAAGCCCAGCATCCTGTTTCCAACAGAGGCCAAACCAGGCCACAAGAACCTGACAATTACCCAAACACTAAGAAGATCCCATGCTACTGATGCAATTAATAGCAGTGGCTTTTCCCTAAGTAAACTTGATTAACAGCCGTTAATGGACTTCTCCTCCAAGAACTTATCCAAACCTTTTTTGAACCCAGCTACACTAAATGCTCTAACCACATCCTCTGGCAACAAATTCCAGAGCTTTATTGTGCATTGAGTGAAAAAGAATTTTCTCCGATTAGTCTTAAATGTGCTACTTGCTAACTTCATGGAATGCCCCCTAGTCCTATTATTCGAAAGTGTAAATAACCAATTCACATTTACTCGTTCAAGACTTCTATCATATCTCCCCTCAGCCGTCTCTTCTACAAGCTGAACAGCCCTAACCTCTTCAGCCTTTTCTCCCCTAGGAGGACTGGTGGAGCCTGCTGCCCTTCTGTAAAGGAGGTAACTTTAAAATTAAAAATAAATAAATGTTCCTTTTTTTTCTTTTTGGTAGCAGTTTTGTTCCAGGTTGGAGATCGGGGCAGCAGCCTTGCAGGAGCTCCACTATTGAGCAATGTTTTGGTCCTCCTGAAGTCCTCTGAGCGCCTGCCTGCACACATGATTGGGCAGGCTGCAGACATGCCACAGGGCAGTAAATGCTCCACAAGCAGCTGTCCCGGGCCGGTTTCTGTTCCCGCTGCCTCTCTGGGGGAGAGCGCAGCTTGGAAATGGCAGCAGCAGTGGCAGGGAAGCAGCAAGAGCCTGGAAGACTCGCAAGTGAATCAGGTGCAGCAGCGGGCCCCGATTAACATGGGAACGGCAGCCATTTTGTCTTCTATCGCGGTTGCTTCAGAAGCTGCAGGGGGAGGAGGGGGATCTCCTCCACAGCTGTCTCTGGCTGATCAGAGGCCCATGTAGGGCCGGGGGGGTCCAGGGGACTCAGTCGGGGAGGATGAGGACCTCCTAGGTGAGAATTCTGATAATCCTGCAGCTTTTTCGTCAGATTTTGTTGTGTTGCTGCACAAAGCATACCTGGCCAGGAAAGCCATAGGGCGCCGTGTTGTGAGAAGGGTCGATGGGCCCACGATCCAGGAAGAGACCCAGAATTTCGTGGGCTAATGCTGCGACAAGGATTCAGTGAGTCCTTGGTAGGTCTACACAGTCAGATATGGTGGATGAGGCCTCGGAGGATTCTGAAGATGGGGATCCTCCAGCAGAGAATCCTCCTGAGGCGGATCCTTATCCAGATGGACAGGATCCAGAAAAAGGGCTGGGACAAGCCCCAGCTGTTGAGGGGGAATGATCCAAAGGTGGTTCATCTTTACCATATGGAAGAGCTGTGGCCCCTGATCTCCTATGTCCTTAAGGAGCTGATGATTAAGGTTCCACAAGAAGAATCTTATTAGGAGCAGTTGGATCCAGTCATGGATGGCTTAAGAAGTCCAGTGAAAGCTTTGCCCTTTCATAAGTTACTCAAGAAGTTAGTGGTCAGGGAGTAGGATATTCCGGAGACTGGCTTGAAGGTCAGCAGAGCAATGGATAAGCCAGAAGTTCATCTCAAAAAGATTTTTGAGGTGTCTGCCTATGGCATACGTGCTTTGGTTTGTAGCAGTTTTATGCTTCAGGCTGGTTTACGTTGGGTGCAGCAGTTGCAGGCCAAAAAAGCAATGTCAGCATCAGAGGCAAAGCAGGCCAAGCAGCTAGAGGCGGTAGTGGTCTATGGAGCAGATGCATTATATGACCTCATCAGACATTCCTGTAGAACTATGATGTCAGCGGTCTCGGCCAGGAGACTTTTTTGGTTACAAACCTGGTCAGCAGAAGTTTGGATCAAGCCTCATTTAGGAGTGTTGCCTTTTAAAGGGAAGCTCCTTTTGGGGGAGGACTTTGAAGAGCTCAAGAAGCATCTAGGTGAACATAAAGGGCATAGATTTCCAGAGGATAAGCCAAAAGGGGGAAAAGATTCTTTTCCTACAGTTTCTCGCTTTAGGGTGAATAGACATTTTTGGCAGAATAGGGCTTCGGGGGGAGCCCAGAGGCAAGGCATTGGAAGACAGCAGTCCTGGAACCAGTCCTTTCGAGATCGAAAGTCAAACAGAGATGATTCCAGCCAGGGTGCTGGTGGAGCCAAGTCCACCCAATGAAGCGAGGCTGGTCCACTCATCGGTCCCAGCTGGGGGGGGAAGAGGGAGTCAGTTGACTTTTTCTTTTTTTGCAAGGAGTGGGCCAAGATCATGATGGACCTGTGGGTCTTAAGTGTGATAATTAATTAATTAATCTTGTTAATTGAACCTCGGTATATAAAAGTTATAAATAAATAAATAAATAAAGAGAAGGTTATGCTTTAGAGTTTGCGCATCCACTAAAAACTTGTTCATAGTCTGCCCCTTACGCTTCTGTTGCAAAAAGGCAGGTGGTACAGGAAACCATCAACCGCTTACAGATGCTGGGAGCCATTTTTCCTATTCCCGCGGGGGACAGGAAGGTATTCCATTTATTTTTGTCCCAAAAAAGAGGGGACCTTCCACCCGATTTTGGACCTAAAAAAGATCAATATGGCTCTCAAAGTTCCTGGTTTTCAGATGGAGACTCTGCGGTCAGTCATTGCAGCGGTGCGCAAAGGGGAATTCATGGCTTCTCTGGATTTGACTGAGGGATACTTACACATAACGATCCATCCAGATCATCAGAGATTCCTGAGGTTCATGATTCTTGGGACACATTTTCAATTTTGCATCCTTCCATTCGGGAAGGGTGCAAAATTGCTCCAAAGGACCTTCACCAAGATGATGATCATGGTGGCGGTGGCTCTCCGAAAGGAGGGCATCCTTGTTTACCCATATCGGACAATTGACTTATTTGAGCGAAAGCAAAGGTCCTTTGCAGACAGGCAGTGGCGTTGGTGCTACAATGGTTGAGATTCCTGGTTGGGTAGTGAATCTGTCAAAGAGTAATCTGACCCCCTACTCAGGTGTTGGAGTTCCTGGGGGCGGGTTTCGACATCAGGATCGGAAAAATGTTTCTCACCAGGGAACGTGTTTGCAAATTACAGAGGCAGATTCTCAATTTATTGGACAGAGTGGTCCCAGGGACTGGGATTACCTGCAGATTCTCGGTTCCATGGCCTCCATTTTGGAACTGGTTCCTTAGGTATTTGCTGATATGAGCCCTTTGCAGGAGGTGTTGCTTTCCTGGTGGAATCCATTTGTCAGAACTGTTTCATCTGTCACTACCTCTTACAGAGATAACCAAGTCCAGTCTCTCGTGATGGTTTTGATGGGACCACTTGGGTTATGAAGTAGACTTGGAGGTTCTGAATTGGATAGTAGTTACCACCAATGCCAGTCTCCGGATGGGGAGCTGTATAACAGACTCAGTCGGCACAGGGCCAGTGGTTGGCCCAAGGGACATTGATTGGCCCAAGGGACATTGTCTATCAATCGCTTGGAGATGAGAGCGGTGAGGTTTGCATTGCATGCCTTTCTTACTCTCTTATTCGGACGACCAGTAAGGATCTTGTCAGACAATGCGACAACGGTGGCTTACATCAACCGACAGGACAGTACCAAGAGTCGGGCAGTGGCTCAGGAAGTCCAGTAATTAGTTTGCTGGGCGGAGCAGCATCTGACGATAGTGGCAGCATCTCACATAGCTGGGATAGACAATGTGCAAGTGGATTTTCTCAGTCGGCAACAACAGGATCCCAGAGAGTGGGAGCTGGAGGAAGCAATTCATCTTATCCATTGCAGATGGGGCTTGCCCCACATGGACTTGATGGCAACTCAGAGAAATGCAAAAGCACCATGCTTCTTCAGTCAAAAAGGGAATGTGGAACAGAAGGGGGTCGATGCCTTGGTACTCCCATGGCCGCAGGGCATTCTTCTGTACATGTTTCTGCCATGACTGCTACTGGGCAAAATTTTGTGGCGAGTAGAGATTCATCTGGGAGAGGCAATTCTAGTGGCACCGGAGTGGCCTCAATGGCCATAGTTTGAAGATCTAGTCAATCAATTGGTGTACAGAAGGTTGTATTTCCCCATGCCACCCAGCTCTCCTTCCACCATTGCAGCTCAGCCATCTACCAAAGCTTCTTCAGCAATGTCCCATATTTTCAGATCAGGTGGCTCACTTCTGTTTCACAGCTTGGCTTTTGAGAGGAAGCATTTAAGAGGGAAAGAGTATTCCAAGGATGTCATTTCTATTCTGCTGCAAGCTAGAAAGACTTCCACATCCTTAGCCTATGTGAGGGTGTGAAGTGTTTGAGTCTTGGTGCGCAGAACATGGAGTTGAACCTACTTGGTGGCATACATTTTGACCTTCTTACAGTGAGGGTTGGTGAAGGGTTTGGCCTTTGCTAATGCTGCACCCTGAGGGAGTTAAAGTGCAGGGAACAGCCTTAGCAGCACATCCTATGTGGGGCATTTGCTCTGGGGGGATGAAGCAGTTGCGTCCTCCAATACGGAAGTTATGTCCCCTCCTGGAGCCTTAACTTGGTCCTTAAGGGGATGTGTGCGGCTCCATTTGAGTCTCTTAGAAGGGCAACTATGAAAGATCTTACCTTAAAGGTTATTTTTCTTATGGCAGTTTGTTCCACTAGAAAGGTTTCGGAACTTTAGGCTTTGTCATATAGGGATCCTTTTTTTTAACAATTCAGGATTCTTGTTGTGTGCAGTCCCTTCCTTCCTGCTGAAGGTGGTGGTGTCGTTCCACTTGAGTCAATCTGGAGCTTCTGGCTTTCCCAAACCTGGATGTGGCAGCACCTCACACAAGAGAGTTGAGACTCTTGGATGTAAAGCAGGCATTGTTGCAGTAGCTTAAGGTCATTAATAGCTTCCAGCTGTCGAATCATCTTTTTGTGCTACGGCATGGTACAAAAAAAGGGACATAAGGCTTCAAAATCCACCATAGCACAGTGGTTGAAGGAAGTGATAGATTCGGCATACATCTGTCAAGTCGTCCTATCCCTGAGGGTTAACATCTTACTGTAATCAATCACAGGCAGCATCTTGGGCTGAATGTCAACAGGTATCACCACAAGAGATTAGTAGGGCAGCTACTTGAAAATCATTGCACACTTTTGCCAGACATTTTCATCCAGATGTCCAAGCTCCTGAGGATCTTTGGTGAAAGTGTACTTCGACCGGGAGTCTCACAGTCCCAACCTGTTTAGGGAAGCTTGGGTGCATCCCAGGAGTCTGGACTGATCTGGGTACATACAGGGAAAGGAAACTTGGTTCTTACCTGCTAGTTTTCGTTCCTGTAGTATCATAGATCAGTCCAGAGTCCCACCCAGTTGATGTGGGGAGAATTGGAGAGGCCACTCGAACTATTATTGTAAATAGGCTGAAGAATGGCACATGTTTTGTTTGGTTCCTCATGTTGTTAAGGTTTTTTCCATTATAAGGTTCCATTTCCTACTGCTTGCTCAGGGGGAAGTGATTGTTACTAGTAGATATGTTCTTTGGTATCTTGGCTTGGATACCAGTCAATACGGAGGGACCGCAGATGGCACACCAGGTTATATGTCAGTGTCAGCAAAACATTCTCTATCTGCTGAAAGGGAGGCAAAACCCAGGATTCTGAACTGATCTGTGGTATTCGAGGAACAAAAATTAGCAGGTAAGAACCAATTTTCCTCCCCCCCCCCTGAAAAATTATGGCTCAAGGGTTCCATTTCTTATTTGAAAAAAAAAAAATTTTTTAATTTAAAAAAAAGTGTGACATTTGAAAATGCTAGTTAATTTTCCTCTTTTGTTTTCTAGTTTTGTTCCTTATTCTTTGGAGCAGTTTCAGCCAAGCAACAAGATGACTTCAATCAGACATTGTGTAGTTTGGCAACAGCAAGCGACAATGAAGAGGAGTATTTCAATAGCGGGCAGCTCTCCCAAACATTCTAGTGTCTATACCAGTGAACTGAAGGCAGTTTATTTGGTTTTATTTAATGTGTATTTGAATATATGGCTCAGTTGAACATAGAGCTTTCCCAAGTTTTATAAGGAAATCCTCCTGCTGAGACTTTTCTTATTTACACTAATCTGTGTCATGATTTACTTACATACTCTAGTAATTTGAAGACATTTGTCAGATTTTTTTTTTTTTTTTTTTACTTTTGCACTAAGGATATCTATTCTACTTCTAGCACAATTCAGCCGAACACTTTCTTTAATTTCAGAAAACAGAAGGGTGGTTTTTCCAGTTGTGAAATGATCTGAATGTTGTTTTTGACAATAAATATCATAAAAAACTAGACTTAAGTGGAATGAATTTTCACTACTTCTCATTTGACGTCTTTGCCCAACTGATTTGGCCATTCAAACTAACTGCAACACCTACAACTTATTTTAACTGCATCTACTTTATGCTGCCATTAGACAATGCTCTTCCATTAAAAGCACTTGGGAATAGCTTGCAAGCTTTGCATGTATAGTGAAACACAGGAAAGAAAACATGTTACTTATAACAGTGAGTACGCAGTGAGTCTATTCACTAACACTCCAAAAGCATTCCGCCCCCCAAATTAAAAAAAAAAACTTCCTTACAAGAAATGTTTTTGCTGAAAGCTGCATGGACAATTAGTACCTCAATAGGGATTATTGTGTGCAGCATCTAAGACTTTGGCTGCTCAAAAGTCATACCCATATTGTAAACTAAATTAATTGAAGGTGCAGGTTAGGTACTGATCTACTTAAGCTTTTTATTTAATTGCAGGAAAGGATCATTTTCAATTCCTCTTTAGTTCTTAACCTCATTCTCAACAATTATCTATCCTAAGTTGAGCATACCATAAAATTGATGTCCTAGTGGTCTGGAAAATCAAAATTGTGGAGAACGAAGGTAAAAAAAAAAAAATTTGATAAAAAAAATTCTGTAGGATAGAGTTAATAAGGTTCTGGTGCTTAGGAATACAACTTATCTAAACTGGTGTGTGTGATAAAACAAAACCAAAATGAAAATAAATATTACATTCCATTTAACTTGTGTCTATTTAGGGACAGATCCAATGCACAGTTTGAAATCCAAAAGCCAAGAGAAAAGAAAATGAAAATGAAAATTAGATAAATTGCCAGATCAGATAAGCAAAAAATTAAGGTTCTGATTCATGAAGCTGTTTTACTATAGACCCACAATGAGAAAAGCTTTTGTTAATTAGGTCCTAAAAGTACATTAAATTATATGATCATTCTAAATCAGAATCTTTAATTGAAGATCATGTCATTCTTCCTTTCAGACATCCTGTGATTGAGAATACATTTTGCATCATTTATTCATATTTATATTATTAACTGATTGAATAGTCAACTCACAGAAGAAAGAGGACATCTATAACCAGTTGAATTTTAGCCCAAAGACTCATTTCCTAGCGTGTAGCAGATGGACTCAAAACAAATGGGTATTGTGTGCTCATGCTAGCAGTTGGAGACGGATCTGACGTCAGCACGGGTACATATACCCCCGCAGGAAGTGTAGCAATTCAGTAATTTCCGTCTCCAAAGCAGTTTGGAGCTACCTCACGCTCGCCGAGCGTGTTTCCAAATTCTAACGACTAAATTCCTAGAAGAAATCTATTGAAGCAAGCCCCTCACTCCTGTGATGATACCAGGAGGTCCCTCACACAGTTGAGTTTCCCGAGCTGACTTCCGTGGTCCCTTGGAAGCAAGAGCCTCGGTCCAGTGGCCGGTTCACGGCAGGGACCTAGCCCCCGAGTGAGAAGGGCTCGGGCGCGGCTTGGC
Organism: Rhinatrema bivittatum; assembly: GCF_901001135.1. Classification (NCBI taxonomy): domain Eukaryota; kingdom Metazoa; phylum Chordata; class Amphibia; order Gymnophiona; family Rhinatrematidae; genus Rhinatrema; species Rhinatrema bivittatum. The sequence continues at coordinate 23,339,350 of NC_042625.1, forward strand.
CCCCGAGCGAGACGAGTTCGGGCTCGGCCTGGAGGCAGACTCGGTCCCGGCGTGGACTTGGTCCCCGAGCAAGACGGGTTCGGGAGCAGCCTAGAGGCAGCAGGCGCATTTCCTTATGTGCGGCGGTTGAAGGTACTCTCCCCCCGCAGCCGGAGACCACCCGAGTCGCAGCCGGAAAGCGCCGAAGACAAGGTAAGGCGTATATCTTTATTTGGTCTCAGAGGAAGTGTGGATTCGCTGGGCCTGCCTACGAGGCAGCACGCCAAGGAGGTCGCCATATTTGCCTGCCTACTCATCTTTGCCGTTGAGCGCACGTTGCTAAGCTGAGCGCCCGCGATAGGCGCACGTTGTTAGTGCACGCGATAGGCGCACGTTGTTCGCGCATTTATAAGACGCCCGTGGATAGGCGCACGTGTAAAGGCGCACATTTATAAGACGCCCGTGTATAGACGCATGCTGTTAAGCACTCTTGTTAGGCGCACTTTATTGGGCGACACCGAATTTCAGGCGAATGGAGCATAAGAGACCCCATGCGGCCGCAGGGCCAGCACCTCCAGAATCTGGCATGAAAGCTCTAAGCCTCTGCTCAGCATGCAACCTCAGAGCCACACAGAGCGAGGGAGCAGACTCACTATGTGCCCAATGTGAGGAGGCCATGGGAGTTCCAGGACAGGACCGGCCCCAGCCCAGCGGTTCCTCAGTGAGCACACCGGACTTAGCGGGCCACGGCGAGCAACCAGGGAACCCGAGAGACCTGGTGCCCCTACGGCCAGATCCGGCTTCGCTTTCCTGGGTGGAATTATTCAAGGGGATTCACGCCTTTGTCCAGATGCAGTCTGCTCCTCGAATGGGTCTTTCCGTCCCGGTTGATCCGGTACCTGGCCCCTCGAGACCTAGGCGCAGCCACTCACCTCCCGACAGCCCCGATTATGGGGATTCGGATTGCTCCCAGGATAGTGAGGACCGCCCCCGAGGAGGGTGAACTGCCCTTGGAGATGGAGCCATATCGGACCATGAGGCGCTTCTTTAGGAAAGAGGATCTTTCAGGCCTGGTCTCACAATGCCTATCGGAACTGGCCATTCCGGGCCAGGGGACCCTAAAATGAACCCCCTGTTAGAGGGCCTACACCAACTGGCTCACTATTTTCCCCTCCTACAAACAGCACAGCAGCTAATCGATCTGGAATGGAAGGCACCGGAGGCCTCATTCAAAGGGGGTCGGGCCTTGGCAGGCATGTACCCTCTGGATCCGGCGTCCAAGGAGCTGTTGGCGTGCCCCAGGGTAGACGCCACAGTGAACGCAATAGTGAAGCACACCACCATTCCGGTTGAGGGGGGAGCGGCCCTCAAGGACTCGCATGATCGACGCATGGACACCATTCTGAAACAAGCTTTTGAGGTAGCAGCCATGTCCCTACGAATCTCGACCTGCTGCACCGTGCTGACGCGTTCCTGTTTATCACAGGCAAGAAACAACACCCAGGGAGCAGACATGGAATCAGCTCTCGCATTTCTCACTGACGCAGCCTCCGACCTCGTCCGTACGGCAGCCAAGGGAGTGTCCTCCTCAGTGGCAGCCAGGAGACAGCTTTGGCTACGCAATTGGGCGGCCGACTCATCCTCCAAAACACGACTCACAAGAATGCCCTTTAAGGGTTCCTTACTGTTCGGCAGCGATCTCAAGAACTGGGCTACTAAATGGGGTGCCTCTCCATTACCCCGTCTACCAGAAGACAGGGCGAGGAGGAGCCAGCGTTCTTTTTCTAGACTATCTAGAGGTAGAAATTCTCAGCGTTTCAACCCTTACAGGACTCGTTATCAAGCGCCTCATTCCCAGGGCAGGCACCAGTCCTTTCGGACTTAGCATAACAAGAAGAGAACCGGCTCGGGTTCCGGCCCCGGCCGCAACCCACAATGACAATCAGCCGACCCATCCAGGGGTAGCAGCCATAGGGGGCAGGCTAACCCTCTTCTACCGCAGGTGGGTCGAGATCACTTCGGATCAGTGGGTCCTCGCCATCATCCGAGAAGGATATTACCTGGATTTCCTTCGGCTTCCGCCGAACAAGTTTGTGGAATCTCCTTGTTCACCGCTCAAGATGGACTTCAGAAGGGTCTGTCCCTCAGCTCCATCAAAGTTCAGGTAGCAGCACTGTCTTGCTACGGTCCCAGGAGTGACGGCAGCACTATTGCCAAGCACCCAGACGTCTCACGTTTCCTGAAAGGAGTCAAACACATTCGCCCGCCACTACAGTGGCCAGTGCCCTTGTGGAATCTCAACCTGGTATTGGAATTTTTGGCGGGATCAGCCTTCAGGCCCCTTCGAGGCCTGTCCCTCCGTTTGTTAACCTTGGAGATGGTGTTCTTGCTGGCTGTGTGTTCAGCACGCCGCATCTCAGAGCTACAAGCACTATCCTTTCGTGATCCATTTCTCAGAATCACTCCAAAGGCTATCCATCTTCGCACAGTTCCATCCTTTTTACCCAAAGTGGTCTCACACTTTCACCTCAACCAAACCATATCCTTACCTACCACGGAAGGTTTGAAGAAGTCGGAGGAAGGTCGAATGCTACGCCATCTCGACATCAGCAGACTGCTGTCCAGATACCTGGAAATGTCAGCAGCAGTACGAAAGACGGACCATCTGTTCGTCCTGCACAGCGGGAAGAAGCAAGGGGAAGCGGCCTCGCGGCCAACCATCGCCCGCTGGATTAAAGAAGTTATCAAGGCAGCCTACATAGAGGCGGGAAAACCACCACCTCTACAGTTCAAGGCTCATTCTACCAGAGCACAATCGGCCTCTTGGGCAGAAGCTAAGCTGCTGTCGCCTGCAGAGATATGTAAAGCGGCGACGTGGTCCTCCCTCCATACCTTCTTCAGATTCTACCGTCTGGACGTCCAGGCCAGGGAGGACACAGCATTTGCGAGGGCAATCCTAAATGGTCCTCAGGCAGCCTCCCGCCCAGTCCGGGAGTAGCTTTTGTACATCCCATTTGTTTTGAGTCCATCTGCTACACGCTAGGAAATGTAGAGATTACTTACCTGATAATCTCGTTTTCCTTAGTGTATGCAGATGGACTCAGCATCCTGCCCGGCTGCCGGCATACATGGGGATTCACCGACTCACGGTAAGCCATGTTTTCTTATAATAGGCCATCCACCCTGCCGGGTGTCGACGCCTTCCGGTTGAGAACACTGGCGGTCTCCAGCTACTATCAATCGGTCAGGGTAATCCTGTTTATTAATCGATTGGTCAGCTACAGCTTTTGCAAGGAAGATTACTGAATTGCTACACTTCCTGCGGGCGTATATGTACCCGTGCTGTCATCAGATCCGTCTCCAACTGCTAGCATGAGCACACAATACCCATTTGTTTTGAGTCCATCTGCATACACTAAGGAAAACGAGATAATCAGGTAAGTAATCTCTGCATTCTTGTAAAAGAGAAAAAATATTCTATGATGTACTTGCATTACTTTTGCAAGATCTTGAAATATGAATTAAGATCTTTCTCAGGATATGTTGAGTAAAAAAAAAAAAAAAAAAAGTTTCCTCTTCATACAGGCAGGCCAGTCCACACAAGTGGGTTATGCACTCCTACCAGCAGATGGCATCAGTAAGTCAGTGATCTCCATCTCATATACAGTAGTCTTGCATTAACATCGGCCTGCCACTATTCTTGGTCTCCAGCAGATGGTGGACATGCATACTTGCATGTGGATGTAAGACTGGAGAGTGGCTAATGTAACCCAGATATTTAAAAAAGGCTCCAGGGGTGATCCAGGAAACTATAGACAGGTGAGCTTGACTTCAATGCCGGGAAAAATAGTGGAAACTATTTTAAAAATCAAAATGGCAGAGCATATAGACACATGCTTTAATGGAACACAGCATGGATTTACGCAAAGGAAATCTTGCCTCACAAATCTGTGTTTTTTGGGGGTTTTTTTAAAGGGGTTAAACATGCGGATAAATGTGAACTGGTAGATGTCGTTTATTTGGATTTTCAGAAGGTGTTTGACAAAGTCCCTCATGAGAGGCTCATAAGAAAACTAAAGTCATGGGATAGGAGGCAACGAATTTTTGTGGATTACAAACTGGTTAGACAGAAAACAGTAGGATTACATGGTCAATTTTCTCAGTGGAAGATTGGAAGATTGGGCATTCAAAGGGCAGATGAGAATTAATATGCACAAGTGCAGAGTGATACAGATCGGGAAAAATAACCCATACTATAGATACACGATGTAGGGTTCAGTATTAGGAGCTGCCACCTAGGAAAAAGATCTAGGCATCATAGTGGATAATACATTGAAATCACTGGCTCACTGTATGGTGTCAGTCAAAAAAGCAAACAATGTTAGGAATTATTAGGGAGGGAAAGTGAACAAAACAGAAAACATCATAATGTCTCTGTATTGCTCTATGGTGAGACCACATTTGAGTACTGCGTACAATTCTGGTTGCCGCATCTCAAAAAAAGATAGAGTTGCACTGGAGAAGGGGCAGCGAAGGGTGACAAAAATGATAAAGGGGGGAGGAGAGGGAGCAATTTTAGATCTAATTCTCAGTGGAGCACAGGACTTGGTGAGAGAGGTAACGGTGGTGGGGCCGCTTGGCAATAGTGATCATAATATGATCAAATTTGATTTAATGACTGGAAGAGGAACAGTGTGCAAATCCAAGGCTCTCGTGCTAAACTTTCAAAAGGAAACTTTGATAAAATGAGAAAAATTGTTAGAAAAAAACTGAAAGGAGCAGCTACAAAAGTAAAAAATGTCCAAGAGGCATGGTCATTGTTAAAAAAAATACCATTCTAGAAGCACAGTCCAGATGTATTCCACACATTAAGAAAGGTGGAAAGAAAGCAAAATGATTACCGGCATGGTTAAAAGGGGAGGTGAAAGAAGCTATTTTAGCCAAAAGATCTTCATTCAAAAATTGGAAGAAGGATCCAACAGAAGAAAATAGGATAAAGCATAAACGTTGGCAAGTTAAATGTAAGACATTGATAAGACAGGCTAAGAGAGAATTTGAAAAGAAGTTGGCTGTAGAGGCAAAAACTCACAGTAAAAACTTTTTAAAATATATCCAAAGCAGAAAGCCTGTGAGGGAGTCAGTTGGACCGTTAGATGATCGAGGGGTTAAAGGGGCACTTAGAGAAGATAAGGCCATCGCGGAAAGATTAAATGATTTCTTTGCTTCGGTGTTTACTGAAGAGGATGTTGGGGAGGTACCCGTAATGGAGAAGGTTTTCATGGGTAATGATTCAGATGGACTGAATCAAATCACGGTGAACCTAGAAGATGTGGTAGGCTTGATTGACAAACTGAAGAGTAGTAAATCACCTGGACCGGATGGTATACACCCCAGAGTTCTGAAGGAACTAAAAAATGAAATTTCAGACCTATTAGTAAAAATTTGTAACCTATCATTAAAATCATCCATTGTACCTGAAGACTGGAGGATAGCAAATGTAACCCCAATATTTAAAAAGGGCTCCAGGGGTGATCCGGGAAACTACAGACCGGTTAGCCTGACTTCAGTGCCAGGAAAAATAGTGAAAAGTATTCTAAACATCAAAATCACAGAACATATAGAAAGACATGGTTTAATGGAACAAAGCATGGCTTTACCCAGGGCAAGTCTTGCCTCACAAATCTGCTCACTTTTTTTTGAAGGAGTTAATAAACATGTGGATAAAGGTGAACTGGTAGATATAGTATACTTAGATTTTTAGAAGGCGTTTGACAAAGTTCCTCATGAGACACTTCTAGGAAAAGTAAAAAGTCATGGGATAGGTGGCAATGTCCTTTCGTGGATTGCAAACTGGCTAAAAGACAGGAAACAGAGTAGGATTAAATGGTCAATTTTCTCAGTGGAAGGAAGTGGACAGTGGAGTGCCTCAGGGATCTGTATTGGGACCCTTACTTTTCAATATATTTATAAATGATCTGGAAAGAAATACAACGAGTGAGATAATCAAATTTGCAGATGACACAATTGTTCAGAGTAGTTAAATCACAAGCAGATTGTGATAAATTGCAGGAAGACCTTGTGAGACTGGAAAATTGGGCATCCAAATGGCAGATGAAATTTAATGTGGATAAGTGCAAGGTGATGCATATAGGGAAAAATAACCCATGCTATAATTACACAATGTTGGGTTCCATATTAGGTGCTACAACCCAAGAAAGAGATCTAGGTGTCATAGTGGATAACACATTGAAATCATCGGTTCAGTGTGCTGCGGCAGTCAAAAAAGCAAACAGAATGTTGGGAATTATTAGAAAGGGAATGGTGAATAAAACGGAAAATATCATAATGCCTATGTATCGCTCCATGGTGAGACTGCACCTTGAATACTGTGTACAATTCTGGTCGCCGCATCTCAAAAAAGATATAATTGCGATGGAGAAGGTACAGAGAAGGGCTTCCAAAATGATAAGGGGAATGGAACAGCTCCCCTATGAGGAAAGACTAAAGAGGTTAGGACTTTTCAGCTTGGAGAAGAGACGACTGAGGGGGGATATGATAGAGATGTTTAAAATCATGAGAGGTCTAGAACAGGTAGATGTGAATCGGTTATTTACTCTTTCGGATAGTAGAAAGACTAGGGGGCACTCCATGAAGTTAGCATGGGGCACATTTAAAACTAATCGGAGAAAGTTCTTTTTTACTCAATGCACAATTAAACTCTGGAATTTGTTGCCAGAGGATGTGGTTAGTGCAGTTAGTATAGCTTTTTTAAAAAAAGGATTGGATAAGTTCTTGGAGGAGAAGTCCATTACCTGCTATTTTCACTTAGAGAATAGCCACTACCATTAGCAATGGTAACATGGAATAGACTTAGTTTTTGAGTACTTGCCAGGTTCTTATGGCCTGGATTGGCCACTGTTGGAAACAGGATGCTAGGCTTGATGGACCCTTGGTCTGACCCAGTATGGCATTTTCTTATGTTCTTATGGCTCCCCTATGAGGAAAGCTAAAGAGGTTAGGGCTGTTCAGCTTGGAGAAGAGACAGCTGAGGGGGGATATGATTGTGGTCTATAAAATAATGGGTAAATATGAATCAGTTATTTACTCTTTTGGATAATAGAAGGACTAGGGGGCATTCCATGAAGTTAGCAAGTAGCACATTTAAAACAAATCAGAGAACATTCTTTCACTCAATGCTGCATAATTCCTTCTCATGGAGGGTTTCAGTGCCGAGATTTGGATACCTTGAATGTCATGAGCAATGGTAAGATGACCTAATACTTCCCTCTCAATCTCCATGCTGTCAGTTGAAGGGAGTCTTACATAGGATGTATCACTGTTCCCTCCTCAAGCGATATGAGACCAACCCTGTTCCCAAGGGGAATTGGCAGCTGCATAGACAGATGAACTAGGTAGGTGTACCACAGCTGTCTGGGCCATGCTGGGGCGATGAGGATGAGATCCAAGTTGTCCGCTATGCATTTCTGTAATACCTGTCCTATCAATGGGATTGGAGGGAAGGAGTAGAAAAGACTCTGACCACATTGAGGAAAGCATCCTGGGCTATCCTTCTGTCGCTCAGATAGAGGGAGTAGAATTGTGGCACTTTTTCATTGTGTTCTGTGGCAAAGAGATTCATTAGAGGCATTCCCCATTGGCGAAAGATGTAGGTTGCTACGTCCCTGTTTAACTCCTACTCATGGGGATGAAAGACAGCTGAGTCTGTATGCTTCTGAGTTCCTTATGCCGGGAAGATAAGTGGCTTGAAACTATATCAAGTGTGCTAGTATCCATTCCAGTAGTAGTACGGATTATTTGCACAAAGTCCTGGAACTGGACCTGCCTTCTTCGATTAGGTAGTACAAGGCTACCTGGTTGTCCGTGTAAATCGTGACCAATTTGTGTGCAAGAAGCCATGAGAAGGTATGAACGGCATAGTGAATGGCTCTGAGCTCTAGAAGATTGATTTGACAACTCCACAGACAACCATGCATTATATGGGGCTCCCCACCCCATCGTGGATGCATCTATAGTCAGTATGACTCAGTGAGGTACCATGTGACCCAGGAGTGTTAGGACTTGGTGCGCAGTATGCTGTTTTAAACATTTCAGGGTTCTGGCCAGGGTTCAAAATGTGGAGATTGTGTCTTCTGGGAGGAAGGCCTTGCAGAGTTGTGTGTTGATACACACTTGTATGAATTGTAGGGACTGACAAGGGTTGAGGTGGGATTTCTCGTAGTTGACCAGGAACCCCAGGCTCTCCAGACATGTCAGACCTCAAATTTGATGGGTACAAATCAATTCCGGAGTCAGGGCTACCAGTAACCAATCGTTGAGGTAAGGGAAGACTTTAATGCCCTCCTTTTCAAGGTGGGCCACAGTTACCACTAGACATTTGGTGAAAACCCTGGGTGCTGATGAGAGGCTGCCAGATAGAACCAATATTGATAGTATTCTTTGTGAATCTGGAGGCACAGGTAGTGCCAGGAAGAAGGGTGCATGGGGATGTGAGCATAAGTATCTTTGAGATCCAATGAACACATCCAGTCTCTGGGCTGTATGTAGGGTGATCTGCTCAAGAGAAGTCATCTTGAGCTTTTCCCGGATCACAAATCTGTTCAGCCTCTGAGATCCAGATTAGGTTGCAGTCCTCTGCTCTTCTTGGGAATAAGGAAGTATCGCAAATAGAAACCCTGGGACCGTTGAGAACAGGGAACTTTCTGTATCGCTCCTTGGCTCAGGAGGAGTTCGACTTCCTGTAAAAGGGGGAGAGAATCTGTCTGCCGAGCAAGAGGGGTTAAATGTAGTAATGCGGGAGGTGTTCTGAAATTGAGATGGTAACTGTTCTGGATGATGCTTAGGACCCAAACGGTCAGATGTAATCTGCCCCCATGCTGGTGCAAATAAAGTGAGGCATCCACCTACTGCCAAGCTGTGGCAGGATCAAAAAGACGGCTGGTTTTTAGGGACAGCAGTTGGGGCTGGCTTGGGGGTGGGCTGGGTCCGTGGCCGGCCCCATTGTTGATGTGTCTGTGGTGGTTCAGTCATCTGAGTAATATAAGAGGGAGGACAGTATGGAGGGTACAGTTTGTAAAAGCATCAGGGATAGAAGGGTTGCCTGTAGGAGGAGTAATAGCATTTCGGAATTGGCTGATCCAGAAACAATGTAAGGGAAGACACTGCTACACTCTGAAATGGTTTCATAACTCAAGAGCAAAGTTTGTCACTGAACAAGTTATCCCCTTTGCAGGGGAGATTGTTAAGCTCATCATGGACATCTTCAAGGATCACACTTTCCCGTAGCCATGTTATGCAACGGACTGCTATAGCAGCTTCTGAGGAGAATCAGGGGGGTCCCAAGCACTCAGGACGTCTTGGGCCCAAATGTCCAGGCGACTGTTGTCTAGGTTCTGATGACCGGTGCTCGAGGTGGCATGTGTTGCTCTTTGTTTTTCCATGTTTTTTCGTATACATTGATGGATCACCCGATGCTCCACTGCGCATCGGATGCATCTGTGCAGATACCTGGTGCCAGGAGCTTCGGGACATCGGAGTTCTGCGTCGAGTGGGATTTTGCGTCAGCCAATGCATGACGCCAGGCTTCTCAGGCCCAGTGCGATGCATCTCCGTGCCTCAGCGGTGAACCCTGTGGTGCCGACGATGCACCCAGGGTCCGGGGTGAGCTGGAGGCCAGTTCCGTTTGAGACCGTCTGTGTGGAAGCTCCCCGGCCTTACCTGTGCCCTCTAGTTTCTTTGCTTTGGAGGAGGGTTGCAGGGAGGAGGCACTGTTTGTTTCTTTGGGCCATTTGAGCTCCCTTGCCGGGGAAGAGTGGCTGATATGTGGGGCATAAGACTCTTATACAGCATGGTCCCCTTCCTGTAAATGGATGATCTTCGTGGCCCTTTGCCGTTGGGCCCTGGGGGACATCCTCCCGCAGTCCCAGCAGACTGCATGTCATGCTCAGGCCCAAGACAGATGTAACAACAATTGTCTGTCAGGGACAATTTTGCCCCATTGGCAAAATTTAAATCCAGGGGCTGAGTCATGGTTAGCACTGAAAAGTGCTTTTGGGGGTTCACGTCAGTGAGAATAATAGAAAAAGAGAGGAGATGGTAGAAGGAGAATGGTAGAAGGAGAATAACCTGGGACCAATCGCTGCGTAGGGAAAGTGAAGACTGAGGGAAGACTGTTAACCGCGCGGGAAGGCACTGCGCAGGCATGCAGCAGCAAAACTTTCTGCTGTTAGAAGTTCCCACTGAGAGCCGCCAGGGGATGCTCCCAGAAAGCATAGCTAATTGAGCCTGCTTATCTGCATAAAAAATGGAATCCAAGGACTGAGTAGACCATGACAGAGGAACTAGGGTAGAGTGAATCCAATTTACAAGCCATGAAATGGACCATCTGGAACAGCAGAGCAGTCAGAGACTGCAAATTACTCCATGCTTTCTGGGACCAGTGGGCCATTTCTCAGGTGGCACCTGTTACCATGTGTCATTTTGGCATTTACAGTACAATGCTCTGTATAACACTACCATAATAAGCCACTACCGTATGCAATAGACATCTCCCTATACAAGGGTAAGTCAGTAAGCAAGTCACAAATCTCTCTACTAAGGTAATAAAACATATCTGTAATGTTGTCATATTCCATAGATGGCAGCACCTTAGAAGTGCTTATGTACATAGTTATTTAAACTGTGTATGCGCAGGGGTTGTGTACACAAGGAAAATGGCTGCCGCGTTGACAGATTGTACGGTCAAAGAACAACGTGCTGTTGTCCGATTTTTATGGGCTAAGGGCTTAGTGGCAAAAGACATTCATAAAGAAATGTATCCAGTATATGGAGAGAAACGTCTCTCGCGTAAAGCAATTTATAACTGGACCGATAAATTTGCACAAGGACGTGCAAACATGAACGACGAAACCAGACCTGGTCGACCTATAGAGATTGCGACAGAGGCAACTGTGAAGCAGGTTGAAGAGATGGTTCGCGCTAACCGGAGGGTAACAATTGAAGAAGTTGCCAAAGAAATTGGGTGTTCTCACGGATTAGCATATTCCTTAGTGCACGATGCATTGAACTTTCGCAAAGTCTGTGCAAGATGGGTTCCCAAACAGCTGACCGAAGACAATAAGAACAACCGGATGGGTGTCTGTTCGGAAAATCTCTGCCGTTATGCAAACGAAGGTGAATCAATGATGGCACATATTGTTACTGGTGACAAGTCGTGGGTGCACCACAATCAACCAGAAGCGAAACGTGATTCCATGCAGTGGAAGCATCCACTATCACTGAGAAAATTCAAGCTTGTGCCTTCTGCAGGAAAGGTGATGTTGACTGTGTTTTGGGACCGAGATGGGATACTCTTAACCAGTTTTCAGAAGCGTGGTGAAAGGAGCTATTCGTAGAAAACACCCAGATCTGGAAAAAAGAGGAGTGCCGATTCTTCATGATAATGCCAGACCACACACTTCGAATGAGACTCGTCAGACAATTGTGAACCTGCACTGGGAAGTTCTTGAACATCCACCATACAGTCCGGATTTGGCACCCAGCGATTTTCACTTGTTTGGCAAACTGAAAAGCCATCTCGGTGGTAAACATTTCACCAGCAATGAAGAAGTGGAACAAGAGGTGAAGCGCTGGTTACGATGCCATCCAAATACAGAAGGTTTTGACGGACTTTTCAAATGCTGGGACAAATGTATAAATGTTCGCGGCGATTACGTTGAAAAGTAGTTGGTTTTTCCAGAAAAACTGTTTGTGACTATATTCTGTATATTTCACAGTAAATAATTCATCTTTTGCATTTAAATAAATTTCATGAATATTAATCCCATGTATGTTTGTGACTTACTTACTGACTTACCCTCGTTCTTTCCCTGGCAAGACCACCAGCTCTCCCCATCTCTTATTTCCACTAACACTCGTCTCTGTATAAGGTTAATGCAAAGGTATTAGGCTACCTAGGCAAACTTCTAGCATTGTACATGCACTCCATTACATACCACAACTCCAGCACAGCATCCTCTGATTTCTCCTTTCAGTGGCAGCATTAGTTCAATCACAACACCCTCCCCTTCTCTCTTCCCCCTTCCAAGCCCCACAGCAAGAGAGATTCCCTCCTCTCCCCACCTCACAACAGCAACCTCCTCTCTCCCCAACACCAGCCCCCACCCCCCACCAATGGTGCTCTAGCACAGTGATTCTCAACCGGTGTGTCATGGCTCCCAGTGGCCCACTGCCCCACTTGTGCTTCCCTTCTCCCCAGGGGCAGACTGGCTGATGTAGTTGGTAGGGGAGTGCAACCACTGGAAGCCAGGCCGGTGGCAGCTGAAGTGTAGAGAGATCTTGCACACTGCCGCCAGAGACCAGGCTGGCAGGACAGACGAGCAGAAAGACACTGCGTGCCACCGGAGGCCAGGCCAGCGGCGGCTGAAGTGTGGAAAGATGCTGCTCGCGCCATCTGTGGCAGCTGAAGAGCGGAGACACACTGCGCACCACCACTTGAGGCTGAAAAATGGAGGCCAGGCTTATTGGGCCAAACAATGAGAAGAGGCTCCACGTGAGCGTGAGAGCATGTGTGGCAGCTTTTTTGTGCCTGTAGTAGAATGAGTACGTGAGTGGCAGCTGTGTGTGCACCTGTGGTAGAATGGGTGCGTGAGTGGCAGCTTTGTGTGTGCCTGTGGTAGAATGGGAGTAAGAGCATTTGTGTATGATTGAGAGCTTATATGTAAGTGAGACATGTGTGTGACAGAGAGACTGGTCGGAGGTGATGTGTTTCTTTGAGAGAGACAGACTGGTCAGGCAGGTGACTGGTGTGTGAGAGAGAGAAAGCCAGGGCGGTGACTGGTGTGTGTGTGTGTGTGTGTGTGTGTGAGGAAGAGAGACTGGTCAGGTCGGTGACTGGTGTGTGGGTGAGAGACAGAGCCTGGTCAGAGAGGTGACTGGTGTGAAGGGAGAGAGACTGACTAGGGAGATTACTAGTCTGTGTGAGTCAGAGACTGTGTGAGAGTGACTGGTTGTGGGCCCTAAGGAAGAGGACTGTGAGGACAGAACTTCAGCAGCCACTGCTGCTTCTGGTGTGCGCTATTGGCCTGCAAGGGAAAGGAGTAGGAGAGTTGCTGGAGAGGGTAAGTAAAGGCGGCTTTTTAAGTTTCTTTTTCTTGATTGACTGCCATTTTAATTATTGGATATTATGTGATGTGGCTGCTGTTTTAAAATAGTTTATTGATATTTGGACAATTTTTAATAACTGGATGTTCTGTTCATCAGCTGTTTTGTAACATTTATTAATATAGTTTTACAATTATTTTGTGTGGGTATCTATAGCAGCTTGGCTTATTCTGTTTTCCTAACAGAAGTGTATTAGTGTTTAGGGCCTGGTTTAAAATTTGTAGTATTGCCATTTCATAATTTGGGTTGTTATTGTTTTCCATAATCCGGGTTTATTTTTGTGCAGATTAGTTTGTGTGCATTATTGCAATCTTGGGTCAATGTTAGGTGCTATATTTCTCTTTCAATTTCTCCAGGTTTGCCCTGCATACAGAGTGGCTTTTTTTTGTTTTCCATTCCAGTTTCTATCTCCATATTTATAATTTGTGGTTTTTCTGTACTTGGTGAAGGTCAGCTCTGGGTGTGTGACAGAGGTGAGGTATTTTACTAGCATGTAGGCATTTATATCAATCTTATTTGTTGTGTTTTCTCAATAGGATATGCATTAGTAGTAAATTACTCTCTCTTCATAAGGCAGGGTATTGTGCCTGCCAGTAAAGGGAGATTGGTTTTGCTTTTACTGAAATGTCATCAGAACCAGAATATTTTTTTTTGTATGGGGAGTTGTACGGGTAATGCCCTAGTTCTGCTTTGCACCCATTGTTGGGGGTTGAGGGGGGTCCTGAGAATGCCCCGTGACAGTCACATGTTCAGTGTGTCACACATGTGAGAACCATCTATCAGGTGTGCCCCAGCCGAAAAAAGATTGAGAACCACTGTTCCCTGTACATACCAGGATCATTCCAGACGATGGGTTATGTGCCCTGTCCAGCAGATGGAGTCAGAAACAGATTTCTGGGGGAGGTGCTACATTACCTCACCACCCTCGTCATCATCCCCAGTATCTTTCTGACTCCAGCAGATGCGGGTTGTGGAACTTGGGTTCCCCACAACTTTACCTTCATTATTAATTTTTCTCTCATTTTTCTTTAAGGGATCAAGTAAAAAGTTCTTCTTATTTTATAGCTAATTTCTTTATTTGGGAAAAGTTTTTAAAAAAAAAAAAATTTCTTTTGAGGGAAATTGGGTGCAGTAACGGTTTGTTACCTCACCGGGGCTTCCTGACAAGCCTCTTTTCTCTCTCTTTACTACTCTCTCTCCGTTTCTGTTTGGCTGGGGTAAGTGTTTCTTTTTTTTTTTTAATTTAATTTTCAGGTTACCTCAGCGCTTTTTCGTCGACGTTTTCGACAGAGGGTGCACGCTGGTTGTCCAGCCTCTCCCCCACTTTCCCCCCTCCTCCCCCCGCAACGCTATCTAGTCGACCCGCGGTCCCGCGAAGTATATTCCCCGGGACCGCCGGCTGCCGGGAAGGAGATACCCCGGCGGTTTTTCTTGGGTCGGCAGGGGGGAGTTTTTCTCTTTATTTCTCGCAGCCATCTCAGCGCGAGGCTATTCTTGCCGCGCTTATTCGCCCCTCCCCCCCTCTCCCTTCATTGTTTTTCAATGCCGCGCCCGGCGGCCTGTGTAATTTGCGGCCGGCAGGGAGCTAAAATCGTCAGGGAGGGGCGTTGCTCGGGCTGCCTCCCCGATGGGGAAACATGTCCGACTGAGGGGGACGCCGAGGGAATGGTGGACCGCGACTCAAGAAAAAGACAGGCCCCGTTCCCGCTCAGCACAGAAACGGCAGCTATTTTAATGTCAGACTCGGAAGCGGGGTTATCAGAGGAGGACTCCCCGATTATTTCAGCACTCCCTTCGAGAACCCAGCGGACCGCAGCAGAACCCAGTCACCGGGAGGGTGAGGCCTCAGGGGCCCCCTCCGGAGGATTTTCTGCTTTTTCACCGGAGTTTGTTGTTTTGATGCACAAAGCTTTCCTTCATTTCAGGGATGCTTCTTCGGACTTTTCTGTTCCCCCTCCACCAAAGTTGGCCCGCCTTTCACCATTGCAGGGGGAGTCCCCCTCTCAAGGGACTTCCTCTCCTTCTGGTGCTCCACCTCAGCCTTCCAAGGATCCCTCAGCTGTACCTCCACCACCGGTTTCGTGCTCAGGGGGGGACCCTCCGGGAGATCCTTCGGGAGATGATCCCACTTTGCTTTCTCATCTGGAGGGAGATGATCCAAGGATCCTACGTATTTTCCAATCGGAGGAATTAGAGGACCTGATTCCTCATATTTTGACGGAAATGGACATCGACCCCCCACCTGAGCCGGTTGGACCACAACCAAACGTCAGGAAAGGTGACGCTCTCCTTGCGGGCTTAAGGCCTTTGGCCAAGGCTTTTCCCACTCACCCTTTTCTCCAACTCATTTCCCGTGAGTGGGATACTCCTGAGGCAACCCTCAGTTAGTAGAGCTATGGAAAAGCTCTACCCACTCCCACAGGATTTTCTGGACATCCTCAAAGTTCCCGCCGTGGACTCGGCAGTATCAGCAGTGACCAAACACACTACCATACCGGTCACGGGAGGTACAGCTCTGAAAGACACTCAGGATAGAAAATTGGAAGTCTTTCTCAAAAGGATTTTTGAAGTTTCCGCACTAGGTATGTGAGCGTCCATTTGCAGTGCTCTTGCTCAGAGAGCAGGTCTGCGCTGGGTACAGCAGTTGCTTACCTCGCAGGAGTTGCCAGATGCTGAGGCCCTACAGGCGGATCGACTGAAGGCCGTGATGGCATATGGGGCGGATGCCTTTTATGACCTACTCAGAGTCCTCGCCCGTTCCATGGTAGCAGCAGTCTCAGCTCGACGTCTGCTCTGGCTGCGAAACTGGTCTGCGGACGCATCCTCTAAAACGCGCCTGGGATCCCTTCCCTTCAAGGGTAAGTTTCTTTTTGGGGAAGATTTGGATCAGATCATTAAATCTTTGAATGAGAATTCAGTGCATAAGCTTCCGGAAGATCGTCCACGATCCTCAAGGTTTTCTTACTCTTCTTCCAGATCTCGATACAGGAATCAGCGTAGGACACGAAACACTCGTCAACAAGCTCCTCGGAACCCATCCTCTCGTTCAGGTTCCTGGAACCGGCCCTTTTGAGGGCGCCGTCCCGGCAGGGAGGGTCAGGGACGGGGTTCCTCTAATTCCTCCTCCTTCAAGACAAACCAATGATGCCAGTCGGACCCACGACCCGGTTCCCCGGCTGGGGGGCCGGATCTCTCTCTTTTACAGCGAGTGGGTCCAAATTACATCGGCCAGTGGGTCCTGGATATTCTAAAGAACGGCTACGCATTGGATTTTGTCCATCCTCCCAGAGACAGGTTCCTTTTCTCTCCTTGCGGATCCAGTTACAAGCAAGAAGCTGTTGCTTCCACTCTCGACCGACTTTCCGCACTGGGAGCGATATCACCTGTTCCTCCCTACGATTGGGGTCGAGGTCATTACTCCATCTATTTTGTTGTCCCAAAGAAGGAGGGTACCTTTCGTCCCATCCTGGACCTCAAGATGGTGAACAGGTCTCTTCGAGTTCCCCGTTTTTGCATGGAGACTCTTCGATCAGTTCTAGCAGCGGTACATTGAGGAGAATTTCTAGCTTCTTTGGATCTCACCGAGGCCTACTTGCATATTCCTATTCTCAAGGATCATCACCGCTACCTAAGATTCAAGATCTTAGGTCAACATTTTCAGTTCCGAGCCTTACCTTTCGGTCTGGCGACGGCTCCACGGGTCTTCACGAAAATCATGGTAGTGGTGGCAGCTGCATTGCGCCGGCAGGGCGTTCTGGTACACCCTTACCTAGACGATTGGCTCATACGAGCGAAGTCATCGGACCAGGGTTGCCGGATGGTCAGAATAGTGCTCCGCATGCTCCGGTCTCTCGGGTGGATTGTCAACTATGCCAAGAGTCACCTAGTTCCTTCCCAGTCCCTGGATTTCCTGGGGGCACATTTTGACACGAAACAGGGCATGGTATTCCTCAAGAAAGAAAGGGCTCAGTCCCTTCGCGATCAGGTTCTCCGATTCTTGGATCTTCAAGAACCCACAGCATGGGATTACCTTCAGCTCCTGGGCACGATGGCCTCCACTATCGATCTTGTTCCTTGGGCTTTTGCCCACCTCCGCCCTCTTCAAAGGTCTCTACTCTCCAGATGGAAGCCGTCCTCACAAGACTACCAGATGGTACTCCCAATTCCGATGGATACCGTCAACAGTCTTCACTGGTGGCTAGAATACCGAAACCTAGCTCAGGGAGTCTCTCTGGACATGCCAGAGTGGATAGTGGTCACCACGGATGCCAGTCTATCAGGATGGGGGGCGGTCTGTCAGGAGAGCTCTCTACAAGGTCAATGGACGGTGGAACAAGCCCGGTGGCCCATCAATCGTCTGGAGACCAGGGCGGTACGTCTGGCGTTAAAAGGGTTCCTTCCTCGGTTGCGTCACAGAGCTGTCAGGGTCCTTTCCGACAATGCGACCACGGTGTCCTACATCAACAGACAGGGGGGCACACGAAGTCTTCAAGTATCCTTGGAAGCGGACAAATTAATGCTCTGGGCGGAAAGGCATCTGTTGCGTTTGGCAGCCTCCCACATTG
Source organism: Rhinatrema bivittatum (assembly GCF_901001135.1). Lineage (NCBI taxonomy): Eukaryota > Metazoa > Chordata > Amphibia > Gymnophiona > Rhinatrematidae > Rhinatrema > Rhinatrema bivittatum. The sequence continues at coordinate 23,357,073 of NC_042625.1, forward strand.
CGGGAGTAGACAATATACAGGCGGACTTCCTAAGTCGTCAACGCCTGGATCCCGGAGAATGGGAACTCTCGGGGGAGGCGATGAATTTGATAATCTCCCGATGGGGTCCTCCCCACCTGGATCTCATGGCCACAGCAAGCAATGCAAAGACTCCGCGTTTCTTCAGTCGCAGAAGAGAACACGGCGCAGAAGGAATCGATGCTCTAGCCCTGCCTTGGCCGCGGAACATCCTACTTTATGTCTTTCCACTGTGGCCTCTCGTGGGAAAAGTGATTCGAAGAATCGAGAATCACCACGGTCCAGTGGTCCTCGTGGCGCCAGAGTGGCCTCGTCGACCGTGGTTTGCGGATCTTCTTCTCCTGACCATGGAAGGCCCTCTACGTCTCAGCCACATTCCACGCCTACTTCGGCAGGGACCCATATTTTTACAGCAGGCCGATCGCTTCTCTCTAGCGGCCTGGCTTTTGAGAGGCGCAAACTGAGGTACAGAGGCTACCAGGAGGAGGTCATCTCGACTCTATTGCTTGCTCGTAAGAGATCTACTTCAGTCACTTATGTAAGAGTTTGGAAGGTCTTCGAAAATTGGTGCGGATCTCACGACATTCAGCCCACCAATGCTTCCGTATCTCAAATTCTCTCCTTCCTTCAGGAAGGACTAGATCTCGGTCTCGCTTACAACTCACTTCGTGTACAGGTCGCGGCTTTGGGCGCCCTCTTATATAGTGGCGAGGGATCGCGTCTCTCCTCTCATCCGGATGTGGGTCGTTTCCTTAGAGGGGTGCGTCACTTGAAGCCTCCGTTACGTCCTCCTTGTCCGTCCTGGAATCTGAACTTAGTTTTACGAGCACTTAGCGGTTCACCTTTTGAACCCTTAAGATTTTCCTCTCTTAAGGATCTGACTTTTAAAACTATCTTCTTGGTGGCAATCTGTTCAGCGCGACGAATTTCAGAACTACAGGCGCTACCCTGTCGAGAACCGTATCTCCGTTTTTCAGATGACGGTGTGTCCCTCCGCACGGTTCCATCTTTTCTTCCTAAAGTGGTTTTGGCCTTCCACCTTAATCAGTCAGTTGAGTTGCCTTCCTTCAATTCAAACGAACCCAGGGATTTACGTCTTTTGGATGTAAAGCGATGCCTGTTGCGTTATTTGGAAGTTACCAATGAGTTTCGTCTTTCCGACCATCTCTTCGTTCTCTGGTCGGGTCCCAGGAAGGGTCACATGGCATCCAAAACGTCTATCGCTCGCTGGCTGAAGGGGACGATTGCTTCGGCTTATATTGGGGTCGGTAAGCAACCTCCTTTGGGGGTTAAGGCCCATTCCGTTCGCGCACAGGCGGCGTCATGGGCAGAGTCTAGCTCTGTTTCAATCCAGGAGATTTGCAGAGCGGCGACGTGGAAGTCTCTCCATACTTTCGCAAGGCATTATCGTCTGGATGTTTCTGCACCATCAGACGGTTCTTTTGGGGATCGAGTCATCCGAGCAGGGCTATCCATGGCCCGCCCATAGGAGGGAAGCTTGGGTACATCCCATCGTCTGGAATGATCCTGGTATGTACAGGGAAAAGAAATTATTCCTTACCTGCTAATTTTCGTTCCTGTAATACCATGGATCATTCCAGACACCCTCCCGTTAGTTATTAGCAGGATTTAATTAGGGTGGGCTATCTCTGCTCGACTATGCTCTCCTTATTTTTTCTGCTCACTCTAGCACTCAGAGTTGTTTGTTCAATATTTATGTGTTAACAAGTTCTCTGTTGAGGTTATCATTCTGTTCTTTAACAGTTTTAAACTTTAAATTTTAGTTAATACGTTTACTTGATCCCTCTCTTCCTCTTGGGCTTGGCTTTGCTAGGCTAGATACTGGGGATGATGACGAGGGTGGTGAGGTAATGTAGCACCTCCCCCAGAAATCTGTTTCTGACTCCATCTGCTGGACAGGGCACATAACCCATCGTCTGGAATGATCCATGGTATTACAGGAACGAAAATTAGCAGGTAAGGAATAATTTTCTTCTCTAGGACAAACAAGCCACATTGCACAGCTCATCTCTCTCTTCTGAGGTGTCCAGAGTGAGCGGCAGAGCAGCAGCAGTTCCCAGTTGAAGATAATCCTCTATACACATGCAGGCTATCTCAAGTCTCCTGTAGAATGCATAAACAGTGCACAGCACGTGTGTGACTCCACGCTCATCTTCATGATGTCAAGCGCCATCATGTCTCTGCACTTACGTGCATCTGATGACCTCCCCCTCAGGAGAGGGACATGAGGTCTGGCCACACCCAACATACAGTCATAGATAGAAACTCTGGTTGTCACCCACACCCTGCCTTTGTCCTGAACCAGCACTTGGCACATGACTTACAACGTTGGAGCATGTTTACTGCTGTCTGTACTGCTGCTGACCCTTAAATTGTGATGCTCTAGGTGATTGCCTAATTTTTCTAGCAGCCCTGTCTACACGCCTCTGCAGATCAAACTCACCCTCTTGCTCCTCAGAAACAAATCTACAAAGATTCAAAAAATAAACATAGCTTTGTCTGAAACTTGGTTTCCACACAGGTCCAATACAAGTTCCAAAACATAGGAACATGACAGCAGAAAGAGACTGGATGGCTCATCCAGTCTGCCCATCTATCCAGTTAATTTAGCATTATAATTCTCATCACTTCTTTAGAGATTCCCTGTACTTGCTTTCTTAACTTCAGTTAGTTTTTGCCTCCACCACTTACACAAGGAGGCTGTTCCAAAAATCCTCCAACCTCTTTGTAAAGAAATATTTCCTAAGATTACTCCTAAGTCTACTCCCTTTCAACCTCATCTCATGACCCTTCAATTCTAGAGCCTCCTTTCTATTGAAAAAGGCTTAGTCTCCTGTGCATGGAAATCTTTCAGATATTTGAATGTCTCTCATATCTCCCCTATCTCACCTTTCCTCTTACGGTATACATGCTTAGATCTTTTCCGATATACTTTAGAATGAAGCCCGCTGACAATTTTAGTAGCCACCCTCTGGGCCGACTCCATCCTGTTTATATCCTTTGAAGATGTGGTCTCCAGAACTATACACAATATTCCAAGTGAGGTCTATCCAAGGACCTCTGCAGGGGCAATATCACCTCCCTTTTTCTGCTGACCACTCCTCTCCCTATGCAACTAAGCATCTTTCTGGCTTTTACCATTGCTTTATCCACCTGTTCGGCCAACTTAAGATCAGATAAAATTATCCCCAGATCCTGCTCCTCTTTTGTGCTCAGAAGAATTTCACCTCCAATACTGTACCTCTCCCTTGGGGTTTTGCATCCTAAATACATTACTCCATTTTTTTTTTAGCATTAAATATTAGATGCCAGACCTTAGACCATTCCTCAAGCTTCGCTAAATCTCTCGATTTCCTCTCCTTCCTGGCTGTCCACCCTGTTATGTATCTTCGGCAAAAATACAAACCTTTCCTAACAACCCTTCCATTGTCGCTCACAAAAATGTTGAAAAGAATTCCATCTTGGCCAAAACCCACTACTCCAAGGGAAACAGACAAAACAGGAAAAGGAAAAATGCTGGCAAAAGTTGCAAAGCAGCATTCTACTCAGTAGCCATCTTGGATCTCTCTCTATCTGGTGGTACATGAGAACTAGAATGCGTTTAATCCTTTTGCCATGTTGGTCTCTACTTTTACAGCCTGTTAATCTGCACTTCAGGCACAGTTCAATTACAAAACCACTGCTTTTTCTTATTCTCTCTCTCTACCCATTTTCTGAGTTTTGAGGGTTAGGTGATCATAACACCTTTATTTATTTATTTATTTATTTATTTAACTTTTAATATACCGACATTCATAGGGCATATCATGCCGGTTTACAAAAAACTGAAGCAGGTAGAAAATACAATGAACAAGGGTAGGGGAGAAGGGGAGCAGGCAAGAAAAAGGTGAGAGGTGGGCAGGGGAAGAGCAGCAAGAAAGAATAGGGCAGAAGGAGAGAGAGGAACAAACAACTTGATAAATATAATAAAAGGAACATAATTGTAACTGTTTTAAAATTATAAATTAAGGCGAAGTATTCATTTACAATAGATCAGTTGTATGATTAATTGATTGAAGGGGGAGGGGGAGAGGGAGGTGGAAGAAGAAGGAAGAGGTGGGAGGTGAAGAAGGAAGAAGGAAGAAGGAGGTGAAGAAGGAGAGGAAGAAGGAAGAAGGAAGAGGTGACCTTTTCTCGACAGAATACTCCAACTTTCTGTTGCTCACAGCACTGTCTTCCCCTGGTGAGCCATACGGCTACTAGCAGGCCTGACCTTGGCTTAGCGCCTGAGATCCAACAAGTGCAGGTCCTCCCAGGCCACTATTACAGGAGGAAGAGATTAGTATGAAAGCCTGGCTGATGTGCAACAAGCTAATACAGTATAACAGACTATTAGCCTTTCATTTTAGAACCACATACAGATCTTTCTCAGAGAAACGTGAATCTGGCTTTTTACATTTGGCATTAAACAGGACAGTAACCCACAGCAACCTAAAAAAGGAAGGGAAAATCTCAGCTCAGAACCACTGCCAGTCTTTGCTTAAGAGCTCCATTTCTGAATAAGAATTGCTTTCTAAGAAGACAAGAATGAGCTAAGCATTCAGCTCAGCTGGTAGTTGCAAACCACTGCCTGTAGATATCACGGTTTTGGTCTGAATAGAACCTAAACATGAGTAGTTCTTTTGTAAGTTTTAAACAAAACAAATATATTTTACTAATGCAAATCCTGCTAACTTTAACTGCATGAATTTTGCAGTGTAAAAAAAAAATGATCTAAGTTTTGTAAGATGGATATCCACTTGATCAAGTTTAGTATCAGGCTTTGAGACTAAGGGGGAAGTTTAGTTCATTGATTTAAACATTGCGAAGACTCCAAATTCCTGAAATGGGAAATCATCTCTTACTCACATCCTGTGCCACTTGAAGCAAGCCAATACCTCCTTGTGTGCCAGTCTAATTTTACTATATATATATATATATATATATATATATATATATATATAGTCCTAAAAAAAAAATCTACCAATCCAGCATCGATTTTATCAGCTTGGAAACCAGAGAACTCTTTTCTACAGTGTCCTCTCCTCTGAATGAATTCAAAGGATGATGATTTAGAAGCGGACATCACATAATGATCCAAGTTTGATGCCAGCTCAGGAAAGCACTATACTGAGATTTCTAATTCATTTTCACTAAGGACATGAAAAAAACAGACTGATTATTAACAATGAACATACTGTTTCATTAAAGTCGAAGAAAAGCTACAAACATTCCAAATAGCCTCATATCTATAAAAATATTTTAATTTTCTTCTTAAACTGGTCTATGAAAAACACTCAGGACTGTAAAAGGTTGTATCCTCCTCACCTTCCCCCAGATGAGTTACCAGACCGTGCATGTAACTCCCCTAATGAGGGGAGTGAGAGATCAAAGGTTTTTACAGCACAAACAGATCCATGTATTGTGTAATACATAACAGACTGCATAATGCATATCAGCTCACATGAGAATAAGGTTTCAAGATTTTTATTAAAAAAATTTTCCATCACTTTAGATTAGGTTTCTAAAAAAATAAGGCATTTTACTTCAAATACTATATTTATTAAATATTTTTACAATTTAAATGTATTTACAGAACTATTCCTGCATAAGTTACACTTCACACATCAAATTTAGGTAATTACCTCTTATGTGAGCAATGATAGTCTCCTTGAATAAGAAAAACATTCTTTATTTTACACAGACTAAAAAAAGACTTGCTTCATTCTTTCATCTACTTTTGTTGTGAACTACATCATGCAGCCAACTTCTAAAATCTGATTTTCAGATCAGAAGCTACATATCTACCAAACACAGAGGTTCACAACACATGTTAAAGCAGCAGTACACTCTTCGCTGCAAAATTAAAATCTGTAGCGAGCTAGAGATTTGCAAAACCATATTCAAAGAAAGTTCGGCAAGGTTCCCTTTCTAAACAGACCCAGTAAAACTTTAAAAAAAAACAACCAAAAAACAAAACAAAAAAAACATCCTCAAGTTGTAATACAGAATCGGAGAAAATGTGGGCCATCAGATTACAATACTTCTTGGTGCCTCCGATGCCTCTTTGATTTGTTAGGAGTATTTGAAGTGAAGGGCCTATGTCAAGTCAAGGAGGAAGAAGAGGAACCAAAAGAAGCGATGGCCTGTTTTCCAGCAATTTCTCATATCCTTATGTAATAAGTTTATGCCAAAACCCAGCTTTATTAAGTCAATTTTTTCCCTAAACAAAGCTAGCAAAATTGTCATTTGGTAGAATCACACAAACTTTCTACTTTACAAAATTTCTATTTCACAGGAAGAAGGATGCACTGCTGCTTTAGGTCATCTTTTTTTTCCTCCTAGCTATATATTTTTTTTTAAACATCTACTCTTTATGGGAAGCTCTGTTCCACATATCTTCCTTTACATTAACTCAGTAGTAGCTCAAGGAAAATTAGATGTTGCAGTTCTAGCAAAGACAGTTACCAGTAAAGTAACTATATGGCAGGAACCAAGAACCTCATCTTCTTTTCCCTTAAATACCAAATCATTTCTTAACCTAGTCCCTCTGTTCACAGACATTTTTCCATCACCTACGATACCAGTAGTTTTGTGGGCTTTCCCAAATGAAATTCTGTAATTGGCATGGTGTTACTTGTATGATCCATTAGTGGCATACAAAGTAACCTTATCCTGCAAATTATTCTCTATCCTAGTTGCAAAAGAAGTAAACCATCTCTGGATGGTTAGTGAGATCCTAGTTATGAACCAACCAACTTTAGTCAGTGCATTTGTTAAGTTTCTAGTCTTATAAAAATGAACTAATCACAAATCAAGTCTAGTTACTGTATTAGATCCCATGAACTAATTCTTAGGTAACATTACTGCCATTATAAGCTTATAAAAAGTGCATGGGTCCTTCTAGCTTTTGTAGGTATTTTGTTGTGCGCAGACAGCTTTAATAAGGTTATTGGAAGAAATTAGACTGATATGTTTTGAATGAACATCTCAAACCACGGAATAAATGAAAATTCACAGGCATGTCATGAAAAAATACTAATTCTTTATAATACAGTATTGCTTTATAAATATAGATGGAAAAGCTCTTATTACTGGTCTTTGGTGTGTTCAGTGAGGGATAGGTAATTTGCTACTTCCAAATTTTATCTTATGTGATGTGAGGCAAAATGGCTTAAAACATACTGTTTACTTTTGTGCAACTGCATTAACACAAAAGACGGTTAAAATATCAGACCCATCAGGTGACAACTATTACACCACCAGACGAGGAAGCTCGTGACCTAAGATTCCAGACACTGGATCACCAGAGACCTGAAAATTTTTGCATATGGTGACCGGTTTTCAGGGAAAAATGGCACTATTACAGCACCGGCTGACTGGTCCACAAGACAGAGTGTGCCTCTACACTCCTATTACCAAACTAGCAGCAAGGGGGGTGGGGAGCACGAGCGTGAGAAGAGTGAATAAACCCAGGGATTCATTTCTACCAATTTTTCTAAGGGTACTCTTTTCGTATACAGTTTTTCCTTTAATTTAACAAAACCTTTTGAAGTGTGCTATCAAGTAACAGATTAATAATGTAAACACTACTGGACCGCCTCTGATGGGGTCATGTTTGGCTAAGTTCAAAAGCAGCCTGATATGATTTGTCCTCAAACACCACTGTTACTACAAGGGAGACGGGAAATTAACAAGAGATACATCTTCCAGAATAGGGAGAAGTTCAACCAATAAAAAAAAAAGCACATAAGAAAAAAAAAAAAAGACTATGAAATTAACATGCTGCAATATCAATATAGTGCACAAACAGAACTAGACAAAACAGCATCTATCCTTACAAAAAAAAAAATGTAATTAAACTGGATTTGGAAGCAGTCAGGTGCCCCTGCATGAAACACTAACCATTCACATCTACTGTATCCACACATCAGCAACACTATCTGCTGGTCTCGAAAAGTACAAGATTGTTCTGCAGGAGGGCTAATCACTGCACCTACTGGTGTATGCAGGGAGGGAGGGAGGGAAGATGTGGGTAAAATATTCTAAAAGGTCAGCAAGCTGCTTTTGGACCCCCTTCCTCAGTAGATCTTCCCTCTACTGGCACCTACATGGGACAAGTAAGAGCAGCCAGCTAAGCGACCATTAAGGACTAGGAAGGCCACATGTTGGATAGGGGCTGGACAAAAAACCCCCAAAAGACCATAAATATGAAAAACTTAAAAGTAAGCAAACAATTTTCTGCCACTTGCCAATCACCACTTATCCACATTTTATCATAGCACTGATTTGTACCGCCAAGATGCTCTTCTAAAAGAGTTTCACCATTTTGCCAGCTGACGGTATTTAAGGCATTCTGACAAGTCATTTATGGTAATTTCAACTGCATACCAAAATATTATGCCAATTTAGGAATAGTACATCAATTGAGTGTCTCACAAATGAATATTTAACACACTGTAAATGAATTGCCTGTTACAAGCATGATGCCAGATATAGTAAAGTGACATGTACATAGTACATGTTAAACAATTTTAAATAAAATAAAGGTTTAGACATACAGTTATGCAAATATACAGTACTTCACAAACATTTAAAAAAATTGTATACAAGCTGAGGTAACATGACAACAATTATTAAACAGTGAAACCAGTTAGTACATCCCTTTTTAAGGCAACACATTTCCTGGGCCTTACTTGCAAGAAATACCTGATTTTGGGAAAACAAGCTTCTTAATCTTAAAAAGAGACACTGCTATAGTTTCACTGTGTACATATCTAAACATCAAATGTTACCCACTGTTTTATACACATATAAAAACATGGCTTTAGTTCAGGTTTCTCTAGCTGTACAATGTTTCTACCAGCAAACGAATGGGGGAACAAAAGCAAACAGAGAATGGAACTTTACAGCAGCTACCTTGAATATACTTGAAAGCTAGCTGGAAACTATTTGGGAGTAAAAGGTAAATTTCATAATGGCTATTAGGTAAATGTAAACAAAGTTTATTATGAAAACCTCCAAAATGTCAATTATGGATAATGCAAATATTAGAAAATCATTTCAAAATGTATTAGATCTGTACCTACTGCCTGTGAAACTGCATGGGGGTCTTTCCAAGACTCAGGGGAATTGGGCAAACCATACAAACAAAAAATGGCCAAATCTAGAGAAGCTTTTTACCGTGACAATTCCATACAGATTTTCTAGACGCGTTTCATAAAATCTGGATGAGAAAAGGGGACTATCACTTTTCCACATTCAGGTCATCTTTTTGCTTTAAAGTTCACCGTTATTCATGTCAATTTTAGAATTTTTTTTTCTTTAAATAGCAACCAGACAGCTGAAATCTGTCCCACCTGGGAAAGATAAACCACAAAGGAAAAGCTTCAAGTCTTTCATTTTTTTCAGTCTTACTATCTGGCAGGTACTACAAAACTAAATTACTAAACTAGTGGTTCTTACAAGGACCTCAACTGTATCTTAAGTAGAGAGACAAATGGGCTAAACAAATAACTGGCCACTGAAAATAGTTGCAAAGAAAATAAGTGATCCTGCCAGCAGGAAACAGTACATATGAAGGTAGGAAATTTGGGATAATGAGCAAAAAAAACCAAAACTGTCGTAAGTCCATATTTCTCTTAGTCTGTGTATTCAGCTACTATAGAAAGAAGAACAGTGATGTCATCTGGTTTTCCTCCTGAAATGAAAATTTATAAAGCTTTAAGACACAATCAATAAGCTGCTACATTTATACAGAAAAACAGGTACCAACCCCACCAAAAAAGCAGATAACAGGTTTAAAAAGTGTCCTATTAATTTTAAAAGGAAACTACTTTTAAGTCCCATCCCAGGTCATTCCAATGGGAAGCCATGTTTATATTTATTTATGCTTTTTAAGGTGTTTATATATCAGGATTTGTATAGCACCAAAATGTACAGTACCATGCAAAGGTCTTCACACCTGATGTCTAAAATATACAAAACACATTACAGTGGGAATTTAACTGATCTACACAACATATTCTACATTCACCATGAAAGTTCTACAAAAACTCCAAAAGTAATTGCACAGGTCTCCAAATCCCTTGAGGCAATATAGGGTGGAAGCCCCTTTTGCAGAAACAGCAGCCAAAGTCATTTAGGATAAATGTCATAAGAACATATGTCAGACCAAGCACTATCGCGCCCAGCATCCTGCCTCTGACAGCAACCAATCTGGGTTGCAAGTAGCCATCAGATCCCCAATAGTAGATCTATTTCTTGAAACTCACTTGCAGGAATACGGGCTGGCTTTCCCAAGTCTACCTGGCAAATAACAGTTTATAGACTTTTCCTTCAGGAACTCGTCCAATCCTCTTTTGAACCCCGCTATGTTAGTTGTCTTGACCACTTCCCTCTGGTACCAGATTCTATAGCTTTATTATGCACAGAGTGAAAAAAATACTTCCTAGGATTTGTTTTAAATCTGCCAGTTGCTAGTTTCATGGAATGTCCCCTAGTCCTAGTGTTACTTGAAAGGGTAAACCATTCCCTAATGTCTACTAACTTTGCACAACGGGATGATGCAATTTTTGCCCATTCAGGGATCATTTGTGGACTTCAGTCTTCGATTTTGTATTGGACTCAGCTTTGAACTTTGACCTCAGGCACTTGAGGACACTTGCTTGCTTCATGCTGAACTTTTCCATTGGTGCTTTTGCTTGCTCTGTGCTTATTCTACGATCACTATCCCGCTGAAAGGTGGATTTTCTCCCCAATCTCAGGTCTATGGAAAACTGGAGCGGGTTTTCTTCCAGGATCCAAATGTACTTTGCACATCTACCTTTCTCTTGGTCTTCACAAACCACCCTGCCCCCCCCCTTGCTGAAAAGCATCCCACAACATAATGTTGCCACTGGCAAGCTTTACTCTAAGGATCGTATTAGAAGGATGATGTGCTACCTTTGTTTTATGCCATGCATATTGCTTAGCATCAAGACTAAACGTTACGCTTTGGTCTAAGGCAACAAAAAAAAAAATTCTCCCCCATAGGGGCAGTGTCCTCTAAACATCTTTGCAAATGCTATGCAGCACATCATACGGCTTTTCTTCAGCAGAGGCTTCCTTCTTGCCACCCTCCTATACAGGCCATGTTAGTGGAGAAAGCAGAGTTGCTTACCTGTAACAGGTGTTCTCCAAGTACAGCAGGGTGTTAGTCCTCACATGGGTGACATCAGATGGAGCCCAAAGCGGGAAACTTTGACTAGGCACACTGAGCATCCTCAGCATGCCCTATATCATGCGTCCACTCGGGATGCCTCTTCAGCTTCATAACAGAATTGCGATGAAAAATAAAATAAGAGAAACCCAACTCCGCAGGGTGGTGGGCAGGTTTTGTGAGAACTAACATCCTGTTGTATTTGGAGAACACCTGTTACAGGTAAGCAACTCTGCCTTCTCCAAGGACAAGCAGGATGGTAGTTCTCATACATGGGTGAATCCCTAGCTACAGGCTGCTCCCCAACACAAAAGGGGACCGACAGACACCTAAACAAGATGCCAACGGGCACAACACCACCGGTACTGTTGGTAACAGAGGGGGAGAGAGCCTGAACTCAAATAATGGGCCCTAAGTTGGGAGAATTGGGTTCTACACCTCAAACAGGTTCCTGAGAAAAAAAAGACTGGCTGAACCTACTGTTGCGTTGGCCATCCCTATCCAGACAGTAATGTGATATGAATGTGTGAACTCCACGTCGCAGCCTTGCAGATCGCCACCATGGGAACTGCTCGCAAGTGGGCCACAGACGCTGCCATGGCTCTGACAGAATGAGCCTTGATATGACCCTTAAGATGCAGTCCCACCTGGGCATAATAGAAGAAGCAATCTGCTAGCCAACTGGATAGGGTCTGTTTGGCAACAGCAACACCCAACCTATTCTTTTCAAAAGAAAAAAAATTGGGTGGACTGTCTATGGGCTTCTGTCCACTCCAGATAGAAGACTAAGGTTCGCTTGCAGTCTAAACTGTACAGTGCTCATTCGCCTTGGTGCAAATGGGGCCTGGGAAAGAATATTGGCAGGACGACTGACTGGTTAAGATGGAAATCCTTCACCACTTTAGATAGGAACTTAGGCTGCATACGCAAGACCACACCGTCATGACAGAATTCAGTATAAGGTGGATAAGTCACTAAGGCCTGGAGCTCGCTGACCCTGTGCGCTGAAGTGACCACCACCAAAAATATAACCTTCCAGGTCAAGTACTTCAGGTCACAATTGCACAACGGCTCAAAAGGAGCTTTCATTAGCCTAGCTAAAACCATATTGAGGTCTCAAGACATAGCGAGAGACCTTATGGGAAAGCTTCAGCTGAAGCAGACCCCCCATAAAACGTACAACTACAGGATGTACAGAGATGGGCGAACCATCTACACGGAGGTGGTAAGCGCCAATCGCAATAAGATGGAGTCTAATGGAAGCTTTCTTTAAGCCAGCCTCCAATAGGTGTAGAAGGTAATCAAGCAGCTTTTTTGTGGGGCAGGAGAACGGATCTAGGGCCTTCTGCTCACATCACACGGAAAACCTCCTCCACTTCAGTCCGTAGGACTTTCTAGTGAAAGGCTTTCTAGAAGTCACCAGGACCTGAGACATCTTCTGAAAGATCGAGCGGCTGCAGAATTAACCTATCATCCAGGCTGTGACAAGGCCTGGAAGTTGGGATGCTGCAGCCTGCCCTGATCTTCCATAATGAAATGTGGGGAAATCCCCAGACTGATCGGTCTCAGATGGACAACTACAGAAGGAGTGGAAACCAGACCTGTCTCGGGCAATGAGGGACTATGAGAATCATAGTCCCTCTGTCCTTGCGAAGCTTCAAGAGTCTTCACCACTAAGGGAATCAGTGACATCACATACAGAAGACCTGTGCTCCAAGGGCGGGCGAGAGCATTTGAGGCTGGTTTGCTGTCTGTCCTGTGCAAGGAGCAGAACTGAGGCACCTTCCTGTTGCTGGGGGACACGAACAGATCTACGTCCAGGCTTCCACAGAGGTGGAATATCCGATTCACTACCTCCTGGCTCCAGAGACCTCTCTTGGGGTCTGAAGGCTAGACTCAGCCTGCCCGCTACCACATTCTCCGTTCTGGCCAGGTACATAGCCCTGAGCACCATCCCATGGGTCAGGGCCCATGACCAGACATGGACTGCTTGACACAGCAGGTTCAATCCCGTGCCTCACTGCTTGTTGACATACCACATTGCTACTTGATTGTCGGTCTGGATCAGATCAACTTTGTTGGATAGCTGATCTCTGAAAGCCCATAGTACGTACCTGATCGCCCAGAGCTTCAGGAAGTTGATTTGACATGAATGTTCCTAAGCGGACCATAAGCCCCAGGTGCCGAGCCCATCCAATGAGCTCCCCACCCCAGGGTAGATGCATCTGTTAACACAATTTGAGTGGGAAGACTCCAAAATGAGATCCCCTGTCCCAGATTGGAAACTATCCACTACCAGGACAAGGAGTCCAACAGGGATGGGGTGGTTCGGATGCAATCTTGGAGGGTCTGTGTGGCTTGCCACTACTGAGACCTCAGGGTCCTTTGGGCTCTGCACATGTGTAATCATGTCAAGGGAGTAACATGGATGGTCACAGTTATGTGGCCCAGCAACCTCAACATGTGCCAAGCCGATACCTGCTGGCTCTGTTGAACTTCCACTACAATGGCCGCTACTGTGACAGCCCTCTGGTGCAGCACAAAGGCCTTGGCCTAGCAATGTGTAGCAGGGCTCCAATGAAGTCCACTTGAGGTGATGGACTGAGATGGGACTTTAGATAGTTGAGAACAAACCCTAGGGACTAACACCCGAATGGTCAAGTGCATGGACGTGGCTGTCCCTGCCTGAGACGTGCTCAACCAGCCAATCGTACAGATAGGGAAAAGCATGCACTCCCAAGTCTGTGGAGGTACGCCGCCACCACAGCCAGCCATTTTGTGAATACCCATGGGGTGGACATGAGCCCGAAAGAAAACACCTGCTACTGAAGTGTTGTTCCCCCACTACAAACTGGAGATACTTCCTGTGACCATGGAAGATCTCAATGCGGGTGCAAAAGGGGAATAGAGGTGCTTAGGGAAACCATCTTGAATTTTTCTCTTTTTAGAAATTTGTTCAAGGCCCTCAGGTCTAGGATGGGATGAAGTTCTCCTGATTCCAAAGAAAAGAAAGTACTTGGAATAAAATTCCCCGCCCTCTTTGCTGTGATGGAACAGGCTCGTCCGCTCTGGCTATTAAGAGAGAGGAAAGCTCCTCTAGCAGTACTTCCTGATGCACTATGGGTCCCAATACGGGCACAGAGGGCGATTTGGTGGGGACACCCAATAGTTTTAATTGGTAGCCCTGACAGACAACAGACAGAACCCACTGGTCTGAGGGGGGTACCAATGGTACGCAGTGGTACTGGGCCACTGGTTTGCGAAGAACCACAGCCTGCCCCGACTAGGGGTCCATCGCCTCGGGTATGGGCGACTGGCTGATACTTTCTGCGTCCCAGTCAAAACCCCGCCCCTGAGTTTGACTGAGGAACCAGCTGGAGCTTGGGAGCTCCCTGCTGCCTGAGACGGGATTGAAAGAGCGGAGGATAGTACTTTCTTTGGCAAAAGGAGGACTTCCTTGGGCCCTGCCTTGATGGCCTCCTAGAAGAGGACAGGTCCAGAGCGCTGGCAGAGAGTTGCTGGAGGGTCTCATGATGGTCCCGAAGTTGGGCCACAACTTCCCTCACCCTATATCAAAAAAGATTCTCTTGAACAAGGCACGTCAGTGAGTCGTTCCTGTACCTCCAGTTGGAGATCAGAGGCCCACAACCATGCCATTCTACAGGTGCTGATTCCTGCTGCAGAGACTCGCGATGCCATCTCGAAAACATCATAGGTCACACGGACCTAGTGTTTTCCACACTACAAACCCTTGCGCACCAGTGACAGGAGGGTGTCTTGTTGCTAAAGCAGCTGCTCAGCCACCTCCTGGCACCTGCTTCCAGATGTCCTGCATATATTGGCTCATGTAGAGCTAGTAGGTAGAGATGCAGAAAATAAGCATAGTGCCTTGGAATACCTTCCTCCCAAGAGCGGCCATCATTCTGTGGTCCTTCCCCAGGGGCTCCAAGAAGTGGGTCCAAGAGTGCTTGGCCCTCAAGGGTGGATTTGACACAGACTGGTGGGGCAGCTGACACTTATCAAATCTGACAGCCTTCTGGACTAGGTAAACCCAGTCTGCCTTCTTAGTGACAGGAATCACAGAGGGAGTGTTCCCAAATCCTTAGCAGCAACTCCAAAAGGATCTTGTGTACCGGATCGCTACGGTCTCCTTAGGAGCCTCTACAAATCTCAAGCATCTTGGGTCTGGCATCCTCCTTCAACAGCTGGAACGGGATGGCCTCTGCGATCAATCTCACAAAATCTGTGAAGGTTAAGTACTCAGGAGACTTCCTTCGCTCCTCTGGAGGAGAATGGTTTGATAGAAGACCATCCAGGTCCTCTGAGGAAGACTCAGTCTGATCATTCCCCTCACCCAGGGGGTCACAGGAACCCTCATCCTCACTGTATGTCACAGGGGATGGGGCCGTAGGTGCTCGGCCAACGTCCAGATATGCAGGCACCAATGGGATGAGGGGGGGGGGGGCTTTAAGACTTGGTGATCCTGCCAGCCTTGGTGGAGCTTCCTCCTCAGAGGAACCAGTGACGGCCACCACAACAGGAGGCTGCAGCCCCAGTGCCCCAAACACTGGTGCCTGCCCAGGAACAGACGCCAGCTAGATCAGTAAGGCACCGATGAACACATTGTGCTTCGCCAGCTGCAGTATGAGAAAGGGCGGTTCCAACTCCAGTGCTGTCTGTGCCACTGGCCCATGGCCCTGCAGGCTTATTCCACTGCCAGCTGGACTCTATGCTCCAGCTCCTCCTCAAACGCTGCCAATGCCAACATCAACTGGAAGGAAGAAGAGGTGGCCAGATCTTCCTCAGACCCTTGAGGGAGATCAGCAACTGGCACCAGGACTGGTGGAGCCCGCCATGGACCTTGGGCTTTGATGGAATGCTGGCGCTCTTCACTACAGAGCTGCTTTGGGGGCATTGCGACAAAAGCCGGTTCTTCCCTATGCCCAGAACTGTGCATCAACGGAGACCAGTGCCAATGTTTTTTCATCTTCCCACAATGCTTGACAGAACAGATAAAAAAAAAAAAAAGTTGCAAAAACATGAAAAAATTTTCCACTAGGCCAAAAAGTCAAAAGTTTTAAGAGCTCAACCAACCATGAGGCACACAGCTCCGTGGAAAAGAAGAGACTGAACAGGGACCCGCATGGATACATGGTATAGGGCATGCTGAGCATGCTCAGTGTACCTAGTCAAAGTTTCTAGAAACTTTGACAAAAGTTTTCTGCATCGGGCTCCATCTGCTGTTACCCATGTGTGAGGACTACCATTCTCCTGTTTGCCCTTGGAGAATTCTTGAAACTATTGAATAATCAATTTTCCTCAATAGTCAGAGACTTTCAAACATGGTGAAGTTTTATAGCCTTCCCCTAATCCATACCTCTGAACAATATGATCCCTGAGCTCTTTTGGTAGTTTCTTGCTCAGCATGTTTTGGCCTTTACTCTAAAGTCGCTTCATACAACAGAAACAGTTTGATCCTTCATCCAGGAGAATTTGAATCAGCTTAACTTAGATGACTGGACACAGGTGGGTCTATTTATCGGTCTTGTTAAAGGCAAACACAGAAAAAACGGCAGAAGACGACCAATAGGCCCATCCAGTCTGCCCAGCAAGCTTTCACACTTATTTTCTCATACTTATCTGTTACTCCGATCGCTGAGTTCAGGGCCCTTATTGGTAGCTTTTTGATTCTAATTTCCTTCCACCCCCGCCATTGATGCAGAGAGCAGTGTTGGAGCTGTACTAAAGTGAAGTATAAGGCTTAATGTTTGAGGGTAGTAACCATCGTATCGAGCAAGTTACCCCGATGTTTGTATACTCATACTGCTCAGATCAATGCCTTGTTATATGATGGCTGGATGTAAATCCTATTTCTTCATTCCCCCTGCCGTTGAAGTAGTGATCTGTGCTGGATATGCATTCAAAGTGAAGTATCAGGCTTAATTTGTTAGGGGTAGTAACTGCTGCAATAAGCAAGCTACTCCCAAGCTTGTTTACCCAGACTGTGCAATTCAGTCTTTTGTCTGAATATAAATCCTCTTTTCTTCATTCCCCTCTCATTGAAGCAGTGAGCTGCACAGAATATGCTTTCCAAGTGAAACAACAGGCTTAAATTGGTTCGGGGTAGTAGCCGCCACAACAAGCACGCTACTCCCATGCTTATTTGTTTACCCAGACTGTGCTACCTTGTTGGTTGTTGCCTGAATGCAAATCCTCTTTTCCACATTTCCTCTTGCCGTTGAAGCATAGAGTAATGTTGGAGTCTCATTAACCATGTGAATGTTTATTGAATAAGGGTATTAATCATCAAGTAGTAGCCGTCATTCCCGCAAGTCACCCCCATACCTCTTCTCTTCATTCCCATCCTCCAGGCTTTATGGATCCAGTGTTTATCCTATGCCCCTTTGAAATCCTTCACAGTTTTGGTCTGCACAACTTCCTCCGGAAGGGCGGTTCCAGGCATCCACCCACCCTCTCCGTGAAGAAATACTTGCTGACATTGGTTCTGAGTGTTCCTCCCTGGAGTTTTAAATTGTGACCCCTGGTTTGTCGTTGACTTTGGATCATTAAAACCTTTCAAGTATCTAAACATCTGTATCATATCACCCCTGCTCCTCCTTTCCTCCAGGGTATACATATTTAGATTCTTCAGTCTCTCCTCAAGTCATTCAATGAAGACCATCCACCTTTTTGGTCGCCCTTCTCTCGACCGCCTCCATCCTGTCTCTGTCCATTCAGAGATACGGTCTCCAGAAATGAGCACAGTACTCCAAGTGAGGCCTCACCAAGGACCTGTACAAGGGTATAATTACTTCCCTTTTCTTACTCAAAATTAGTCTCTCTATGCAGCCCACCATCTTCTGGCTTTAGCTATCGCCTTGTCACACTGTTTCGCCGACTTCAAATCGTTAGATACTATCACCCTCAGGTCTCTCTCCTACTCAGTGCACATCAGACCTTCACCCCCCCCATCGAATACAATTCTTATCAGATTTCCACAGCCCATATGCATGACTATGCACTTCTTGGCATTGAATCTCAGCTGCCATAACTTTGACAAGTCTTCAAGCTTCCTTAAATCCTGTCTCATTCTCTCCACTCCTTCCGGCGTGTCCACTCTGTTGCAGATCTTAGTATCATCCACAAATAGATAAACCTTACCTTCTATCCCGTCCGCGATGTCGCTCACAAAGATATTGAACAGGACCGGTCCCAACACCGACCCTTGCGGCACTCCGCTCATCACTGCTTTCTTTAGAGTAAGTTCCATTTACCATAACACTGTCTTCTGTCCTTCAACCAGTTTGCTATCCAGGCCACCACCCTTGGCACTCACACCCAAGCTTCTAGTTTTATTCACAAGCCTCCTATGCAGGACCATAGCAATTTTTTGTACCAGAGCTAATTTGGGTTTGCTATGAACATAAGAAATTGCCATGCTGGGTCAGACCAAGGGTCCATCAAACCCAGCATCCTGTTTCCAACAGAGGCCAAACCAGGCCTCAAGAACCTGGCAATTACCCAAACACTAAGAAGATCCCATGCTACTGATGCAATTAATAGCAGTGGCTATTCCCTAAGTAAACTTGATTAATAGCCATTAATGGACTTCTCCTCCAAGAACTTATCCAAACCTTTTTTGAACTCAGCTACACTAACTGCACTAACCACCATCCTTTGGCAACAAATTCCAGAGCTTTACTGTGCGTTGAGAGAAAAAGAATTTTCTCCGATTAATCTTAAATGTGCTACTTGCTAACTTCATGGAATGCTCCCTAGACCTTCTATTATTCGAAAGTGTAAATAAATGATTCACGTCAACTCGTTCTAGACCTCTCATGATCTTAAAGACCTCTATCATATCCCCCCTCAGCCGTCTCTTCTCCAAGCTGAACAGTCCTAACCTCTTCAGTCTTTCCTCATAGGGGACCTGTTCCATCCCCTTTATCATTTGGACAAAAGGGTGTGAAAACGTATGCAAGACATTCTTAAATGCTTTTGGAATATTTCTGCAATTGTTCTTTCAGGAAGCAAGTGTAGAGTAGGCTGTGTAGATCTGTGACAAACTCCCACTTCAATGCATTTTGATTTGGTTTTTTTTTTTTAGACAGCAGAACATGAAAAGTGTACAAGGGCATGAAGACTTGCAGGGCACTGTATGCAGTGCTGTACACATACATACTGGACAGTCCCTGTTACAGCTGTAACCTATTTTGAGTGCTAACAGAGAAACATGTTAAACACATTAAATACATACCTCTTACATTCAAACCATTGTCACATGCAAACTGTGCAAAAGGGGACATGTAATTGGGGTCATAGGCCAGCTCATGAGCTTGTTCGGCTATGCTCCGGGCAGTCTGCTGTACACTCTCATAGTTTGAATTCTAAATAAAAGAAAAAGAAAATACACAATTCCAGTGGCCAAGAAATCTTACTTCATTTATGGTCTTCATGTGAAGTAATTTATAAGTCAAATTAGAAAGAGCAAAAGAAGTTTCAGTTGGATTATTGAAACTTATTAATGTGGTTATTAAAGGATGTGCATGAGGCTCAAGAGCTGTAATTATTTTACAGTATAAAAACAAAGATTTTTAAAGACTTCTAAAATAAAATAAAGTTAGTTGCATTTGAATATATCCTCCTCAAAATCAGCCTGTCAGATTCTAGTACCTTCCATTTTACAAACACAATTATGAAGGGCCAAAAAAACAAACCCCAAAACTAATTAAGACAGGGTCAATTAACAGAAATCCTTCTTGGTCTTCAAACTAGCTGCCTACTTCCTAGCCAAGCTCATTGAGAGAAGCATGAAAATCTCTTTCAGTGTTTTCAGTTTTCACTGCCTTACTCAAATATTGTGCAGAGGTAAAACTCTTAATCAGTTGAATCCATTTCCCCCCTTCCCCAATTACCTTTAATTTTTTTAGCTCCTGAAGGATCATGTAGTCTGGCATATTGTCAAAAAGGCCATCCGTTGCTGTCAGAATAATGTCTCCTAGCTGAACATCAAAAGAACTGCTGTCCGCAGCATCAGGGCTAGGAGGAAAACGACAGTGTCACAGGACTTCACTACCATGTTATGCATATCATTCCTCGGTAATATGACAACCTCAATGTAACTGGCAGAGGTATTGCAGAAACCTACGATTTTCAGTTGGGGGGGGGGGGGGGGGGGGGGAGAAAAGCATTCAACCAGGCCCATCCGGTGGCCCAAGTGGGTTGGGGATGTTGTAGAGGCAGTATTCACAGCACACACACACACCCCCCGGGGGGGCGGAACGAGTCACGGTCATGCTGAAAGGTTCTGGAAAGGGCACTGGTGCTTGGCCCCCTGACCAAAGGCTGTCAGTTACAATAACCAGATTAGGCAATAATTGGAGTGGGGGAGAAATCTCCCCAGTTAGCTGTGAATGAAGGTTCCATGGTGCCAGATCCCTGCCCTAGTTATTACTGAGCTGGAAGTACAAAAAGAAGCAGGAGGAAACTGAGGGCCTATCTTTATCCTTTCTATAGTTCTCTATGCAAATCACAGCCCACATGTAATAGCTTATGGGTAGCAAATTAAAGCTTTTTTATAGCTTTCTGAAGAACTCACAACATGAGTCATTTTCTTGGACCCAGTGCTTAAAAATAAATCCTGTCTGAGCATTACTGACACCTTCCAATCTCTTCTGCAAAAGTGCAGCCAAAAAAATGCTTAGATGTTTTTTGTTCTTTCATATTTTATTTGTAGTGTGAAACTACAAATGATTGCTGTATGTTAATCAGTTAAAAATTGGCTCTATATTCTAAAACCAAACAGCCTTTCAATGGAACAATAGCTGCGTCCTTAAATCACAGTATTTGGTGAGATCTTCAATGAAAGCTTGATATCTGGCCTCTGCTGTATTTGTTTTAGATTTTTGTAACAAACAGGGGTGCAAGTCCAATGCCCAGGTTGCTATTGCGATACATTTTTGTGCCTTCTCGTGTGCTTCTGCCGCGATTGGCTGCCATTGGACAGAACAGGCTTTCATCCTAACACACCCATCAAGGAGTCTGTAGTTGGCAGAACACCAACCTTCTTCTGGGATACAGTACACAGTGTGCTGCTGGCAGCCATTGCTGGCTGTGACTGAAACATGAGCACTAATCACATGCTTGGGGCCTCTGCACTCAAAAAATACTCACTACCTCACACGCAAAGGGAATGGAAATGTATTCTCAAAGTGTGTCCATGTGGAGATAAAGCATTAACCCAGGCATGCTATGAACTGGACGAAGCTAAAATATAATTCTATAATTGTTCTATGCCAATACACGGTAGCTCTTTAGCCTTTCTATATTAATGCAGAGAAATAGCAAGAATTGAAAAATGCACTACATGCAAAAATTAAAAGGGGTTATGGGATCTCTCGCCATAAAATGAATCACAGCTGCACATTTTAATTGCCTACAAAAACCCACTTTGGTTGCCCTGAATGTTTTGGATTATGGATGCTAATCGAATCTGGATTAGGAATTTGCAGTGCTGCAAATATCAGTAGACTATTTTTGTGGCATCCCCAACCTTTCAGCTACATCTGCATAAAAGCTCTCCCCATACCTGTCACTTAAAACTGCTCCCTCTGCCTCAGGGGGCGCGATGGACAGCTGGAATGGAGTGTTGAAGTAATGCTGCTGCTCATCGGAGCGGTGGACCACCTCACCTCCTCGCACTACCAGGAAGCCAGAATCCCCCAGGTTTGCTGTATGCAACCGATGACTTGTTCTATCCAGAACTACCAGGCAGGCTGTGCTGCTCCCTAAAGAGAAAACCATCCCGCAGTTAGACATGGTAAATTTGTACATGCACCTCACTACATGACCCCCCTTCTGTAACAGAGCGGGATACCCTTACATTACAACTACTACAGGGGTGACAGACTTCAATCCTCAAGGTCTGGTTTTTAGGATATCCATAATGAATATGCATGAAATGATTTGCATACAAGGGGAACAAGTGCATACAAATCTCCTGCATATTCACTGTAGAGATCCTGAAAACTTGGCCTGTTTGTGGCTCTCAAGGACCAGAGTTGGCCGCCCCGAACTACTTCTAATGCTTTTTAATGTGATTTTACTTGTGAAGCAGAAAGCTTTTACTTGTTAGGAAAACTCTCTCGTTTGGCTGAGAAACCAAAAAAAACCCAAAAAGGTGCAAAACTAAATGTCAGACCAACTCCCCACACCAGCACCACAACTACAGTTAAATTAATGATCACCAACATATTAGGGAATGTGAATCTCTCAGAGACCTGCAATGAATTTCTCTCATCCATCTGAAATAAAATGTCACACTTCTTATTGAGAACAGCATACTCCTTTACAATTTTCTAAACTAAACAAAAGCCTCCAAATCCATGTTGTCCCACCTTGTAGGACCAAGTGGCTCTTTAAACACACACATCATATTATGTACCAGTTTCACTGGAATTGACTGATTCTGCATAAGCTATGGAACTCTATAAATCAAAGACACAGGCTTCTCTACAAAATCTCAGAGAGATTATCAGGACAAAGAATCCTGGACACATGTTATTTCCAAGTGTTTTAAATGGTTAATACTTAAAAAAGCCAAGAAGTTCAGCTGATTCTGAACAGCAGCAGTATTTCAATCTGTAACACAAATGATCAGCAGAACTGAAATGCTTTCCATGGGTCCACATAGAAAGTTAAAGATTATTTTCTCCTCAGTTAAGAGCTTAAACTTCCAACCCAGAAATCCCTAGACAGGACCTGCAAAGAATGAAAGGGCTAGCAGCAGCAAGCCTCAAAGAAATCCAAGAAAAGAACATTAATAGGTATACTGCATAGAGATGTGAATCGTTTTCCATATCGTCTTAACGATAGAAATCGTGTGGCAGGAGAAGAAAATCGTGTTTAACACGATTATTTCGTTGAAAAATCGTTAAAAATCGTTTTTTCCGATTAGTGCGCACTAATCGGAAAAAACGATTTTTCAACGCACTAGTTAGTGCGCACTAGTTAGTGCGCACTAACTCGAGTTAGTGCGCACTAACTCAAAATGATACAAATAGACACTTTCCAGGTCACTGAAGGTCAGTTAGGAATGAATGTGTGTTCCTATTGGCTGGCAGCCCTCTTATCTATTGATGTTACCAAGGTTACCACTGAGGTGATGGTTGGGGGGATGGGAAATGGAACTGGAAACTCATGAACACCAGCAGAAAATGAAACAAAGTGTTCCCACTTCCCAGGTCAGTAAAGGTCACTTAGGAATGAATATGTATTCCTATTGGCTGGCTGTGCTCTTATCTATTGATGTTACCAAGGTTACCACTGAGGTAATGTTTGGGGGGATGTGAAATGGAAACAGTTGGAAGCTTGACATGTGATGATCAGCACTCACGTGACTAGAACTTTTTTGTTTATTATTTTTGTTAGCAGACACGTGCATGTTGAATTTGCCAATCACTGTGCATTTTAGAAAGGTGGTCCTGACTGGAACTGTACACAGTTCAAATATATGTAATTGATTGTTGGTAAGTGTATTTTTTAAGTAGCCACACTGGCACAAGTATGTTTACTTTTCCTCCTACTTAACTCACTAGCTCAGCTTTGTAAGAAGGGCTTCTCTGCTTGAGTGAGGGTCAGGCAGCTCCCCCCTGTCTGTGAAGCCAGCCTCTCACTAGTAATGCAGGGAGGGAGCTGTCTCAGACTTCACCATCCTCCCCCCCCCCTCACCCACACACCATTCACTAGCTGGGACATGGGGGAAGTCAGGAGTGAGGGTCAGGCAGCTCCCCCCTGTCTGTGAAGCCAGCCTCTCACTAGTAATGCAGGGAGGGAGCTGTCTCAGACTTAACCATCCTCCTCCCCCCCCCCCCTCACCCACACACCATTCACTAGCTGGGACATGGGGGAAGTCAGGAGTGAGGGTCAGGCAGCTCCCCCCTGTCTGTGAAGCCAGCCTCTCACTAGTAATGCAGGGAGGGAGCTGTCTCAGACTTCACCATCCTCCCCCCCCCCCCCTCACCCACACACCATTCACTAGCTGGGACATGGGGGAAGTCAGGAGTGAGGGTCAGGCAGCTCCCCCCTGTCTGTGAAGCCAGCCTCTCACTAGTAATGCAGGGAGGGAGCTGTCTCAGACTTCACCATCCTCCCCCCCCCCCTCACCCACACACCATTCACTAGCTGGGACATGGGGGAAGTCAGGAGTGAGGGTCAGGCAGCTTCCCCCTGTCTGTGAAGCCAGCCTCTCACTAGTAATGCAGGGAGGGAGCTATCTCAGACTGGTATCAGGGTTAGGGCACTGTGTGCAGGAAGATCACAACACTCCTGGTATTAATAGGGATAGGGCACTGTAAGAGATGACTGTAGTAGATTGAATAAAGATCTGATGTTTCTGCTCTCCTCACACCAAACAAAAACAACACACAAGCAGAGAAGCCCTTCTTACAAAGCTGAGCTAGTGAGTTAAGTAGGAGGAAAAGTAAACATACTTGTGCCAGTGTGGCTACTTAAAAAATACACTTACCAACAATCAATTACATATATTTGAACTGTGTACAGTTCCAGCCAGGACCACCTTTCTAAAATGCACAGTGATTGGCAAATTCAACATGCACTAGCATTTCAGGTGCCTGCTAACAAAAATAATAAACAAACAAGTTCTAGTCAAGTGAGTGCTGATCATTACATTACTTTTTTTGTCAAGCTTCCAACTGTTTCCATTTCACATCCCCCCAACCATTACCTCAGTGTTAGCCTTGGTAACATCAATAGATAAGAGCACAGCCAGCCAATAGGAATACATACATACATATTCATTCCTAAGTGACCTTTACTGACCTGGGAAGTGTGAACACTTTGTTTCATTTTCTGTTGGTGTTCGTTAGTTTCCAGTTCCATTTCCCATCCCCCCAACCATCACCTCAGTGGTAACCTTGGTAACATCAATAGATAAGAGGGCAGCCAGCCAATAGGAACACATATTCATTCCTAACTGACCTTCAGTGACCTGGAAAGTGTTTATTTGTATCATTTTCAGTTAGTGCGCACTAACGGGGAGTTAGTGCGCACTAACGGGGAGTTAGTGCGCACTAACGGGGAGTTAGTGCGCACTAACGGGGAGTTAGTGCGCACTAACGGGGAGTTAGTGCGCACTAACGGGGAGTTAGTGCGCACTAACGGGGAGTTAGTGCGCACTAACGGGGAGTTAGTGCGCACTAACGGGGAGTTAGTGCGCACTAACGGGGAGTTAGTGCGCACTAACGGGGAGTTAGTGCGCACTAACGGGGAGTTAGTGCGCACTAACGGGGAGTTAGTGCGCACTAACGGGGAGTTAGTGCGCACTAACACGATTTAACGATTTTTAACGATAAATCGTTAGAATTTCTATTGTATCGTGTTCTATAACGATTTAAGACGATATTAACATTATCGGACGATAATTTTAATCGTTGAAAAACGATTCACATCCCTAATACTGCACTATATTTTACTGCTATAGACCTGAGGATAGCATTTCCGCCTTGCTGACTATTTACCAGTTTGGTCTATAACACCTCATTGGCTTATAAGGCAATAACTGTGTCCCTTTGGCATGTCACCATGGGAACTAACCAATGCGTAGCTCTCATTAACAATACACCTATAAGGATTTGATCCACTAACAGCACATAATCTTAATACCAGGTTCATAATTCTATTAAAAATGTGATTTGGCTTTGAAGTTAACACCTTTTTATTTTGATAAACCTGTACAGTGAACATATATACAGGTGGCCAAAATTTGATGTAACATATTCCTCACTTGCCAAACTGCTTTAACAACTCCCAAGATCTGGAATGAAGTTCCTTTACTCATGAGCCAGAAACCAAACTACAAGAAAATTATTCCTTACCTGCTAATTTTCGTTCCTGTAGTACCAAGGATCAGTCCAGACGGTGGGTTATGTCCCCCGTCCAGCAGATGGAATCAGACAAGGCTTCGGAGGGTGCTGATATATTAACCAGTGCACCCTCTGCAAGAGCTCAGTATAGAGTATATCAAAGCCAGAATAATAACTTACAAAGGATGGATCAAGTTTCCCCAACCATAACAGAACATAAACTAAGGCAACTTGTGCCATAACTAACTTGCAGAAAGAACCGTGAAACAGTCTCATAAGACGAGAACAACGTGTTTCAGAATGAGTAGAGTAGATCGAGCAGGAAAGACCCTAGAAACCCAGCAATCAATGAGGTGGGTGTCTGGACTGATCCTTGGTACTACAGGAACGAAAATTAGCAGGTAAGGAATAATTTTCTTTTCCCTGTAAGTACCAGGATCAGTCCAGACGGTGGGATGTACCAAAGCTTCCCTACACCGGGTGGGCCCTTGAAAGCCTTGCTTGAATGACCTGGTCGCCAAAGTGTCTGGAGGTGGACGACGGGAGGTGCAGTCGATAATGTCACGCAAAGGTGTGCAAAGACTTCCAAGTTGCCGCCTGGAAAATCTCTTGGGAGGAGATGGACTGTACCTCGGCCCAGGAAGCTGCTTGTGAGCGAAGAGAATGGGCTTTGACGCCCAGCGGAGGAGTCCAACCCGCACCTATGTATGCTGATGCTATGGCTTCCTTAAGCCATCTCGCAATCATCGTCTTCGAGGCCTGGGACCCCTTCCTCGGCCCCGACCACAGAACAAACAAATGGTCTGAGACTCTGATGTCGTTAGTGACCTCCAAGTAGCGAATTAGAGTGCGTTTGATGTCCAGGAAACAAAGAGATCTCAGTTAGTCAGCTGTGAAGGACGGGAGCTCTACCGTCTGGTTCAGGTGGAAAGTCGAGACGACCTTGGGTAGAAATGAGGGAACTGTACGTAGAGACACACCGGTGTCCGTGAAACGGAGGTAGGGTTCCCGGCAAGAGAGCGCTTGAAGTTCCGAGATGTGGCGTGCGGAACAAATGGCCACCAGAAAGACTGTCTTGAGCGTGAGATCCTTGATGGTGGCGTTGCGCTGAGGCTCGAAGGGAGGACCTGCCAGAGTGCTAAGGACCAAATTAAGGCTCCAAGAAGGGCACGGATCCCTCACCAGGGGCCGTAGGTGCTTTGCTCCCTTGAGAAAACGGCCGATATCAGGCTGTACCAAGAGCGAAGGATGATCTGCGTACTGAATGAGCGAACCCAGAGCGGCCACTTGGACTCATAAGGAATTGTAGGAGAGACCTTTGTCCAGTCCGTCTTGAAGGAACGCCAGGATCTGAGGAACAGAGGCCCTTATGGGATGAGTACCATGCGCTGTGCACCACGCCTCAAAGACCTTCCAGACCCTCACGTAAGCGACAGACGTCGAAGTTTTGCGGGCCTTGAGGAGAGTCGAGACTACTGCCTCAGGATATCCTTTGCGCCTGAGGCGGCGCCGTTCAAAAGCCAGGCCGCAAGACAGAAGCGTTCTGCCCGATCGAAAAATACTGGTCCCTGATGGAGCAATCAATGAAGATGGCCCAACCGAAGTGGGCTGTCCACTGCTAGATGGAGTAGATCTGCGAACCAGAGGCGATGTGGCCATTCGGGAGCCACCAGAATGACGGGCCCCCGATGGAGCTCTATTCTCTGGATGACCTTGTCCACTAGAGGCCATGGGGGAAAAACAGAGTAGAAGGTGGTGCGGCCAAGGGAACACTAGAGCGTCTACTCCTTCCGCCCTGCGCTCCCGCCTGCGGCTGAAGAATCGTGATGCTTTGGTGTTGAGAGACGTCACCATCAGGTCCAGGCGAGGTGGCCCCAGCAATGAATGAGAAGTTGTATTGCTTCGGAGAGAGACCACTCTCCGGGGTCCAATTGCTGACAACTCAGATAGTCTGCCTGAATGTTGTCTATGCCTGCAATGTGTAAAGCGGCCAGACGCGCTAGGTGCTTCTCCGCCCACGCCATGAGGCGTGCTGTCTCGAGCGATATGTGCCAGCTCCTCGTGCCTACCTGTCGGTTGATATACGCTACGGTGGTCGCGTTGTCTGAGAGGATCCTTACCGCCCGATTCCGCACCAAGGGTAGGAAGTGTATTAGGGCCAGGCGCACTGCTCTTGTTTCCAGCCGATTGAGCGGTCAGGTTGCTTGTGCCTTCATCCACTGCCCCTGCGCTGAGCTCCGGTCGCATACTGCCCCCCCCCCAACCGGATAGGCTGGCATCGGTGGTGACCACCACCCAATCCGGTACCTCGAGAGAAATGCCTTGGGCCAGATGTCGTGGGTCCAACCACCAACTCAAGCTGTCCTTGGCGAACTGGGAGAGAGGGTGTACAAGCTGGTAGTCCTGCGAGACTAGTTTCCAGCGAGAGAGCAGAACCGTTTGTAGAGGATGGAGGTGTGCAAAGGCCCATGGAACGAGGTCGATCGTGGAGGCCATAGAGCCCAAGAGCTGTAGATAGTCCCAGGACAAGGGCGCTGGTAACGCAGTAAAGCATTGTATCTGCTCCCAGAGGGACTGGACCTTGTCCTGGCGTAGGAAGACCTTGCCCTGAAGCGTATCGAAACGTGCTCCCAAGAAGTCCAAGTACTGTGAAGGGATGAGGGAGCTCTTGGCGAAGTTCACCACCCATCCCAGGGAACGAAGGAGTCGGACGACCCTGGTGACCGCAGACTGCTCCTGCGCAAAGGACTTCGCTCAAATAAGCCAGTCGTCCAGGTAGGGGTGAACTAGGATCCCCTCACGTCTCAGGGCTGCCGCCACTACCACCATGATCTTTGTGAACATCCGCGGGGCGGTCTCCAACCCGAAGGGGAGAGCCTGGAACTGAAAGTGCTGATTCAAGATTTTGAAGCGAAGGAACCTCTGGTGGGCCTTGAGGATGGGGAAGTGGAGATAGGCCTCTGTCAGATCGAGAGAGGCAAGGAATTCCCCCTGATGTACTGCCGCAATCACGGAGCGCAGCGTCTCCATGTGGAAATGGAGGACCCTTAGAGACTTGTTGACCTCCTTGAGATCCAGGATTGGGCAATAAGACCCGTCCTCTGCAAGAGCTCAGTATCTCTCTGACTCCAGCAGATAGGGGAACCTGACGCTTCCCCTGCATGAAGACTAGTTCCTTCAATTGTTTTCTTTCTCTCTGTGTGTTCTGTTAAGGTAGGATCAAGTTTATTAAAAAAAAAAAAAGTAAAGGGAGGTTGGAAAGTTTGTGTGGCTTGCAGGCAGGGCTGCTCCAGTCACTTCTCTTCTCCCCCCCCCCCCCCCTTCTTCCTCTTCTTTGGGGTAAGTGGGCCTCTTAAATTTGTTTCTGATATTTTTCCCTTTTCAGCTTAGGTGCTGTGTTTGGGGTGGTGGAAGCTGGTGGTGCCAGCCTCTCCCCACTTTGCCGCCCGCGGCCCCGAGACGCTCATTCCCCGGGGCCGCTGCAGCAGGGAGGTGAGATTCCTCTGCTGCCTATCCGGGGCACTCAGGGATATTTATTTATTTATTTAGCTATTTTCTATACCGGCTTTCACGACCAGGGGTCACATCAAACCGGTTTACATTGAACAGTTTGTGCATTAAAACATAGAACTGGAACAACTAACTGGTGCAGAAAATACAGTTACAATGAACAGGGAATTATACAACTGGGAGAGTGGGAAGAAGAAGAAGAAGAGAGTATAACAATTAATAGAAATGCATTTACAATGGATCTTTACAAAATATGTAACTTAAAGACCCAGACTGAGAGCAGTCCTGGTCTGGAGTAGGTGGTGGATGATTAAGACTTTATAGTGGAGTTATGAGATGATGCGAACTCTGACAAAGTAATTAAGGGATAATATTAACATGGGTTAATCTAAGATCGGAAAGGCTTCTCTGAAAAGCCAGGTTTTTAGTCTTTTTCTAAAAGTTAGTAAGCATGTTTCCTGGCGCAGCTCTACTGGGATAGAGTTCCATAGGCGTGGTCCTGCTGTTGATGGTGCTCTGTCTTCAAGTGATTTGTGTTTGAAGGCTTTGGCGTGTGGAACCTGTAATGTTTCTTTATAGCAATTCCTGGATGGTCTGACTGTGGAGTGTTTTTCCAGGGGGATTTGTAGATTTAATGGTGCGATATGATGGATGACTTTGAAGATGGAAGTTATGGACTTATACATTATTCTGTATTGAATAGGTAGCCAGTGAAGGGCTATCAGGATCGGGGTTATGTGGTCGATTCTCCTAGAGTTGGTCAGAATTCTGGCAGCTGTGTTCTGCACCATTTGTAGCGGTTTTGTATGAGAAGCTGGAAGGCCTAGTAGAATGGAATTACAATAGTCCTAGTCCTAGTCCTAGTAGAATGGAATTACAATAGTCCAGCTTGGAAAATATCCCGCTCCCCATGGCGATTCTACCATCGATCGGGGCCCCCCCCCGGCCGCCTGCGAGCATGCAGCGGCCGTCCCGCTGCTCGGCCTGTGGCGAGCCGGGGTCGAGGATTTCCAGAGAGGGCATTTGTTCTAGGATTTCCAGAGAGGGCATTTTACTTCGTCGTACCCGTCCTTTTTGGGTACGACGAAGTAAATTGAATAATGGCCCAAGTCCACCTCTCCAAAGGGGACGGGAGAGATGGCCCCGAGGCTCTGCAGTCTGTCCAGGGTCTGTCGTACCACCAGTCTCTTGTGGCTGGAACCGCAGGGAGAGAAGAGAAATCTGTCCCTTGGGAGGCGGGAAAACTCCAATGCGAGGCCGTTCCTTTAAGATGTCTAGGACCCACTGGTCCGAGGTGATGTGGACCCACTCCTCGTAGCGAGAGATTCATCCCCCGATCCGTGGGGTTGAGGAGTGGGTTAGCTCGGCATCGAGGGGATTTGGAGGAGGTCCCCTGACTCGTCCCCTCCCGAGTGGGCCTGTGACCATGAAAGGAACGGGGCCAAGACTGGGATCTGGAAGAAGGCGTCCGGGGCCCTGCCTGTCTGTAACCACGGTAGCGACGCTGCGCCCAGGACTGAGTTCTGGAGGGAGTAAAAGACGTGAAGTTCCACTGGCGATCCTCAGGCAACTGGTGGACCGCATTCTCTCCCAGAGACTTGATGATCTGGTCGAGATCCTCACCAAAAAGGAACTTGCCCTTGAAAGGGAGGGAGCCCAGGCTGGACGGAAGAAGAATCCGCCGACCAGTTGCGAAGCCATAGGAGACGCCTCGCCGACACCACCGAGACCATGGATCTCGCCAGGACATGGAACAAATCATACAAAGCGTCCGCTCCGTAGGCTATGGCGGACTCCAGGCGGTCTGCCTGGGTCGCTTCCTCGGGTGGCAAGACTTGCGAGGTGAGTAGCTGTTGGACCCAGCGGAGACTCTCCTTCTGCGCGAGGGAGCTACAGATGGCAGCGCGCATCCCCAGGGCCGAGATCTCAAAGACTCTCTTGAGGTAAACTTCCAGCTTTCTATCCTAAAGGTCCTGCAGAGCCGTGCCACCAGTAACCGGAATAGTTGACCTCTTGGTAACCACAGACACCGCAGAGTCCACCTTTTGGACCTTGAGCAACTCCAGGAAGTCCTCCGGGAGGGGATCAAGCTTCTCCATGGCTCTTCCGACCTTCAGAGAGGATTCGGGAGTATCCCATTCCCTGGCCAATAGTTGCAGAAAGATGGGATGGGTGGGAAAGGCCCGGGGCAGGGGGCGCAAACCGGCTAGGACAGGGTCCCCCTTCTTGGCGGATGAAGCGACTGGAGCAGAGGGTCCCAGCGGGTCGGGCAGGGGATCAAGGTCCAACTCCTGAAGTATCTGAGGGATGAGATCCTCGAGCTCCTCTCTCCTAAAGATGTGGAGGACCCGCGGGTCATCTCCATCTAGCTGTGCCTCCGAGTATCATCCGGATGAGCCGGGGATCCCCCCCCCCCCCGATCCGGGAAAGAGCCCGCCCCTCCCAGCGAGGGTGGTGCAAAGTGGACCCTGGGGGCCCCATGTGAGGTCCCTGATGCACCCCCCCCCCCCCCGCTGTGTCCTGGGACCCCTGCAAAGCATCCGCTAACCGGGGGGTCTTGGCAGGAGGTGGTTCTGGAATGGGCGCCTGGGAGCCTCCAGGCGCTGCAGGGTAGGCATTGCGCATGAGCACAATGAACTCTGGGGAGAAAAGTGGGGGACTCGGGGGGGGGGGGGCGATCAAGGAGACATCCGGGGGGCCCTGGGCACCGAAGGCAGTCACCGGTGTCAGGATCGGTGGGGAACTGTCACAGGGATCCTGCTCTTCCTCCCCTGATGGCTGCAAAACGCGATCCGGAGGATTCAAAATGGCTGCCGTTTCCGCTGAAAGCGGCCGGCCCACACTGCCCGAGTCACGCTGAAGTGCGGGAAGAAAAATTGTCTAGCAGCCCGCTGGTGTCCTCCCCACCAGGGAGGCACCTAGAACAAATGCCCTCTCTGGAAATCCTCGACCCCGGCTCGCCACAGGCCGAGCAGCGGGACGGCCGCTGCATGCTCGCAGGCGGCCGGGGAGGGGGGGGGGGCGAGCCGTGCGAGGGGGGGGGCCCGATCGATGGTAGAATCGCCGTGGGGAGCGGGAAAGCACATCTCCGCTACCCCTGAGTGCCCCGGAGAGGTGGACTTGGGCCATTATTCAATTTACTTCGTCGTACCCAAAAAGGACGGGTACGACGAAGTAAAATGCCCTCTCTGGAAATCCTAGAACAAATGCCCTCTCTGGAAATCCTCGACCCCGGCTCGCCACAGGCCAAGCAGCGGGACGGCCGCTGCATGCTCGCAGACGGCCGGGGGGGGGGCCCGATCGATGGTAGAATCGCCATGGGGAGCGGGAAAGCACATCTCCGCTATCCCTGAGTGCCCCGGATAGGCAGCAGAGGAATCTCACCTCCCTGCTGCAGCGGCCCTGGGGAATGAGCGTCTCGGGGCCGCAGGCGGCAAAGTGGGGAGAGGCTGGCACCACCAGCTTCCACCACCCCAAACACAGCACCTAAGCTGAAAAGGGAAAAATATCAGAAACAAATTTAAGAGGCCCACTTACCCCAAAGAAGAGGAAGAAAGGGGGGGGGGGGGGGGGGGAGTAGAAGAGAAGTGACTGGAGCAGCCCTTTACTTTTTTTTTTTTTTTTTTTAATAAACTTGATCCTACCTTAACAGAACACACAGAGAGAAAGAAAACAATTGAAGGAACTAGTCTTCATGCAGGGGAAGCGTCAGGTTCCCCTATCTGCTGGAGTCAGAGAGATACTGAGCTCTTGCAGAGGGTGCACTGGTTAATATGTCAGCACCCTCCGAAGCCTTGTCCGACTCCATCTGCTGAACGGGGGACATAACCCACCGTCTGGGCTGATCCTGGTACGTACAGGGAACTTGCTTTCTGGAAAAAGGCCAAGGTGAGGCTATACAAACAGGCCTTTCCCCAGCCGGCTCATTAGGAATATTAAAGTTTTCCCACACCTGGTCCTTATGCCAGACAATGGCACTCCATGTTAACCACATTTAACCATGTTCTACCTGTCTAATTCTTAATTTCTGTAATCCGCTTTGAGACCAAATCTGGCAAAAAGCTGAATATCAAATGTCTGGAAATAACTACATTTCAGCCTCTTTTGTTCATCTGCTGAAAAGTAAGCTAAAATGTTTTTAAAATATGACAAGTGTCAAAAGTTTAGAGTAGCTGCAGTATTTTTTAACTGACAGGCGACTGTTTGTCCTTGTCTTCATACGCAAGCGTTTGATAGTCTGGGTACTTTTTTTCCTCACTGGCACTAATAATGTCTCATTCCTGTTACAGTGCACGGGACACTGAGTGATATATTAAAGAATGAACAGTATCAAAGCTTCATGCATGGAAAATGGTTTTATTCATGTTTTGAGAGGAAAGTTTTATGAGCTAGAGTGATTTTACTTAATCTTTGCCTTGATTAAAATGGAATACACAATTACCAAACAGTGGGGTAGATTTTACAAAAGTATGCGGGATTTTATAAGATACACACGTAGCCGCACGTATCATAAAATCCAGGGTCGGCGTGCACAAGGGGGTGCACAATTGTGCGCCTTGCGCACTGCTCGTTCCATTCACACCCCCCCCCGCACCTTCCCCTCCTTTACCCCCCGCCCCCCCATCTAAACCCCCTCCCTACCTTTATCTTAAAAGTTACTACTGCCTCCGGGCAGTAGTAACTTACGCGCGGCAGGCCCCGACACTATGCAAAATAGGCTCGGCGCGCGCAGGGGGGTTTTAAAAGGGTTACGCGCGTACCCCTTTTAAAATCTGGCCCACAATGTACATGTTTAATAATACTTTGGCCAAGTTTGTTATTTTGGCATGTACTAATATCTACTTGACAGGCTTAAAATTTCAGCAGCAATACCCAATGCTCTTCATCTGCCAGTATAACTAAATCTTTGTGCATATGCCTGCTTGTACTAGCTCTCAGATATATATATGCTTAAATCCAATACCATGAGCAAATCTAACATGCATGTGACCAAGTGCAGCATGCTATGCTGGATTTGGGAAAAGGAGAGATGGGGATGTCCAAGTGGATTTGGCAGGATTTTTTTGGACTGCTTTTCCTATAAAAATGGGATGATTTTAATTTTCTGGGATTTGTGCAAGTTGTGGTTTTCTGTGAAATGTAGAAGAGCAAGAACTTTCATGCTCAGATTTTCAGTTAGAAGTATTAACCATGCAGAAAATGCTACTTGCTATGAATACAAGATTTGATTTGCCTGTCCTTAATATGCAAGTTGCACTGTAATAAACATTTTACATGTTTACAAATGACTATATTCTTATAGTGCAAAGCCTAGCCCTTGGAAGCTCATTTATATCAGTGTTATTTAAGTCTTTAAAGATATAAATGAGTTATTTGAAGTGATTGTGAATAAAGGTTGGTTGGAGGTTTCTTGACCAATGATTGAAATAGAGCAAGTCCTTAAAGTGGTTGGTTCTCGCTATCATTCAGAGGTCTTTTTCCTCCATTACTCTGAATTAGAGTTTCAATCCAGCGGTCGATATCACAATTGGCAGTATATTTAGAAAAACTTTTTCAGGGAGAACACTAATTTTTTTTGGCACTGTTTTGATTACTCCCCCTCATTGCTTGTGTTGTTGTTAGAAGTGTGAATCTAACAGCTCCAACACATTTAACCAGAAACCTTAAATTCTTAATCCCTCGTAATTTCATGCTAGAAGAGTGATTATGTACTTCAGGAAAAGACTAAAATTATCCTCCTTCTAGGGATCAGAAGGCATATGCATGTCCTTGTGGATGCCAATGCACCCAGGCTATGTGGTAATGTTTATATTACAACTTGCCCTGCCAAGCTAATCTTTCTATGGACAACTGTTTTATCCAGCACTGCTGCTCCAAAGAGATAATGGAGCAGCAAGTCACTACTGACTCGTCCTCACCTAAAGCACCCAATGTCAGGAGGCACAGTTGGAATGTCCCATATGGATTTTGGATTTCCACAAAAAACAATCCTGTAAGAGCACAATATGTACATTAGGGCCAAAAGAAAAGCTTCCTTCAATTTACCCCATACTCCTCCTCAAACGTAGGGCCAGATTAAAAAGTCAGCATAAGTAGAGCAAAAATGTACATAAATCCAGCAAGTTAGTTTACTCGCAATTTTGTGGATTCACTTGACCAGGATTTAAACTTCCTGCAACTTCTGTAAAGGAAAACCTTTCACTAATCCCCCCCACTAATTTTTTTTTTCAAACTTCTCAAAGGAGTTTTATCAGATCCTTAAAGTTGGCATTTTTAGGCAAAAGTCCCACGGCAGGAGGACAGTGCATGGTGGAGAGGGATTAAAAAACACTAGCTCCCTCAAAAATCAAGTATATTAAACAGGAAAGGCTGCTTTAGAGCAGCAGAAACTTAGTTCCTTGTAACAAATGGTAGTGCTCCCTAAAGAGTAAGCTAAGGACCTTAAAAAAAAAAAATCTTACAGCTCATTGCTTTCCATATAAGACATGTCTCCCAAAGTTAGTTTCTGATTTATAATGGAAAGCACAGCGCTGGCTTTTTGCACTATAAATACCTGCTAGACACCTTGCAGGCGATATGTTGCCCTTTGCCCCAGAAATAAATAGAATGGAACATCCCAGTTTGGTCTGACCTTTAAATTCACATGAACAGCGGTATATATTGCATTACAAGATCTGAAGTGCACAGATGGCCTTCTTGTTATTGTACATAGTTAACATGACAGTAACATCATCTTTAGAATCAAACAAGCCAATAAAAAAGTAACCTATACTAATGCAGCCATACTGGTGTTCTTGAAAAAAATGATTTGCAGAGTTAACCATGAGCATTTGAGATCACATACATCCTTTCTTCAGATATCCATGTGACCCCAAAAGCTCACGTACTTCATGTTTTGGATAATTCGTATCAGAGCTTGGAAATAAGTTAGTGCATTAATATCAAACAGCAGAGGTTCCCAAACCTGTCCTGGGGCTGCACCAGCCAGTCAGGTTTTCAGGATATCCACAATAAATATGCATAAGATGAAATTTGCATGACAGAGGCAGTACATGCAAAAATAGCTCATGCAAATTCATTGTGGAGATCCTGAAATCCTGACTGGACAGGTTTGGGAACCACTGATGTAATAGGATTAAGAACAAAAGTGTTTGATTTCAGCAGTTACAGTAAAACTGATAACACAAGATGTTGCATCAAATTAAGATCAAAGAAGGAGCTAGTACCAAGTAAATAAATAATCATTTAAGATGAAGAAAATTCTGCTCCATTTGTGGCCATACTTTGCGAGTACAGCTGTATTTATTAACTCTGCCTGCTGGAGATTTCCTTACAAACATCGTCCAGTCCCCCCCACTGTGCACAAAAGGATTGTTCCTTTCCAGCGTGACACGTAACTGGGTTTGTTTTGGCAGTCACTGGCAATACTGTGCTTAGAAAACATAGAAACGATGGCAGGAAAGGACCAAAAGGTTCACCCAGCCTGCCCAGCAAGCTTATGGTAGTATCCGCTGCGCTAGACGGGTCACCCCCATACTTAGTTTCCCAGAACATAAAGTCAGGGCCCTTATTGGCTGCTGTCTGAGTCCAATTCCTAATTACCTCTTGCCACTGAAGCAGAGAGTAATGTTGGAGTTGCATCAAAAGCATCAGGCTTATCGGTTAAGGGTAGTAACAGTCACATCAGCAAATTACCCTTGAGCTTGTTGCCCCAGATCGTAAAAGTCAGGGTCCTTGTTAGTTGCTGTCTGAATCTAATTCCCCTTTTCCCTCTGCCGTTGAAGCAGAGAGCAATGATGGAGTTGCATCAAGAGTATGAAGGCTTACTGATTAAGGGTAGTAACCAGCAAGTTACCAGCAGTTACCAAGTAACCATCAAGTTACCTCTATGCACTCTTTTCTTTGTTTCCATTCTCTAGCCTTTAGGTTTCCACAGTGTTTATCCCATGTCCCTTTGAATTCTTTCACTGTATTTTGTCTTCACCACCTCCTCTGGAAGAGCACTCCAGGCATCCACCCCCCTCTCAGTGAAGAAATATTTCCCAATACTGGTTCTGAGTCGTCCTCCCTGGAGTTTCATTTCGTGAACTTTTACCGATTTCTTTCCAACAGAGATGGTTTATTGATTGTGCATTATTCAAACCTTTCAGGTATCTGAAGGTCTGTATCATATCTCCCCTGCACCTCCTCTCCTCCAGGGTATACCTATTTAGGTCCTTCGGCCTCTCCTCATAAGTCATTTGATGGAGACCCCCCACCATTTTGGTCACCCTTCTCTGGACCACCTCCATCCTGTCCCTTTTGAGATAAGGGCTCCAGAACTGAACACAGTACTCCAGGTGAGGCCTCACCAAGGTACAAGGAGATTGAGAAATTACTACTTACCTGATAATTTCTTTTTCTTTAGGACAGTAGGGGAACATAAACCCACTTGTTTTGGATTCATCTAACTAGATGCTAAGAAACACCTTTTTTTTTTTAATTAAGAAAAAAAGGTGATAATCCCCTCAACCTTCTTTTACTTACCAATAAATTGCATCTTCCCCTTCCCCCCAATTCTACACTTCAAGCCTGTGCCATAAGATCACACAGCAACAAAGGAATGTACAGCCCAAAGGAAATAGATATCCCGTATTTGGGCCAAAGCTTAAAAAGAGGACTTCTCCTGTTAATCATGACACATCTAGGCATGCATAATTTCGGCTTTGACCAATTTCAATTTCACCTTTTCCTTTTGCCCTTTCATATTTTGTTTTAAGCATATATGTGAAAACAATGCAAGAATGTGTTACACAGATAGAAAGCAAATGTTGCTTACTTGTAACAGGTGTTCTCACAGGACAGCAGGATGTTAGTCCTCACATATGGGTGACATCATCAGGATGGAGCCCAATCACGGAAAACTTCTGTCAAAGTTTCCAGAACTTTGACTGGCCCCTACTGGGCATGCCCAGCATGACACTAACCCTGCAGCCAGCAGGGGTCCCCCTTCAGTCTTATTTGATAGCTACAGGCAGTGCCGAAAATAAAACAAAATGTTACGAACCCAACACCGCGGGCGGGTTTCGTGAGGACTAACATCCTGCTGTCCTGTGAGAACACCTGTTACAGGTAAGCAACATTTGCTTTCTCACAGGACAAGCAGGATGGTAGTCCTCACATATGGGTGAGAACAGAGTTGAGGATGTCCGAACATGCTCCAAATGTACACAACGGCATGCAACAGGCACAACAACTGGGGTAGAATTTTGTAGAGGGCATCCTGAACCCCACTGGGCAGGCGGAAGGGTGTAGGTACGTCACTTTGGAAATAAGTTACGCAAGACAGACTGGCCGAAGATGGAATCTTGTCTTCCGGCTTTGTCCAAGCAATAGTGGGCTGCGAAAGTGTGGAGAGAACGCCAGGTAGCAGCCCTGCAAATTTCAGGAAGCGGCACCGATTTTAGGTGTGCTACTGAAGTCGCCATGGCCCTCACAGAGTGTGCTTTAACACGGTCTTGAAAAGGAATGCCTGCTTGCTGGTAGCAAAAAGATATGCAGTTCGCCAACCAGGAGGAGAGAGTTTGCTTACCCACAGGTTGCCCTAATTTGTTGGGATGGAAAGAGACGAATAACTGAGTGCTCTTCCTGTGGGCAACTGTATGGTCTAGGTAGAATGCTAAAGCCAGTTTGCAGTCAAGGATATGCAGAGCCTGTTCTCCTGGATTGGAATGGGGCCTGGGAAAGAAGGTAGGTAGTATGATTGATTAATGTGAAACTCTGAAACTACCTTAGGTAAAAACTTAGGGTGAGCGCGGAGTACCGCCCAGTCCTGCAGGAATTTAGTGTAAGGCGGATAGGTAACTAGGGCCTGTAATTCACTAACCCTGCGAGCTGAAGTGATAGCAAAAAGGAAAATCACTTTCCACGTGAGATATTTTAGGTCACAGGAGTGAAGAGGCTCGAATGGTGGTTTCATGAGCCGACCAAGAACCAGATTAAGGTCCCAAGAAGAGGCCGGAGGACGTAAAGGTGGCTTGATATGGCGCAAGTCCTTTAAAAAGCGTGTTACAAGGGGTTGTACTGATATAGGGACATCAGACACCTTTATGGAAGGCGGCTACTGCACTGACATGCATTCTAATTGAAGAGGTCTTTAAACCTGACTCCGACAAATGCCAGAGATAGTCCAAAAATCTTGGGATTGGACAGGAAAAGGGATCAAGGGACTGCGAGGTGCACCATGATGTGTACCTTTTCCATTTATAGGAATAAGATTTTCTTGTGGAAGGCTTCCGTGAAGCAATCAGGACACGAGAAACCGAATCTGAAAGGTTAAGTGGTTGAAGGATTAACCTTTCAACATCCATGCCATCAGAGACAAGGCCTGAAGATTGGGATGGCGTAGGCATCCGTTGTTTTGAGTGATCAGATGCGGGTCCGTTCCCAAGGGAATGTGCCTGCGGATGGAGAGATTCTGAAGTATTGGAAACCACACTTGGCGTGGCCAGTGAGGTGCTATCAGGATCATGGCTCCCTTGTCCTGACGTAACTTCACGAGAGTCTTCGAGAGAAGAGGAAGCGGGGGGAATGCATAGAGCAGACCGGTTGCCCATGAGAGGGAGAATGCATCTCTGGGCTGAGAGCGCTCGCTCCAAATGAGGGAGCAGAAATTGTCGACTTTGTGGTTCTGAGGGAACGCAAAGAGGTCTGTCTGGAGATAACCCCATTGTTGGAAGATGAAGTCCGCTACCGAGGGATTGAGAGACCATTCGTGTGGCTGGAAGACACGACTCAGTTTGTCTGCCAAGACATTGTCCACTCCCGGCAAGTAGGTGGCCCTGAGGTACATCGAGTGGAAGAGCGCTTCAGCCCAAATCTGCGCAGCTTCCTGACACAGGAGGAAGGAGCCTGTGCCTCCCTGCTTGTTGATGTACCACATGGCCACCTGGTTGTCCGTCTGAATCAGGATGACGTGATTTGACAGGCGTTCCTGAAAAACCCTGAAAGCATATCACATCACTCGAAGTTCTAGAAGTTTATTTGATGTTTGGCTTCCCCTGGAGACCAAGACCCTTGTGTCTGTAGATTGTCCACGTGGGCTCCCCACCCGAGGTTGGAAGCGTTGGTGGTGAGGATGAGTTGAGGACGTGGCACTTGAAAGGGCAGTCCCTGGAGGAGATTGTTGTTATTTTTCCACGAGGCGAGAGACAGAGGAAGCGGGGGGAATGCATAGGGCACCGACATCATTGTCTGTGATGTGGACAATGGTAGACAGAGGCTGAACAGCTTGAATCCATTGTGATCTCAGAGTGCAATGCATGAGCCTCATGGCCAGGCGGGCCATTGGTGTGACGGACTGAGGACGCCATGTGTCCTAAAAGGACGAGGAATTGGCGAGCTGTTGCTGTATGCTGAGACTGCAACTGGTGAGCGAGAGACACGAGCGTTAGCGCTCGTTGAGGTAGAAAGGCTTTTGCCTGCAAGGTGTCCAAGTCTGCCCCAATGAACGACAAGGTTTGAGATGGGACTAAATAGGATTTTTCGCAATTGACGAGAAATCCTAGAGAAATTAGAGTGTGTAGGGTCAAATTGAGGGATGACCGAGCGGCTTGCTGGGTTGGAGCCCTGATTAACCAGTCGTCCAGATAGGGGTAGACGTGAACACCTTCTTTCCTGAGAAAAGCTGAGACAACCACGAGACATTTGGTAAAGACCCGTGGTGCCGATGCTAGGCTGAACGGAAGCACGTGGTATTGATAGTGCTTTGGGCCTACTAAATTCCTGAGGTACTTGCAATGAGCTGGAGTTATGCAATGTGTGTGTATGCATCCTGAAGGTCTAGAGAGCAGAGCCAGTCTCCTCTTTGCAGAAGAGGTAGAAGCGAGCCCAAGGTTACCATCTTGAACTTTTCTCGCTGTAGGTACTTGTTGAGAGCACATAGGCCCACAATTGGACGAACTCCCCCGGATTTTTTGGGGATCAAAAAGTATCAGGAATAGAACCCTAGGCCTTGCTGTGAGAGAGGGATAGGTTCTATTGCTCTTAACTGGAGAAGAAGGGAAACAACCTGCTCCAGAAGGACAGAATGGTCGGATACTCTCCATGCTTGCAGAGGTGGTGAGTCCGGTGGAAGAGCAAGAAAGTTTAGGTGGTAAACCTGAGAAATGATTGCTAGCACCCATTGGTCGGTTGTGATTGATTGCCACATGTCGTGAAAGTGGCACAATCGACCTCCCACTGGTATGCTTGGCAGAGGAATCAGGCTGCTGCTCTCCAAGTGAAAGTCAAAAATCTGAAGCAGGCCCCGGCTGGGGAGCTGCTTGCGGCTTTTGCTTTCGGGCCTGGCGAGGCTGAGGTTTTTGAGAAGGCCTCGTAGTTCGGGACCTTGCTGGTGGAGGATAG
Source organism: Rhinatrema bivittatum (assembly GCF_901001135.1). Lineage (NCBI taxonomy): Eukaryota > Metazoa > Chordata > Amphibia > Gymnophiona > Rhinatrematidae > Rhinatrema > Rhinatrema bivittatum. The sequence goes on from NC_042625.1 coordinate 23,399,106, forward strand.
TACTTCCTTGGACGGAAGAATGACTTCTTAGAGTCCTTCCTAAAGGTCTGTCTTGAGGGGAAGTCGGAAGGTATCGATGAGAACTGTTTAAGGGTCTCAAGATGGTCCTTTAATTCAGCCACTATTTGCTGGATCTGTTCACCGAACAAGATAGCCTGTCTTGTACTTCTGGGCGGAAGTCAGAAGATTTGAGCCAGGCCCATCGTCTTGCCGAAATGGCAGCTGCAGACACTCTGGTAGAGGTGTCTAAGATATCGTAAGCTGTTCTTATCTCATGCTTTCCTGCCTCAAACCCCTTGACGACAAGGATTTGAAGCTGTTGTTGGAATTGGTCAGGCAGGGTTTCAGAGAAGTCCTGTATCTGCTTGAAAACGACCCTATTGTATTGGGTCATATACAGCTGGTAAGCAGCAATTCTGGAGATGAGCATGGCCCCTTTGGAACACTCGTCGACCAATATTGTCTAGGAATTTGTGTTCCTTAACAGGAGGGGTAGATGAGTGAGGCTTCGACCTTTTGCTTTCTTTTGAGCCGATTCCACCACCACTGAGTGGTGGTCGAGTTGAGATTTTTGAAAGCCGAGGGCTGATTGTACTAAATAGGTAGTGTCAGCTTTTCTATGGACTGGGGCAATGGATCCAGGGTTTTCCCAGTTCTTTTTGAGGAGGTCAAGAAGAACTTGATGAATGGGAATAGAAGTGATTACTTTAGGGGCATCCAGGAATTGGAGGGAGCTCCATCATCTGGTGTCTGTCATCCTGCTCCGTCTGAAGCTGAAAAGGGACCAACTCTAACATTTCCTTCACAAAATTAATGAAAGAAAGGTCCTCTGGAGGAGAACGCTTTCTACTTTCAGAAGGAGAGGGAGGTGAAGGTAAGTCATCGGTGTCTGTGGAAGTATCATCACCCCAGGTGTCATAAGGATCAGCAGACTGACCTGTAGGACGAGAAGAGGGTTGGATACCCGAAGGCCCCGGCTGAGGCTCCGAGAAAATCAAAGGAATCGCCAGGGGCACCATGGACGGCCTGGAAGGCATTGGTGCCGGTATCGAAGGCATCGATGGCGCCGATGTGCGTATTGCCCCCGATGAATGAATCGGTGGCGAGGGACGAATTGGCATCGATGGCTGAGGCAGTACTCCCGAACGAGGAATGCGGAAGGGTGTTTCTCCTCCCGATGAAGCTGTCAACGGGGAGCACACCGGAGCCATCGGGGACCCAGGAATCACCGGTGGAAGGGTGGTCTTGAGCGCCTCCATCCGGGATAGCAGCGGTGCCAGCGCTGCTGTCATCGGGTCGGTGACCGGTTCCACTCTCTGTGCCGGTAGAACCTGGAGCCGTTGCATCGCCTTGTCGATGGCCTCCTGGACCACCTGGTCCAGTTCTTCCCGGAGACCTGGAGCAAGCATCCCCGGCTCCGTGACGGAAGAGGGAGGCGGAGGCACAGTCGGAGGGACCACCTTTACAGGCGGAATTGCGACTCCCAAACCCCGATCGGGTGAGGGTGGCCTCGATATCCCGGTCGCAGGAATGGTCGGTGCCATTCCTGCCGGGGCTTCTTCGATGGTGGCGAGGTCGATGATGTTGCTCCCTCGATGGTCCGAGACTTACGATGCCGATGGTGATGTTTCTCCCTATGATCTTGAGGGGGAGTAACAGGAGTCGATGGCCGTGAAGACATCGATGGCGGACGGTCACCGGACAGTGGTCGATGCTGGTGCGACTTTGACGGTACCGGTTCCGATGACGTCGATGCGATGGGTGGCGTCGGGGTGTGAGCACGGAAGAGGAGTCCCATCTTCTCCATTCTGGCTTTGCGACCTTTTGGTGTCATGAGGGCACATTTGGTGCAAGTCAGGACATCATGCTCACGGCCTAAACACATTACACAGACTCCATGAGGGTCTGTGATAGACATGGTACGAGTACAGTCTGGACACCGACAAAACCCAGACGCTATGACCATCGAAAAAAAATCGAGCCGCGGTACGGTCGACGGCCAGTAGGCCGCGAGGGCCAAACTCGACGGTAATCGACGAAAGACGGTCAAAAAACTTACCAGAGTACTGCAGCCTGAGAAAAGTTAGAGGAGGGACCCCTGTGGGGCAATTTAAGTCTAATTAACTCCGTGAGGAAAATTCCTGTCAGGAATCTCTTCAGAGCTCCTTAACCGCGAGGCTACTGCTGCGTGGAAAAAAGAAGACTGAAGGGGGACCCCTGCTGGCTGCAGGGTTAGTGCCATGCTGGGCATGCCCAGTAGGGGCCAGTCAAAGTTCTGGAAACTTTGACAGAAGTTTTCTGTGATTGGGCTCCATCCTGTTGATGTCACCCATATGTGAGTACTACCATCCTGCTTGTCCTGTGAGAACATCTATGACAAAACCCCCACTATCCACAGGTACCTGTACAGCCATCTCAACCCTTACTCTCTCATGTGCTCTAACTTACACAAGTATGTAGTGCAATTTTCAAAAAAGTCTTGTGCTCATCAACTGACGCACTTGGGCCATCAACTTCCTTATCTGTGTGGACTTGCCCTGCTTGGTGTCGAACCGGACTCCCAGATATTCCAAGGACTGGGAGGGCTCGAGACTGCTTTGTCCCGGTTTACAACCAGAGATGGTTCCTGAAGTAAGGAGGTCACCCTGTTGGTCACTGGAGACTCTTCCACATACTTGGCCCGGATCAACCAGTCATTCAAGTATGGGTGCATCAGGATTCCCTCTTTTCTCAATGTTGCCGCTACGATCACCATAATCTTGGAAAATGTTTTGGGAGTGGTGGCTAGGCCAAAGGGCAGAGCCCAGAACTTATAACGGCAACCCAGTACTGCAAAGCGTAGGAAACCGTGTTCTTGACAGATAGGAATATATAGGTAGGCCTTGGATAGGCCCAGGGATGTTAAGAACTCTCCCGATTGAATGGCCATTACCACGGAGCGTAGGGTTTCCATGTGGAAATGATTCACTCGTAGATGACTGTTGACACTCTTGAGGTCCAGGATGGGGCAAAAGGAACCTTCCTTGTCGGGTATGATGAAATAGATGGAATTACGCCCCGTATTTTCCTGGGGCGCAAGTACTGGGATTGTAGCCCTTATCCTAAGGAGCCTCAAAAGAGTTGTCTCCACTGCCTGCTTCTTGTGCTGGGAGTGGCAGGGAGACATCATGAATACATTTCAAGAAGTGCTGTGAAATTCCAGCACATATCCTTCTAATATGACCTCTCCAGTACCATTTATCCAAAGTGATCTTGAACCATCTCTGGTACAAGAGGGACAGTTGTCCCTCTATCTCCTTGTTCCAAGGGTGGGTTGACAAATTTTCTTTGGGGGTTCAGGGTGAATTTGAATCCGAGCCTGCCCCTCTCTTGGGAGGTCAATTACGAAAGGACTGAGACCTCCGAAATGTCAAGTTTCTGTAAGGGCAAAAGCATTGGGAGCCCCTGGATTGACCCCTCCTAGGCAAGAGGGCGCCTTAACCGCTCTCTCATATTCTGGTAGCCGGGGAACTGGAGATTCACCCCATTTATTAACCAGCTTTTCCAATTCGCTTCCAAAAAGGAGTGATCCTTTAAAGGGCATCTTTGTAAGATTTGCCTTGGAGGTTGCATCTGCTGACCAATTCCGCAGCCATAGCTGTCTTCTAGCCGCCAACACCGAGGGCACTCCTCTGGCCAAATTACGGATTAGATCCAAGCCCAAGGCGGCTAAAAAGGTGGTGGTGAGTTCCATAACCGCTCTGGAATTCACCCGAGTCATCCACCTCCTCAGAGAGGAGTAGGCAAGAACGAGCTACCAGGGCACAACAAGAAGCAATCTCTAAGGTCATTGCTACAGCATCAAAGGCCTGTTTAAGGATGGACTCCATCCGTCTATCGGGTACATCCTTTAAGGCCGCTCTCCCTTTCACTGAGATAGTTGTTCACTTAGAGATGGCACAGACCAGCACATCCACTTTAAGGAAACGCAAACGCTCTCTCACTGCCAGATCCAGTGGGTATAGAGCTTCTAACGCTCATCTCCCTTTAAAACTTGCTTCTGGGGCACCCTATTCCAGGTCAATCAACTCCCGGACAACTTTCTGTACTGGAAAGTAGCAAGAGGCTTTCTGTAAGGAAATCAGAATGGGATTCTTCTTTGGTTCCGTCAGAATCTGCCCCAGGAACTCCCAGCATCTTCAGGGTCTGGGAAACCAGGACCGGCAATTCGTCTCTATGGAAAAACTGTAATATGGTCTGATACAGTTCTAAACCGGGGGGGGGGGGGTTTCCAAGGAAGATGTATCCTCCTCCATGCCATCTGGGTCCCTGCCAGAGATACCCTTGGTGAGGCGAGGCATGCCTCAAGTTCTGCCAAATAGGACTGGGGGAGGGAGGGCTTGCCAGCTGAGGTTTTGTCCGGACAGGGGCATGTGAGGTAGCAGACTGCATCTGTACGAAGTCTTGAAGGCCCTAGAAAAATTCCATCCAAGAGAAGGCAGCCAGGTCCATGCCTAGCCCCAGAGGTACTGTGGTAAGTGCCACTGAATTTCCCTCTTCCACGGATGACCCAGTCCTGGGGGTACTCAAATCTGGGACACTTACAGTTAAAGCTGTGGCTAATTCATCTGAATGGGAGAAGCCAGGCTTAGCAAAGTCCAAGGAAGCCAACTCTCCTTGGGCGTCCTCACAGTACTGACACAGGTTGGAATTCAGGGCAGGCTGTAAAGCTCTAATACGACAAGCAGTGCAGAGGACATGGTGCTTAGGTTTCTTGGTTGCTGGCGTCACTGGCGGCGGGAACTGTGCGTTCCAATTGGCTTGCACTTAAAAAATATGCACATAAATTAGAGCGCTCAGATGGGACGCGGCAAGGCGCACCCTAGGTCCGTGCACTCAGCTTTTCTTGTATGCCTTTATGACATTGTTCACATAGGTATGCACTGACGTTACATGCACAGCCAACACACTGCGTGTACCAACGTCCTATGTAGGGCCATACCGCACTCACAAAAACGCACGCAAGATGGTGCCAATGAGGCCAACCACGCGGTATGCCTTTAGCAGGGCCTAGCCCACCGGGGGCTGCTCAACCCACTCAGAGGCCCAATTCCCCTTACCCCCACAGGAGCAGGAACCATGTCGGTACGGCGCGCCAAGCACAGAGACCGGAGGAAACCTACCGGAAATCCCAATGGTCTCTGGATTGGTAACTTTTTTTTTTTTTTTTTAAACTTACATGCGCTCAGCGCTTACCGGCTGAGTATAGAGTGTCTCCAGCTGTGGAGGGAGAGTGCTTTGGCTGTCACCAATGCACCTGGCTTCCTGCAGCAGCTGCCTTTCAGCTGCTTGAGCAGCAAAGTCCACATCAGGAACTGGCTATCGGACCAAGGCACACCTCTGAGGGATCTTGGAAATTGTCTCAGGAATTCTCAACTGGGGGAGGGACCTTTAAGTACCACCGCAGGAGAGCGGGGTTCAATCTTTTCTCCAACTTAAAAGTAGAATTTCTTTTTCCAAAAGGTACAGCGATCCCCATAGGGCAAGCATGTCTGCATCTGCTGGAGACAGAAAAATACTGAAAGGCTGAAGTCCCTGCAAGGGTGTATCTAGGGTGACGTCAGCTTTGAAACCTGACTCAGTCTCCATCTGCTGGCAGGGGAGCATAAACCCATTGGTCCTGAGTCCATCTGGCTACACCCTAGGAAAAGCTTTTTTTTCTGTATCCAGATGCCTTGTCAGCCACAATGCATAAACACAAGTGGGATTCTAACCAGAGAATCCCTCTATATTACTGGTATATATTTGCTTGCTCTTCAGTCATCACGTGTCCAGCCTTAAATGATTTCTGCTATACTGCCCAGCTAAACAGTGCAGTCTCAAACCTTATGACAGCTAACAATGGAATTCAAGCTGGAATTCTTGAAATTTAAGACAAGTGGCAGTTACTACCCTTAACAGGGCAATTACTACCTTTAACCAGTTAGTTAGTGTTGATGCTTTTGATGCAACTGCAACATTGCTCTCCGCTTCGACGATGGAGGTAAAAAGGAATTGGATTCAGATGCCAGCCAATGCTGGGCCCTGACTTTTATGGTCCAGGGTACTAATGTGCAGACATTAGGGAAAATGCACAGGACTGCTTCTATGGCCAAGTCCAAAAGCAAAGCACATTCAAGTTGCATTGTCTGAATTAAGAAGACTCCCCACCCTGAAAATTACTACTAGTAATATTTTTAATCAGTTTAAAAGTTACTTGATTTTGATTGTATTACTACTAACCTTAACATAAAGCTTGAAGATAGTCTGCATAAAACAGCAGTTACTACTTTTAACAGAAACATGGGGATAATCTGCACGGAGCAACAGTTACTACCTTAAGAAACTTATTGGGCAGACTGGATGGACCTTTTAGGTTTTTTCTGCTATCATTACTATATCATGTAAAATTGATTTTAACTGGGAAAGGTTTTCCTATCAGTATATGTATGCAATGACAGACAGCTGCATCAGCAAAATCAATCTATATTACTTGGTTTATTAAATAACTTCTTACACTGCCTAAAGTTTCCGGTGTTTGAAACATTTTTTTTTTAATCTATTGATTCTTAAATATAGCTCTTCTCCTCCACCTACCCACTCCCAACCCAGACCAGGCAATGTCACCTGTCTCTGCACAAACATCTACTATTATTTATTCCCTGATGGCTCTGGAGTATATTTTATAACCCTGCTGGTCCATTTTTAAGCATTCTTGCACTACAAGAATGGCTAATGTGGAGATTGTGTCTGTTACATGCGAGACCACAGCAGTTATGGCCTTGTCTCTTTTGCAAGATGAAAACACTATCATGTGCTAGTGCCACATCCTGATTTTGATGGTTGTCAATTTTTGTCATGCAAGATGCAGGACTGGGCAGATCTACTGTTTGTGGTAAACACAAACAAAATCAGCGCTAAGACCAATGCCATTTCCATGTGTGCGCTGTCAGCGAGAGTACACCTTCTATATACTTATTTAAATACAAAATTGATGAAAATGTTTCAATTTAATATTTCTTACAAAATTAATTTTGCAACAAGCAGGAGGCATGGCTGCTTTAAATTCTGCAGCAAACTGGTGAACTTTAGAAGACATTTTTCCCCACTGTTCTTCTCTAGTTGATCCCAATCACTAGACATGCTGATTTTAATGTTTATCCTAGTAAAGCATGACCACCAACTGATGTGATGCACAGCAGATACTCTGTTAGCTGCTTGCTAGGATGACAGGAAGTGCAAGGTTTTATAGTGAGAGTACTGATCTGCCTTCCTCTGAAATTCATATACTCTCACAGGTCTGGTGGGAAGATGGGATGGGTCTGGGTTCCTTATGATCATAGCCTTTAGTTGGCCAGCTCTTGCTTGTAGCCTGCTTTACAGCAGCTACCTTTTGGAAATGCAATCCTTGTCTAGAATACTGGTGAGCTCAAGTACGAGACATTGCAGACACTAAGCATCTCTTTTATGAATCGAAAAATGAGCAATTTAAATGTAACAATGTCTGAGGGATTTATCATCACTCACTACTGCAAACCATGCTGCGAGAGCCTTGATTCCGGGTTTTTCTATTCTTTTACTTAATGGTCAGACACTGGATTGCAAATGGTATGTCCTTCAAATCTGTTAACGATATTGAATTTCCTAAGTATTACTTTTTTACTTTTAACCTGTCCTGAGTTGTGTAAATCATATTTGTGTGCTATGGTTTTCATAGTCTGTATGCCAAGAAAGTTTATAAATAAAAGAGTTTAAAAAAAATGTGTTTATTCAGTCAGGCAGAAACATTCAGCTCTGGTCTTCAAGGGCCACCAAGTGGTCTGGTTTTTAGCATAAACCAAAATATGCAAAATAGCTCCGTTCTTGGACTATACCTATGCATATATAGTCTTATGCCTATTCATTGTGGACATGTGAAAACCAGGTCTGTTTGTAGCTCTTAGGGCTGAAGTTGAGGAGTCCTGAAAGATTCGATTGAAGAATTGGAGATTCTAAGCCAGGAAACCCACTGCGCTTACCAAGTAAAGGACTTTGTTCTGCAGTAACTCAGAGTAACTTGTGGTGAGAATTCCAATGGGATTGCTGGGCACAAACCGTCCTTCTTTCACTAAGCGCTCACACGTTCGCATTAGAGTCCCGGAGAACTGAGAAGGGTCAACTCCATAGTCTCGCCAGCCTCCCACACCATCCGCCACACCTGCAAATAAAGCAGCAAATATTGTATGCTCATTACTACTACAAGTGAGATCAATATTTTTGTACAATTGCCTGTGTGCTGAAAATGGCAATTTAGTTTTTAACTAACTGGTTGGAGTCGCACGCTTGTTGATTAGAATCCAGAGAGCAATGTCCAAATGTCGTATTTCCCAAGAGCAATTGCCTTTTCAACAGGAAACAACCTCTTACTAAAGGCTAACAATTTAGGTGGTAGAATGTCATTTGATGTCTCTAAAATACCCTTCACATCAAGGCCACTGAGTCAGAGAGCAAAAGATCTAGATTTGACTTTGACAAGAGCTTTGTAATCTGAGAGCAAGTTACAGCCAGATTCAACATAGCCCATCAATACTAAATGCTACTCATTCCAAAAATATGAGTGCAATCTTTTAAGCATCTGTTCTTAAAGCAGTGATAGAAAGGGAGATTCATAAATCCTTGAAAGCAACAACTTAACTCATCCTATAATCAGCAAAAAGCTGTAACCCAAGAAAACCAATGTTCTTTATATTGTATTGCTTTGAGCGATATTCTTTTCAAAGCCATCTCTAAAAATGTATAAATCAGCTTTCCATAAAGCTATAAAAATGAATCCTTTGTACAAGACTATTACTGGTTAACACTAGATGAAGCCTCTGATTTCAACATCTATAATGGCTATGATTTGTAACATTCAACATGAAGCAACAGCACTAGCAAGGCTTATATAATCCATCTGACAGAACCAAAAGTCCCTCTTTTGCTTCAATTTAGAATTTACCTCTACAAAGGATATTAATGTATGATGATTTTAAAAGCTCCTCCTACTTTGTCACTCCCACTATTGTGAATCGAAGTAGCAATAGGGGATGGCTAGCTGTACTGATCCCCTTCAGAACTCCATGCAGGCATAATACTGCAAAAGTCTCAGTATGACTGCAGCACAAAATGAATACTGGCCTCAGGGAAGGCTTTTTTTTTCTTTTTAACAGAGGGTGTGCATTAACAAATGTATATTTCCAGCTCCAAAAATGTACACATTGACGTATTAGGGGAAGAAATTGCAGAGCCTAGGAAGACCAACAGATATAGCACCAGAGCCAAGAAATAGGTATGTTGATATTTTAAACAATCTTGCCAGTACTGCTATATTAAAAATTACATATAGATTTTATTTTAGCAAATTATTTATCCCCTCAAAAAAAAAATTTAGATTTTACATAACCCCTTTTATACAAAATCTATCTATCTTTAGTCCTGGGCAACTCAGAAAAAAAAAAAAGTTAACCCTGTGACTTCCTAAGAAATCTGAGTTTGGGTTTATGCACACAAATTGTGGGCTCTCCTTATCACTGCACATGGGTGGGACATCACCCAGTAGTACAAGTATCACAACATAAGTGCGATACCACAGCACTGCACCAGGTGGATGGGAGGGGTGGGAGTGTGTGGGCTGGGACCATACAAAAAAAAAAAAAAAGTGACATGATTTACACAGTTGCACTACAAATGGGAAAAAATGAAATGCACAAACAGCAAGTAACTTTCTCATTACCACCGTGTTTGAAAGACTTTTACGGTAGTCAGCTGCCATTACTAGTTCATACGGCCAACTACCTAAAACGTTCACAGATCTTTAAGCAGAATTAGGTTTACTACTGTATATTACAGTTTTAAATTAATCCAATAAAACGCACCAAGCTTAGGGCTTGATTTACTAAGGCTTTTCTCCCATTCTCTCTCTGTGGAGACAAAAAAAAAGACTAAGTGAATCCAGACAGATTTGCTTTCTGAATTCCCTTTATGTTGTCAGCCTAACAGTGTTACTACATACCGAGGGTTTACAATTACATAACTGCAGCAGAGCTACTGAGATAGCGCTATGTTTAAAATCCATATCCATTCACTTGAAAGCAATATATATCAAATGGATGTTTGTAAGAATACACTTTAAGCCAAAAGAATGTCCAAGTACAACAGTTCAAAGACAAAACCCCCCCAAAAAACAGATTACTGCATTATTCGCTAGAGAAGCAACTAGCAGCTCCAGGACCAGAATCTGCTGAAGGCTAATTTGTGCCATTTAGTTCTGGTTAATTACTTGTGCTGCAATTGTTCCAGGGGACAGAATGGAATGTTAGTCAGGCCCTATTTAATCGTGTCTAGCGATACGGAGGAGATGCCATGACACTATCAGAAGGGGGCTCGTATTGTAGATGCCCGCACACACCTGCGGTAGCAGCAAACTTGGCACTAAACAGGGCCCTGAAGACAACTGATAATGAAGCAATGGAAAGTACAAAAGACATGGTCCAGATGCACCCAAGTTCCTGCCTTGGGAAGCAGACACATTTTCCTCTCCTTCCTTTGTATATCTGTTTTTTTATTTATTACTTGCCTTTTTGAATAAGGAATTCTCCCAAGGCAGGAAACAACATATCAGAAAGCATCAGAGCAACTATTATTTGCTTTCTTTAGGTAAAAGGCAAAGGAAATCTTATATCAGGACTCTCCAACTTAGCCAATATGACCCCATTGTAGCACCTGAAAATTCACATGACCCTAGGGGACAACCAAAACATGTTAGCAGGGATGTATTCCCTCTCCAAACAATCACACCTCCTCACTTTCCTCTGCACTTCAGTTGTCCACCCCCTCCAGAGGACCTCCTCTCCCAATCTCTACTAGTTTAGTTTATTCAATTTTTTTAATCACCTTTGCAAATAACTTTCATTTGGTATTTAGAATCAAAATTAAAAAATACAATATAAAAATTTAAGTCATCATCAAAATAAAATAACCCATCCCCCAGCTGATCCTCTCACCCCAAGGCCTTCCTCACTCATTCCCCATACCCTCTCCCTTTTCTCATATTCCATCCCAGCTCATTCACTTACTCCCAAGCACTTCTTACATTCCCTCTATTAACCCTCCACAGCCCAATCTCCTCTTCCCCTCCTCTCCCCCCCCCCCCCCCATCACCAGGAATCAATGGCAATATTTTCCTTCAGGCCCTGGGTCAAAGGTGGATGACAACTGGTGGGAAGAGCCTCAGTTTGGGACATCCTGCCTTACATTGTCGCAGCACTCATTTATTTTTAAATCTTATATAAAAACCAGTACTACTTCTCTGCAACTTCCTCACCCCCATCAGAAGCAAAGCTATTGACTGCCTGCACTTAAAATGTAAATAATTTAATGCCACTTTAAATAGGAACACTTCCATCAATGGACTGTGTCTTCATTATTCTTATGAGATATCTAGCTCAAACACAATCGGGCTGATACAGTAAAAATCGTGGGAGAGCGGGCGAGCACCGACTCTCCTGTGCGAGCGATTCAGTAAATTAATTTAAATTAGGGCCCGTGGTAAAAAGAAGCGGCAGCTGTCAGCGGGTTTGACAGCAGACGCTCAATTTTAGCAGCGTCGGTTCTCAAACCTGCTGACAGCCACGGGTTTGGAAACCGAACGCCGGCAAAATTGAGCATCCGGTTTTCAACCCACAAGCCGCGGGCCCCATTTAAAATTTTTTTTTTTTTTTTAACTTTTGGGACCTCTGACTTAATATCGCCATGATATTAAATTGGAGGGTGCACAGAAAAGCAGTTTTTACTGCTTTTCTGTGCATTTCCCTGGTGCTGGCAGAAATTAACGCCAGCCTTTGGGTAGGTGCTAATTTCTTAAAGTAAAATGTGCAGCTTGGCTGCACATTTTACTTACTGTATCGTGCGGGAATATCTAATAGGGCCATCAAGATGCATTTGCATGTTGCGGGTGCTATTAGTCTCGGGGGGGGGGGGGGAGGGTTGGACGCGCGTTTTCCACGCGCTATTACCCCTTACTGAATAAGGGCTTAAGCTAGTGCATCAAAAACGCACATCCAAATGTACTGTATCGGCCTGAATGCAAGCAAAATGTTGGTATCTTAGAGGAAAAAAGAGCAAAACTGTCAGGAAGTTTTAAAAAATTCTCATTTCCCCCCTACATGCCTCTTTTTACTGGCCACCCCCGGTGCTTCTCTCTCAACAATTAAGCTAATCCTTCTTTCCACTCAATAGAGAGAATTCAGACAGGCCATATTCCTAAAAATGGTCTCCTAGTTTGCCATTGGCACTTAAGATTATCAGGCTGGTACCTGGGAAGTAGCATTTAGAATCCTAGTGGCTTTGTGCAGGTAAGAGAACAGGAGGCTAAGTGTGCGTGCACTACATCTCTGCATCCAGGAAAGAGAGAGAATGGCTGCCAACAGGGCCAAGCAAAGGAAAGTGCATTGCAATTTGGGAGTACTGAACAGGAGGAGGGGACCCTTAAAAGAAACAGTCACTCTCTTCCAAAATATTGCTATAATGAAGGTGAAATTGTTTATAAGGCTCCCATAAAAGTCCCCTTTATCATAGGAAGCAGCCATAAGAACTCTGGACCTGAGCAGAATTTTTTTTCATTTTGATTTTGTTTCATTGATGGGGGGGGGGGGGGATTTCATTCCCTTTCATTTTTACTTTTTTTTTTTTTTTTTAAAGGTAGTAGCAGCCAGCATTGGGGCACTCGCCCCTGCTGCAAAAATTGTGATTATATAAAAAGATGAAATAAAGTCCTGCTGGGCCTTTTCCCCAGTTCCCGACTTTACTTGCAACTATAAGCATCTTCACGGACAGGGGCAATCTCTAGCTGCTGCCCTGCCAGGGTAAAGAGGTACCTCCAGAAAACAAAATGTCACTTCAAGACCTACTGGTGGAGCAGGAGCACCTGGAGCTCACTCCTGGCCACAGAAGATCCTTATGACTGCAGGTAAGCTGGGGGCAGAGCAGGAGGTCCAGGTGGGCAAACAGGATAGGGAAAAGGCTTGGTGGGACTTTGTTGGGTTTTGGTTTTTTTTAGCATCGTGATTTCTGTGGTGGCTTCCACTGGCTTTTTTTTTTTTTTTTTTTTAAACAAAAACAAATGAAATTTTGTTCATTTTTCATTTTATTTCCAAAATGAAATTTCCTATTTTAAATGCACATCCAGACAAATTTCAATTTCATAACAAAATTACATATGATGCTTAAACTAATCAAATCCCATTCTGTGTGTGGTTTTTTTTTTTTTTATCAGTGTCTGATGTTGATTGGGGCGTCCCAACTCCAGTGTCATCTAGAAGCAGAGGATACTGGATTCTCTGCAAGGAGAATTGTTTTGTCAGCTGGTAACAGACTCCATACGGGAGGACACGATACTGGACCTGGTGCTTACCAATGGGGTACAGCATCTCTGATGTTGTAGTGGAAGATCTTCTGGGATCCAGTGATCAGAGGATGGTGTGGTTCAGTATTACAGCGCAAGAGATGAGGGTCTTAGACTTCAGGAAAACTTACTTTCTTAAAAATGGGGGGAGTACCTCAAGGGCTCATTACCTGGATGGGAAAATTTAGGGGAAGTAGAAGAGCAGTGGGCAAAACTGAAAGGAGGTATAAGGGCAACTCATTTGTTGGGAAAGTAAATAGTTATAGTTTTCTAAAGTAGCTGAAAAGGTGGGGAGAAAAGTTAGCATTCATAAACAAGAGATCACAGAAAGAGGAAGACAGGCGACAGTATCTGGAAAAAACTAAGATGAGAAAGTAGTCAGGAATGCAAAGATTCAAATGGAAATAAAAATAGCAAATACAGAAAAGCAGGGGTACAAGACTATTTAGATATGTTCGTGATAGAAGAAAGTACAAAAGTGGCATTGTGAGACTCAAAGAAGGGGAGGAATATGTAGAGGCTGATGAGGAAAAAGAAAAATTGCTTAAAAAATATTTCTTCTGTGTTCACTGTGGAAGGCTCTGGAGCAGGATTCAATCGATTTTTGGAACAGTGCATTTTTGAGGAGCTGACTAAATAAAGTAGATAAGGTGATGGGGCCAGATGGGATACATCCAAGGGTTCTATAAGTTCTCTTCTGGCAGTTCCGCTTGCTGACCTTTTCAATTCTTCTTTAGCATCAGGAGTAGTTAACGGAGGACTGGAGACAGGCAGATGCGGGGTCCTATTCATACTAGTGAGGAGGCAGCAGGGAATTATAGGCTGGTTAGTCTGACCTCTCTGGTGAGCAAATTAATGGAATCGTTGCTAAAACAGAATAGTGCAGTTTTTGGAATCCAATGGATTATAAGACCCAAGGCAGCATGATTTTACCAGAGGGAATCTCCATCTACCACTATCCTTTGCTGCCTCCCATGCAGCCATTTTCTAAGTCAGTCACTCTAGGTCCCATACCAAGGGCATTCAATTTATTTATAAGTGTCCTAGGCAGATCCATGTCAAAGGCCTTTCTGAAATCCAAGCACACTGCATCTAGCACTCTTCCTTGACCTAGCTTTCTGGTCACTCAAATAATTGATCAGTTTTCTCTAAGAAGGGAGTGTACCTCAGGAACTGGTGCTTGGACCATTCTTTTCAACATTCTTGTGAGTGACATAGTGGAAGGATTGTCTGGAAAGGTTTTCCTTTTTGCCAAAAATACCAAAATCTGTAACAGGGAGGACAGCCAGGAAGGTGTGGAAAACATGAGGCACGATCTAGCAGCTACGATTTAATGCTTAATGCAGTTACAATGCAAATACCCAAGGGAGAGGTACAGTACTGGAGGTGTGAAATTCTTCTAACAGAAAGGAAGAGTGGGATCTGGCGGTGATTACATCCAATGAGCTTAAGGTGCCCAACAGGTGGATAAAGCAACAGCAAAAGCCAAAAAGATACTTGGCTGCATAGGGAGAGGAATAGTCAGCAGAAAAAGGGAGGTGATATTGCCCATGTATAGGTCCCTGGTGAGACCTCACTTGGAATATTGTGTACAGTTCTGGAGAACGCAGCTTCAAATGGATATAAACAGGATGGAGTCGGTCTAGAGGGTGGCTCCTAAAATGGCCTGTGGTCTTCATTCTAAAACTATGGAGATAGACTACTTAAAGATGTAAACATGTAACCCTAGAGGAAAGGCAAGATAGGGGGAGATATGATAGAAACATTTAAATATTTCAAAGTTTTCCATACACAAGAGGCAAGCCTCTTTCAACAGGAAGAAGGCTCTAGAATGAGGGGTCATGGGAAGAGGTTAAGAGAGGGTAGACTCAGGAGAAATCTTAGGAAATATTTCTTTACAGAGGGTAGTGGTTGCATGGAACAGCCTCCCAGTGGAGGTGGTAGAGACAAAAATTGTATGGCATAACTATATGGAATCTCCAAGGAAGTGATAGGAATTTATAAAGCTAAATTAAATAGGAGGATGGGAAGACTGGATAGGCCATATAGTCTTTTTCTGCAGTCATGCTTCTATGTATCATCGTTACTCCCAGCATTCTGGGGAATATCAAATACAGCAACTTAAAAGTAAAATGTTTACTTGATTCAGATATCTATCCCTAGTTATATTAACTTCATTTGCTTTCACATGTATAATGAACACAATTTTCTTTTAAGCTCATACTATTCCTGAAACACACACATCAGAACTATACTCCTCCTCTTAACATTTTTCTTACTTGTGTTAACCTGTGAATCTAGATCATATGCAGCAGTAGTAATAATAGTAATAGTTTCTAGAATGGGCTTATAGTTATAGTAATACAAAAAACTTGATAAGGGTAAAACTATTACTCAGCCTTAACTTTTCTAGTTTATGTATACCAGCGATACTCCCTCAATATGCCCTTCCAGTTAGCTTTCCTGTACGTTTATCTGCTAGCACAAAATTTGGAAACTTTTCATCTGAGCTGCATTCTAGTCCCAGTTTCTAATCAGTAAGTTGCTCATGTGGTAGTCTGCAGGTTTGCTATAATTAACATTGGCAGTTTTTCATACTAATGGTCCAGGAATTGTTGGCTGACCCATAATAGTACTGAAAATAGTTCCAAACTGACCCTAAATTACCCTTCTGGTCTTGGACAATGTAGTTCGTTGAAATTTCAAGGAAAACATGAGCACTAACTTCATAACATTGGAAGAAAAAGCCTTAACAAGCACTGCTAACATCAATATACAGAGTTGGCCGGATAACTTAACTAGCTAAGTCTGATTGGGCCAAAGAGACATCCTGAAGTTTGAAAGATAAACTTGTCTTATCCAGCTGCAACTAACTTCAGGACAGCTCTTTGGCCCAACCAGACTTAGCCAGCTAAGTTATCGGGCCAGCTCTGTATACTGGTGTTAGCCAGACAACTTAGCCGGTTAACTCAATTCCTCACAGTTATGTCCCTGAAATGCCCCTAATTTATCCAGCTAAATTCTAGCCAGCTAATATTTAGCTGGCTAAGTGCCCAACTCTTCATTTACCTGGATAACTTCCAGCTAAATGTTTTGAATATGGATCTCCATGTATTCTGCTACATTTAAAATTGTACTTTTCATTCTATTCTTTAATTTTATTTCTAATCTGCAACATGGCATAGTCTCTATGCTACAAGGTGAAAAGCTAAAAAAAATCATTCTACTTTCCCAACGGCTG
Source organism: Rhinatrema bivittatum (assembly GCF_901001135.1). Classification (NCBI taxonomy): domain Eukaryota; kingdom Metazoa; phylum Chordata; class Amphibia; order Gymnophiona; family Rhinatrematidae; genus Rhinatrema; species Rhinatrema bivittatum. The sequence continues at coordinate 23,415,785 of NC_042625.1, forward strand.
AAAACCTGTCTGACCCTTGCACAAGCTGCAGTACCACTTTCTCTCTAGGTCAGGGGGTGGCCAGCTCTGATAATCAAGAGCTACAAACAGACCAGGTTTTCAGGATATCCACAATGAATATGCATGACATTTGCATACAACAGAGGGGGGGGTGTAAGCAACATTGTCAATTTTCAAGACAACTCCCCACCCAATAAAAAAATTTTGCTAGCTGCAATTTTTATGCATTATAAGGCAGCTTGGGGATAACTGGATGGAGCAGCAGTTATGACCCTTAAGAGAAACTCGGGAGTAACCTGCATAGAATGGCAATTACTACCTTAAGAAGCTTGATGGGCGGATTGGATGGTCTTTTTCTGCAGTCATTTCTATATTTCTATGTATTGTGGATATCCTGAAAACCTGGCCTGTTTGTATCACTTGTGGATCAGAGTTGGCCACCCCTGCTCCAGGTGGTGTCCTGTGTTTGATAAAGTTCAAGACTGTAATTTAAATACAGCCCAAAACAAGAAAATGTGCTAGTGATAGAGAAAATAGAAGGACTACAACATATTACTAACAAACAGGAAAATATTGAAAAAAGAAATCCATTAATCATCATTAGGTGGTCAAAGGTTAAATGCTTTCCACTTGTATCCATGCCAAATATAAAAATGGGGAGGGGGGGGGGGCACACACACAAAACCAACCAATCTTGTTTTGTAGTTTCCTCCTGCTCCAGCTCAATAGGAACCAGCCCCTGTTGGACTATGACGACATTAGCTTTCATACACAACTATGCAGAGCTTTTCCCCATTTTTATAGCCTCTGCCCCATCTAGACCTGGCACTGCAGAGACCGTCTTCGGCTAGCAGCCACAGACATGGCTCCCTTCAGAATCAGTTAAGCAGATGCCAGAGTGTGGATACTAGGTGTCACCATTATGCGATGGCAGAAAGATTCTCACTGCCCCCCCACAATCCTTCTCACCATAAGCTGCTTCGGCAGCTGGTTCCAGTTTCAGCTGAAAGCCAAAAGGAGCAGAAGGACTGCAGGGCCAAAACTTTAAAATTCTATGACTATTCTTCTAGCTCAGGTACATGAACTGCACTTCCCAGAAGCTTTGCTGAAAGACAGCCAGGTGGTGTTAGAATTCATTATCTCCCCTAGGCTATGGAACTGGTAAGTCGATATGAAGGCAGACAGACTGGATGTTGGGTGCCATCATCTACTATGTAGGTAGGCCAATAATGGCCTTTGATCATAGTGTGTTTTAAATATGAAGTTATCTCCCCTTTCTACCATATAAGCACAGATTGCTTTAAGGTTGACCCAGCATGGTCCTAACGAGAGGTCATAGAATCAAGAAAGAACAGTCATAGGACCATGCCAAAATGTGCACAGGGATTCTACTAGTTCCAAGAAGTTTTGAAGATTTTAGTACAACTGCCAGAAAGATATCAGGCACTCAAAATATACAGAGGAAAGAATATCACACATATTCATAAATGGACACCCCCCCCCCTTGAGTTCTTCATAAATATACCGGTATTTTAGATATCTTGACTGAAATGCAGAATATATCTATATCTATGGCTATAATGGGCAGCTGAGTAATTCTATTCAGTGCAATATATGCTTAGGAACAAAGTACATCTCTTTTGGGTATTTCCACAAAGTGCCTGCCAAATTTATACATGATTTGAATATATATTTTATTTTGGAATGCACCTTACTATTGCACAAAAGCACTGCTGTAGCTGGCAAAAAAGAAAAACCTGACTTGTATAATGTGCAGGTGTGACTTCAGACACAATAACTGAATGTCTGCTTATTAACTGCAAAAAGGGTAGCACCTTGGCTTACACAATTTGTGTTTCAAACCATAGTGTATAGAATTACATTTCTGTCAGGATTAATTGAAAAAAACTAATGCATTCCAAGAGTGTTTTGGTGAGCCACACTCTAAGAATTTAGAATGCCTTGGAACACTTTTACAACTTTTTTTTAAATATGGAAATTATTAGCAGCTGGAAAATGAGTCAGAAGGTATTGAAGTCACTTTCACTTGCCCTTCAAAATATGTGTGTCCAAACTGCTTTTTACATAAGATGGGAGTGACTGTTCTCATTGTGTTCTACTACACCCATATTCAAACATTAGCTGCTTTTAAGAAACTTAATCCAGTTAGAACTTGGCATTTAGTTTTGTAAACATACTAGCTGACATTGAGCTGTCAAGAAAAGGCTGCAAGTACATGAGATATACCTAAGATGCCTCATCCTGAGAGGAAGGAGCAAACTCATTTACGGTTTTAAAAAATAATTAGTTTTTCCCATGTCAATATATTCAAAGTTTGTGTCTGTTAGGGCCATAGCTTTAAAAAAATAATCCATATCCCTTTCCTTTACTTCTACTACAGATGAAAACACCTTAAGGCACTCAAAAAAAACGAGACCTCTAAGGGTTCATGTGGTATGGCAACATGTAAGTTACAGAAATTTGTCAAAATTAAAAGTTAAACACCAAAAGCATTAAACTTATGTTTGGTATGAAAGGTCCCAATCTCTTTTACTAGTGTGCAAATCATATTCAACTTCTAAGGCAAATATACAGATTAGGAAAACTCATTACTGCATTTATATACCAATAACAGCCCCAAACTCCCCCTCCCAAACAAACCATCACCCCTTCCAAATAAATCCCCCTCTGATCGCCTAAAAAAGAAAGGAAAAAAAACAGTTAAAGATCACATAGGTAGCTTTCTGATGTTCATTTAAGTTTTTTTGTACTTGGGCTGATAAAGAGAGTCTAATTTTAGGGGAGGTCCAATCACTTTCTAGATTCCAGGGAGCCCGACCTTTTTGTTTTTAATCATAGGGATCCACATGGTCTCGAGAGAGCAAATGAAATAGTGACCCCTGCCGGCCAGGGTCAATATCAAAGGGATCAGCCTCCTCGCCCGCCAGGATACAGGCACTGCCCGACAATGGGGCTTTCTTTTTCGTTTCAGAGTTTCGTACTTTTAAAGCAAACCCCGTGTGGCAGCCCCCAGTGTTTGAGAGGAGAGCGGGCAGAAAGTTTCGCCCGTGCCCTCTGCGGGACAGGGCGAAAGTCACTCCTTAGGCCCCGGCAGCTCCGGGCGACGCTGCCCTCGCACGGTAGCACACGGGGGGCCGCCGCCGCCGCCCGGGCTCCTGCACAGTTGAAGCCCCGCTTCGCCTCCCCAGCACAGGAAGAGGGAGGAGGGGACTCACCGAGCACGTCGGCCGTCCGGTGCCGGGCCACGAAGCAGGCGTCGTCCCCGTAGCACATGCCCTTCTTCAGGATGCCCTTCCGGAAGTCCTTGCCGAAGCCACAGCTGGCCGTCACCAGGCTGTAATCCCGGGAGTCCGTCTGCGAGAGCCCGCCGAGGACCGCCCTGGCCACCAACCTGCCGTAGGACAGGACCGAAAACATGGCGACAAGGGCGCGACGGAGGCGCCTCTCTTTCTCTCTCTCACACACCGTATCGCGCCGAGGCCGTTGACCGTCCGAGGGATAACGACGAAGCAGGCAAGAGGGTTGGGCCGATTCTGTCAGAGCCGGTTCCTCCGCAACTGCAGCAACGTAAGCGCGCCCGCCGCCATCTTCCGCCTTCGCCGGCGTGTTCCGGGCACAGCCAGGAGCCAGGCCCCCCCACCCCTCGCCTTCGCTCCGCCCACCGCGCCTCGGCTGGAGTCTCATAACGCTCTTGCGTCATGGCGCACGTCGGGCCCACGTCACAAGGTTCCTTAGTAGGACCCTTCACCCTTGAGTGAATGCTGACCCTGCTGCCGTTGTAGAGCCCATGGCATTTTCCTTTCCCCGCCATTCCCTTTGTTCTTTGCCGAATTCGGTAGTCGCAGGACACGGTGGCGACGAGCTGTCGGAGGAAGGGACCTTGGGGTATTAGTAAGGAGCCAAAGGCATGGAATGGACGGCTTGCACTGGTACTTGCCTTCTTTGCGATCCAGAGGTCATTTGTACATCTCAAGGTTATCAGAGGAAGGTCACCTTTCCAGGGCAGCCAAGTAGGCCCGAGCTCAGTCCTGTGACCTCCCGTATTGTATCCAGGGCTTCAGTTTAAATTCCGTTTGGCAGTATTCTATTTTCATAGATGTATAGGAACGAGGAAGACATAATTGACTTCCAAAAGTCTGTTTTTTCTTTAAAATGTGACATCTTGCTATTTTTTTTATCTCAGAAAAGAAGACAGTACTTTCAAATTTGGATGCACAGAATTTAACTTCGAAGATTTAAATAACTTGCTTATTTTGTTTTCAGCCTGAGGAAGAGAGAGTAGGGAGTGTAGCTGGCAGAAGTTATTTAAGAAATTAATTATTAGTGCCATAAAAAGGGATCACCTAATTTTTTATTTATTGACCTTTAGTTCAGCACAAAATTTAAATGGAACTAAATGCAGGTTGTTATTCCTGGGGGAATTCTGTGTAGCAAATTTTAAAATTATGTGCACGATATTTTAAAATTTGTCATACTATATCAAAATAATACAGTAAAATCACTGTCTTCCAAAACAAAAGAATCTTACTCAAAGATGCAAAATGTTAAAGTTGGTGCAGAATTCCCCCAGGGGTACACTTATAGTGCACCAGGGCTTCTGGTTTTCAATTATTTTATTTTAGCAATATATAGGGTCCATTGGGGAGCTTTGAGCTGCAGGTAGTGCTAACGTTTTGTAGCAACACAGTAGTATCTGGTTGTTATAAATGTAAGGATTTGAAAGATGTCAGTCCTATTTGCAGCTGCTCTTCGACTATGCAGACTGCTATATTAAAATCCTTGAAAACCAGAAGCCCTAATCATAAGGCAGCAAACCACTTCCCCCTACATATTCTCTCCCCCCCCCCCCCCCCCCCCCCAAATACTCTGTCTCTTCCCCTATTGTGATAACCCCAACACATATTTTCAACACTCCCTCCCCAGCTCATCCTCTCCTCCCTTGGGGCACTCTCCCTCACCTCATTCCCCAGCTCATCTTCCCCCTCTTTCTCTCTCTCTCACCCTAACCTGCCAGTTGCAGCTGTTGGCCTCCACCAGCTAAAAGACTGAATTTAAAATTTTGGTGCCTATAGGCAGGTCCATAGAGCAAGGAGGGCACAGTGCCATAGGCCTAAAGGAAGGATGAGCAGAGTCCTCTGGACCAAGTGCTTAGTACCTTCAAAATTTGGTGCCCTAGGCAGTTGCCTGTGCCTAAATCTAGGCCTGCTGAATGGTTTTTCTGTCCCCTGCTCACTGACCTGTAATGGGGATTTGTCTAATTGCTGGCCACACTTGGCCAAAATGTTAGTAAAAGAACTGTTAGGTAAAAGAAAAGCCTCAGAGAAGGAAGATTGCTGTGACACCTGCTGCAAATGCTGTTATGATTAGAGAGTCCTCTCTAGATGTCTCTGGGAACTATGGTTATTATTGCTTCTAAGGGCTGTGCAGGTGTTTATACTAAAAAATGCTTAGGCCCCGAACCCATGAGAACTGTTAGTCAAAGTCAGATAAGAAACTGGGAGTAATAGGGCACAGAAACAAACACCAAATAGCACCAAGGTTTGAGAAGCAGATGTGCTGAACTGTGATAAAAGCAATGAGAGGGAGGGAGACTCACTCCTGCTTCAAGCAGTGTAAGAAAAGTCCTATAAAAATGAGCAAAGCCGTAAGGATGTCAGCATCGTTATTACTTGTCAGACTTCTGGAGCTGAGACTGCAGACAGATTTCTTGGACCCATTTCAACTTTCATTAGGAATGTAAGTTTTTCTATCTTTATATGTATCTTTTAATACTTTTCTACTAGTTGTTATTATTTGCTTGCACTCAACTCTCTAGTGCTTGTTGTTATTTATCTTTTGAGTTATTATCCTTTTGCTTAGCAAGTGCTCAAATAAACTAACCATCAATACCCTGGATCCTGGTATACTGACTCAGTATAAGTGCACATGTTTGTTTGTGTATCCGAGAAGCCCCAAGGTATAAAAGTCACTCTATATCTCCTTCTTTCCTAAGAAATCGCCCCGAGGTAGGCCTGTGGAAGTACAGGCAGAGCCCCTTGGTATATTCTATGTGTGTGTGGCCTGAACCCAGAACTACCTGGGATAGCTATCTTCTTTCTGCACCACACTTTCAGAGTGCCTGAACTCATGTGCTAGTCTCAAAGTCTTGTGAGAACTGCACAGGAGTTTGGGCACTGCCCAGCTCATACTTCCTGAGAACCACACAGTGCAGAAAGAAGACAGCAACAGCTCCTCTTCTTTTGCAGATTTGTGGAGCCTTGCGCTTCCTGCATTAGCTCTTCCTCTTCCCAGTGGCTCGGAACCCACACTTGACAAATTCAGCACAGAAAACATACATTTTGCACCTGGGAGAATAATGTAGCATGATTCTGTGCAAATTAGGTATTGCACAGTTGTTCAGAATTTCCCCGGAAATAAATTACATAATACCCATTCTGAAACTTGAATATCCAGTCCAGAAGGGCTTTTTTTTTTTTTTGTAATTGACTGGTTATTGACAAACAGCACAGAAAAAACCCACAGTAGCAAATTCAGTGTACAGACGTACTATAATGTTATACCAGATGATTGATTAATAAAGTACAACTATAGTAAAAACAAGACTTTAAAGTTGCCGAGTTCTCATTTTTTACCTCCACCCTTCTCCCCCCCCCCCCCCCCCAGTCCCCAACATATGGTGTTAGTAAAATAAAAATGTTTAGAAGGTTTAGGCGTGTGCTTTGGGAGAATGTCTAAGGAAAGCAACCGCAAAGAAAGGGCGAACACCCACAGTTAGTGATTAACAATTAAGAACCCAAACAAGTAAAAGTCATTTCCTAGAGCTGATATCTCAATACTACAACCTAGAATAGACCAAGCCAAAGTGGGAGAAGAATAGGCAACTGCAGGCGAAGACACATGATAGATGCCCTCAAACAAAAGCCCCACCCAAAAAATGGTCAGTCATACCTGTAACTTAGACTTCCATTCTATATAGGGCTGCCACATCTTCTCAAAGCTGTACGAATAGCAGTTAATTTCCCCAAATAATACACTATCCAAGCGAGATTGCATATCCAGTAGAGACGGGACAGTAGTCTTACGCCACCAAAAGGCAATTTCGCATCTAACAGCAGTAATTACCTGCTACACCCATCTTTGAGAGAACAAAGTCCCCACTCCAGACGGTATAGATAATAAACAGACCTTAGGATCCTTAAGAACCTGAATGCCAGCTACTGAAAACATAAAGCCCAGAGCACTATCCCACACAGCTGCAATAGCTGGACACTCCTACCACAAGTGTAGAAAGGTACCCCTAGCTCCACAGCCCTTCCAGCAATGATCATCTAAGCCCTCAAACATTTTACTAAGTCTTACAGGGGTCAGGTACACCTATAAAGTACTTTTATACCCATTTTCTTTTATAGTAGAGGATACAGAACCCTAACTAACTGCATGAAAGTATTGATCCAATTCTTTATGCTCCAGAGGACTCCCCAGATCCTGATCCCAGGCAATTTGATATGCCTTCTTCCCCTGAGGCTGACTGCCTAATAAGGTATAAATCTTGGAAATAGGCTAATAAGCTTACGAAGCCTGAGTTCAATAATTTTCGAAGAGAGATCTGCCCTTTTTAAGCTCTGGGCCTATTTTTGAGGAGGAAAAGAAATGAAGAATCTGGTTGTAGGAAAATCAATCAAGTTCAGAGACCTGATAGCGTCAGCGCAGTGCATCAAAAGACAGGAGTCTCTGGCCATCCCACAATTGTTCCCATTTTCTTACCCCTTCACTGTTCATGTCTGTCCCAGGGGGAAAACATCTGTCATAAAGAAAGGGAGTCAAATGGTAAGTCTGCTTGTCATCCACTAATCTGGACCTCCATTTCCCCCATAATTTAAAAATTAAACTAGAAAACGGCGACAGCCCAGAAAGATTAATTCTACTCCATTCCCTGATCGACTATTCTGGCCCAAGATTTCAACTCTCCGTCTTTGTGCCAATGTAGAAACGCACTCAGTTGAGATGCAACATAATACCACGTCAACTGAGGAACTTGCAAGCCCCCACTCAGCTTATTAATAATAAAGAACTGATTTAGTAACCCTAGGTGGCCTGTGTTTCCAGATAAATCGTAGGAACTTGCATTGCCACAGAGTCAACAAAGAATCTAGCACATGCACCGGTAAGGTCAAGTAACAAAAGTGGGGCAACCCATTCATTTTAATGATAGCTCTCCTCCCAAACCATGAGAAACTCCCCCTGTCCCATCTATCTAAGTCTTTTTGAAGGTTAGTGAATAAAGGAGTATAATTCAGACCAAACAATTCCTTTATTACAGGGCCAATTTTCACCCCTAGATATTTCACCCAACCCTTCGCAACCCGGAATGGGAAGACAGCCCTAAAGCGGTCAAAAAGATCGCTTGGAACTGAAATGTTTAAAAGCTCTGATTTCTCCTCATTGACTTTAAAACCAGAAACTGCGCCAAAACCTCACATTTCCTGCAGCAAAATCTTCAATGAAGCTTCTGGATCCATCACCGTAAAATAGGAGTTCGTCTGCGAACATGGAAAGCTTATAGTGCAATGGAGCCACTCGCATCCCCTGAATACAACAGTTATGTAGCACCTTCCCTGCAAACGGCTCCAAAGAGAGCAAAAAGTAAGGACAATAGAGGACAGCCCTGTCTGGTACCTCTTTTTACCTCAAATGAAGAGGTGTATTCCCCATTAATCTTTAAGCAAGCCCTGGGGTTCTCATACAGGTGCCGGATTCACCCAATGAAGTCAGGGCCTAAATTCATTTTCTCTGATATTTTAAATAAGTATGGCCAGTGAACCCTATCAAAAGCCTTTTCAGCATCCACTGCCTACAAAACTAGAGGGATACTACTCAGCTGCACCCTCCAAATCAGTTCCAGGACTCGCCTCACATTTTCTGAAGCCAGTCTCCCCGGAACGAAACTGGACTGGTCATCATCTATAAGGAGGTGAGCTACTTTCCCCAGTCTGGTCACCAAGATCTTAGCAAGGATCTTTGCATCAATATTTATCAATGAAATTGGTCTATAAGACCCACAAAGTGTGGGGTCTCTTCCACCTTTAGCCAGGATAGTTAATCCGGCCAGGTTCGACCCAGAAGAAATCGACCCTCCTGACCTAATGAGAGGTCTTGAACGAGTAGAGGTGACTTGGTTATTTACACTTTTGGATAATAGAAGGACTAGGGGGCATTCCATGAAGCTAGCAAGTAGCACATTTAAGACTAATTGGAGAAAATTCTTTTTCACTCAACGCACAGTTAAGCTTTAGAATTTGTTGCCAGAGGATGTGGTTAGTGTAGTTAGTGTAGCTGGGTTCAAAAAAGGTTTGGATAAATTCTTGGAGGAGAAGTCAATTAACTGCTATTAATCAAGATGACTTAGGGAATAGCCTCTGCTACTACTGGCATCAGTAGCATGTGATCTTCTTAGTGTTTGGGTACTTGCCAGGTTCTTGTTGCCTGGTTTGGCCTCTATTGGAAACAGGATGCTGGGCTTGATGGACCCTTGGTCTGACCCGGCATGGCAATTTCTTATGTCTTTATGTTCTTAGGGCATTATACATAGCCACCAAAGGTGGGATGACCACAGGATAGAATGTTTTATAAAATGTGGCTGTTAACCCATCCAGACTAGGAGATTTCCTGGACTTCAGACCTTGAATTGTTTGAAACACCTCACTCGGGCCAATACAGTAAAGGTCGTGGGCCACTCTCCTGTGTGCGTGATTTAGTATTCAAATGAAGGCCCACGGTAAAAAGAGGCGCTAGGGACACTAGCGCATCCCTAGTGCCTCTTTTTTGACAGAAGCGGCGGCTATCAGCGACGCCACTCCCCCCCCCCCCCCCCCCCGAATGTTGCAAACTTATTTCTTATTCAAAAAGGAATTTTCCTCATTCTGTACCTAGGCAAAAAAATCTTTATTGAGTAAGTTTCTGCATCTGAACTAAGAAGAACTTGGGCAAAATTACTGCACTAAGAAACTTCAAAATTAGTCTTTGAATTTTTTCCTTAAGTCCCCTTCCTCCTTATTTCTTCCGTCGTACATTCTTGTACTATTTATCTCATTTGCGCTTCTCAAAATAAATAATATTTAATCAATGATCTGGTTCACAATACATGAAAATATTCCAGTGTTTTGAGTCAGTGGTTCTCCACCAAGTCCTTGGAATACACCAGCCTGTCAAATTTTCAGGATATGCACAATAAATATGCATGCGATAGATTTGCATGCACTCTCTGTTGTTTGCAAATATATCTCCTGCATATTCATTGTGGATATTCTGAAAACCTGACTAGCTAAGTGTGTCCCAAGCAGGCCTAAATTTGTTACTAGGCACACTAGGTGTGTTCCTAGGGTGGCAAAAGTCTGGGAGCAGCAGGCTGGCCAAAGATTTGCTGTGCTATGCTGTGCTGAATCTCACTCAGCAGAGAACAGCCCTCTGCTTCCTGTTCCAGCCTCTCCCATCCCAGGCAGCATGCAAGGAACAAGAGTAGAGAAGATAAGCCTGGAGAGGTCAGCAAAGGTGGATCATTTTAAGGAGGTTAGGAGGGGCAGTGTGGGGATCATTGGAGGGTGAGGGGAGATACTGGGGTGTGTCTATATGTGAGAGGAAGGGGAATGAGGATAGGGAACAGTTTTTGAGTGTGAGAGATACCTGAAAGGTTTTAATGATGCACAATCGACAAACCTTTTCCGATGGAAAGAAATCAGTAGAACTAGGGGTCACGAAATGAAACTCCAGGGAGGACGACTCAGAACCAATGTCAGGAAATATATCTTCATGGGGAGGGTGATGAATGCCTGGAGTGCCCTTCCAGAGGAGGTGGTGAAGACAAAAACAGTGAAAGAATTCAAAGGGGCATGGGATAAACACTGTGGATGCCTAAAGACTACAGGATGAAAATGAAGAAATGAGTGCATGAGGGTAACTTGCTGGTGCGGCAGTTACTACCCTTAACCAGTAAGCCTTCATACTGTTGTTGCAACTCCATCATCGCTCTCTGCTTCAATGGCAGGGGAAAAGGGGAATTGGATTCAGACAGCAGCCAATGAAGGCTCCAACCTCTACGGTCTGGGGAAACAAATAAGCGTGGGGTAACTTGCTGGTGTGGAGGTTACTACCCTTAACCAATAAGCCAGATACTTTTGATGCAACTCAATATTGCTCTCTGCTTCAACAGTAAGGGGTAATGGGGAATTGGATTCAAACAGCAACCAATGAGGGCCGTGACGTTTACGGTCTGGGAATCTGTTAAGCATGGGGGTAACCTGCACAGTGCGGCAGATGCTGCCGTGAGCTTGCTGAGCAGCGTAGATTGACCATTTGGTCCTTTTCTGCTGTCGTTTCTATGAGAGAGAAGGGATTGTGCTGAGAGGGTTGTGTTTGTGTGTGCCAGATTGGGTGGTAGGTTAGAGAGGGGATGCAAAGGGGACTAGGACAGGAGCATAGTAGAGACTCCTGCCTCCTCCCCTACTGCAATTCAAATCCTCTTTTTCTTGATCTTGGATTCTATCCCTCAGATCCTGGAACCTTCCTTCCTTCCTCTCTCTTCTTCCCAACCCCTCCTACTCCCTCCTCCCTTTCTTCAAGCCCAGAACTTCCCTCCCCCACCTCTGTTCCTTCCCAGATTCCTGACCTTCTTCCCCAGTCCAATCACAACTATACAATTTGAGTCTAAGATTCATTTTTCCTTTATATTTTGAATAGTACTATATATTCTCTGCATAAAAGTCTGTCGGATTTTTCAGACATGATTTCTTGTGCACTTTGTTAAATTACACACATTTTGTGCATTTTGATTTTTATATGCTTTTCAGAAGAAAACAATGAGGCAGATACAGTGTTTAAAATAGACACATAACTCAGGTGAGCATTTTAACATTTATAATCACGTACAGAACGTAATCTGCGAGAGTTCTCATTCACTACAGTGCTGCAACTTATCTTTCCACCAGTGCAGCTGTTATGTCAGCCGCAGAGCCCGCGACCGACCTTGCTGGGGGCGATGCGGAGGGGGTGCTCTCCTCTCTGTGGCCCTGCTTCCCGCCGGCGGGCCTTGGAATGCGGTGGAGACGCAGCCACCGTCTGCCCCTCACATCCGGCCCCCCTAGGGGCGCGCGCACCTCTCTAGTTCATTTAAAGGGCCCGCGGCAGGCAAGGGCTGCGGGCCCTTCCCGATGATGTCATTGGTCTGGGACTATTTAACAGGTCTCCACGCTTCCTGCCGTGTGCTTAGTTGCTGCTCGTTTGTGTTCCTGTACCGACCTAGTTCCAGTCTTCGTGTTCCTGTTCCAGTCCTTGTGCTCCAGTTCCAGCTTCCTGTTTCCAGACTACCCTTTGGACGGATTTCTTGGCTTTGACCCTCACTTGTTCCTGACCATGCTCTGGACAGATTCCTTGGCTTTGACCCTCGCTTGTTCCTGACCACACTCTGGACAGATTCCTTGGGTTGACCCTTGCTTGAACCTGACCTTGTCTCCAGCCGCCTGCCCCAACTCCAGCTTAAACCCGACCCTGCCTCCAGCTGACAACTTTGGACTTGGCTTTTCTTAGGCTCTTGCCTACTTGCAAACCTGGACTTAATGTGTTCCTGACTCCTAGCCTGCTTTTGTCTGTCCGGGCTTCTGGAACCAGGCCTTGTCTTCAGCCCAGCTCCGTTGGATCCTGTGTCTCTGTCGCTTCCTGGCACCTTGCCTTGGACACTCTCTCCAGGATCAACCACACAGAGGCCCGCCTAAGACCAGCCGGCCCCAGTACCCAAGGGCTAAACCTGCAGGGAACGAGGGCTGGTATTGGTGAAGCTCCTGTCGGCCTCCGCTTGCCGTTTGGCCTTGCCTCCCAATGATGGGGACCCATGAGGGCCTCCCCCATGGATAGCGCCAACACCACCTCGGGCCAAAGGTCCACCTCCACAGCAGCACCTTAGAATTTGTGGCTTTCAAACCAAGGCCTGAGCAGGCGGAAGCACCCTATCTATTTTAACCTGGTTTCTAATTTCTCTTCCTATCACAGGGCAAATGTATAAAGCCTGTTTCACACAAGGGAGCTAGAAAAAATCCCTGCACCTTCGTTTTTAGTCTAGTGTTTCTCAACCAGTGTGCCATAGAAAAGTCGCCACTACCTGATGCTCAGGTACGGATCAGCAACTGGGCTCTGCTCTCAGCACCTTGCAGCAACGAGACCCACTAGTAGTGGATCTTACATGCAGGAGCTGCTTTCTGAGAATATGTTTACTTACGTATACTTCTTCCTAGCTACAGTGTGACTTCAAGAGTTTGGGAATTAACAGCATGCAGGGCTCAGATAACCATGCCATGCTGTGGGCAGCACATACATTGCATACAGGATGGGGCGCAATGACAGGCCAATGCAATAAGTTGTGCCCGGCCTAGCGCATGGTTTTATTGCCAGTTGGGTGCGCGTTTCAGGAACACAATAATAGCATCCGATGCAGAAAAGAGATTAGCACGTCTGAAATGCATGCCCTAACAAACATACCAAAAACTGCCCATCACGTTTAAATTCCATGTAAATGACGGCATTAGCTCTTGCCTTCCGATGCAGGAAAGTGCGCCCAATGCACATTTTTTTATGCCGGAAAATTAGCTCCAGCTCTGGAGGTGGAGTAAAGTTTTACTCACAGTCAAGGGCTCATGAGAAACATAACAAATTTGGTCCTCTGTGTTGTGATAAATGTCCCCCTTGTAGGGTAGGTTTTATTTTAAAGAGAATAGTATAAGATTTAGTTATTTGGGGTTAGAACAAAAAATGAAAAAATGTATAAGGAGTAATGGAACGAAGCATGATGATTGGTGAAAGGACACCTTAAAAAATTGTGGGCTCCCATTTCTGAGGGAGCTCTTGCATTAATAAAAGATCTTAATTGAACCGGGTCAAAGAAAATACAGTGATACCTCGGTTCTCGAACATAATTTGTTCCAGGAGGACGGTCGAGAACCAAATTGTTCGAGAACCGAAGCAATGAAACCCAATAGGAAATAATGGAAACTGGATTAATTCGTTCCAAGCCCCAGAAAATGCCTATTTACTGGCCTAATTTGTATATAATATGTAGAAAAACATGAGTCTCAACAAGAAATAAAACATTGGCAGCCTTTATAACAGCTTTATTCTTAAGGAAAGTAGAGATGGTTGATTTTGGCACGCCATACTCAGCAGACAGATCCGAAACACGTGTGCCCTGTTCATATTTGGCAATGATTTCTTTCTTCAGCTCAATAGTTGTTCTCACAGCTTTCCGCTTACCTTTGTCTGCATTACCACTTCTGGCTTTCTTTGGACCCATGTCTAAGGGTTAAATTCAGTGTAAAGCGTGACTCTCTCCACAAAGCGTGACTCTCTCTCTGCACTCACACTGATGACGCAAGCAAGGCGCGCTGGGCCGAATGAACGCCATTCGGCTCAACTCGGCTCATCTCGGAAGTTCGAGTTCCAAATATTTGTTCGGATTCCAAGACAAAAGTATCTCGAATCTCCTGGTCAAATACCGATTTGGTCGAAAGTCAAGGCGTTCGAGAACCGAGGTATCACTGTATGTCTATTATTATTTATCCTCACTATGCATTTACTTGGCTATCTTACAATGAAATCTGCACCAAGGTCTCTAACTTCCTGCTGCATTGCAAGAAATTTCTTTCTTCATAACTGGGTTTCCCTAGCAATGTCTGGGTAAACCCAGACCTTGCTACCCAGAAAAGATTTTGATCTATTTCGAAAGAAATGCTTTAATGTAGAATCTCTATCTGAAGGAAATAAGAATGAGACCAATAATGTCCCTCTAAAATCTACTTGTGTTTCTAATGATTGCTCTAAAAATTCTATTATATTCTCTTCCACATTTTGCAACTGATTACTATCTCCCGTAGACTTCTTACTATCTTTTTTCCCTTCATTCAAAAAATATATTTTAGCTATTGGTGGGATTGCTTCATTGGGAAAAAGTAAAATCTCTGTAACATATTTCTTAAAAATATCTAAAGGCAAAGTTAATTTCACAGATGGAAAATTTACCAACCTTAAATTCTTATATCTTATCTCATTCTCAAGCATTTCTATCTTTCTTGCATTAGATGTTTCACCTTGGATCACATTATTCTGTATCTCCTGAATCTGCATAACCTGTTTTTGTATTACACTCACTTTATTGACATTATCCTTGACCACTGGTTCTAATTGACATATATGATTCTTAGTTTCTGACATTATATGTGCTAATGTGGTGATGGAAGATTCTAAAGATGTCAATGCCTTCCATACTAATTCTAATGTAACTTCCTTTTTTGTTACTGTTTGAAGTCCCAAGGATGGGATCCCCATTCCACTTATTTGAATATGACTTTCCATATTCAATCCCCCAATATCCAAAGTTGTTAATGCCTTGTGATTTAAATCTGGATTCCCTCCAACCGCTACAGCAGAAATCTGCCTCTGTGGATTGGTCTTACTTCCAGAATCATCAGAAAGCATATTAGGGGTCCCTTCTTCATCTTTTCCCACACCGGCGGAGGTTGCTTCGGCCATCAACTTTGGAGGACCAGCTAGCTCAGGGATCAGATATTGGAACCCACTTGGATTAGAGGGGGTCACTGGAGCTCCGGGGCTTAGTGATGTATGAGGGTCCAACATAGGTGGCGTGTGCTCTACGCCCAACAATGTAGCGGACTGCTTACTCAGAGTCGAGGTGTTCGATGGAGAGAAGAAGCCAGTCAGGGTTGATTGCAAAGTAGCTGTTACTGGAGTAGCCGGAGTCTCTACTCGCACCCTTCCTTTGCGCTTTATGTGCGGCATTTAAATTACAAAATACTAATATTTACCCTTATGGTTACTTCTTTACTCTTGTTACTCACGGTTTGACACCAGGTGGAGGAGATTTGGGAAAGTTCTTATTCAGCTTTCATTTATTTCGAATCCCGGCAGACGAAGCCGAGCAGACAAAGCCGTGCGCCGGCGTCGGCTGCGCACCGCAAGAAGGCAAAATAAATACCTTCCCGGTCCGAAAATGACGTCACCTTTAGGGAGGCAGATGAGAAACAGCTAAGAGTTCAAGGTAATTTGCAGTCGGGGCAGGCCGCCGCCAAACCCCCGGTGCAGTAAATCGTCCTAGTTCTCAGTTAAAAAAAAAATAGTTCGTGTATTACCTAGAAATTCTGCAAATAATATTGTGCTCGATAAAGGGTGAGACACCAGATTTTCTTTTTTCAGATCAGACAGAGTAATGATATTTGCTCATGTAAGTGATACTTAGAGTTGAAAATGCTGTTTATAACTGTTTTGATTGGTTCATTGATAATGGATATTGTATATGTATTAAGAAAATGTTAATAAATAAAGAATTAAAAAAAAAATTGTGGGCGATTCCTTTTTGTTTGGTAAACAACATGCATTGCGGATTTCCATAGTTTCATGTTAACGATGCACTTTTGTAAGGAACACACAATTCAGATGTCTGTGTGCCTGATGCAATACACTTCTGAATGCCAAAGATGCTAATTTCTCCATGGCGTGCCCTTTTTGTATGCCACTTCACTTTCTTTTTCATTTAAATATTGCATCAGGCGCACAGGGGGATGTGGATGCATGTGTGTTAGGAAAATGGGCGCTCAGTATGAGTGGCCATTTTTTGCACGCATCTTATTGTATCGGCCTGCGAGTGTTGGGAGCAGCAGCAGCACTATGCAGCAGCCAAGCTAACTGTTTAAGCTGGATGTCCACATCGCACCAACGTCTCTTATACTTGTATGTATAGGGAGCTGGTCCATTGTAACAAGTTCATGTGTGTTTCTGCCCCCTTTTTCCCTTTGTTTCAAAAATTGGAAGAAAGACTGGTATGGCTTTCCTAGACCTTTTGACCATGTGAGTCTTCAGATTCACATTGTCTGCTCCCTGGAGGTTAATGTGCCACACATTTTTGTTAATATAGGTGTGCCTTGCACGTGAAAAGACTGGGAAACTAATATTGAATGTTAAATATAAATAATGTTAAATTAACCAGTCACTTACTGTTAAAGTGACTGGTTAATTATCACTGTTTAATATTCTTTATATGGGATCCCAGTATGATAAAGTCTGCAATGCCACCTGCTGGATGTTAAGATTTTATGATTTGCAATGAATTACTTCATTTTAAGTAAGACTACAAGAAAATATAGTTCCATCTTTGCATTAGCTAAATAAATGTAATTGCATTCATTTTATTAATTAGCATAGAAGTCTTAATTAACATATAGAAGCATCAACTGCTTACATTTAAGACTTACAATGTACAATCGTGATGGAAGCAAAAAGGTCTAGTCTACTATGGTTAACCAATTAGGAGAGGATCTCCAAACCCCAAAGTTCCCAAAAGTGAGGAACAATCAGGGCCGGTGCTAGGCTTTTTGCTGCCCTGTACGAACAATTACTGTACCCCCCCCCCCCCTGTTCATTCATTCTCTGTCCCGGGTCCAGCTCCCTTCAGTGATACAAACTTTAAAAACCTGCAGCCCCCGCCCTTCCCCTTACCAATGGCTGGTGCAAGGGTATTAGGTGCCCCAGGCACAATGCCCCTGCCCCATTCTACACACAGTTAAGAATTATGGGGTAAATTTTAAGACCTGTGTACACTCAATTTTATAACTTACGCATGCAAGTTATAAAATCGGGGGTCGGTGCGTGCAAGGGGGTGCACAATTGTGCACCTTGTGCGCGCCAAGCCACGCTGCCTTCCCCCGTTCCCTACCCCCTCACCCCACCTTCCCTTCCCTTCCCCTACCTGCCCCGCCCTTTCCCCCCTACCTTCTTCTGCTCTTTTCTTTTATTTTGAAACTTCAGCCCTGAGGCTGAAGTAAGCTGCACGCACCAGCCGACTGGCCCCACCCCTGCCCCGCCCCCGGACCACCCCTTTTAGCAAGCCCCAGGGCTTTACGCACATACCCAGGCTTTTTGAAAATAGGCCCGGTGCACGTAGGACCAGTTACACACGTAAATCCTCCAGATTTATGCGCGTAACCCTTTGAAAATCCAGCCCTATGCTTTTATATTTTACATGAAAAATATCAAAGTACAGTTTTTTTACGTAAAAATATCCCTTACATTATATTTACATGCACCGCTGTGATGCCAACCAGAAATCCCTGTAAAAAAGACACTTGGAATCCATATGGTATTAGACCAGTTGTGATGTGTGCTGAGTGTGGGCTTGACCCTCCGAAAGCCCTAAAACACTAATACACTTCCTTTTAGGAGAATGCCTCACCTCAGTCACACATGCAGAACATAAACAGACCCTCATCAAATACAGAATAGAACAACCATAAAGTAGAAATACAAACGTGCAGACAAAAACTGAACTGGAAACCGCAAGAAGCCAGACACTTTATGCAGTGCAACAATGAGAAAACAGAACCATCACCATTTCTAATACATCAAACAATAAAATCAAGAACTAAAATAAATACATAATCATAATATAGAAACATACTAATATTATTTCAAAAAAAGCTGATGTATACAAGGTCAAATAATAAAGAATTAATATACAAGTTTTTGTAAATGTCCCAAACACCAATAAAGTATTTCAAAACAGCAGACAAAGCAAATAACACCTGAAAAATAAAACTAAAAAGGATTTTAAAAATTCACACTCTCCATACCTGGGAACTTTTGATTTCCAGTCACCTTGGGATTGTCGTGGAGCAGTAGGAGTTGGATGCACAAACTTTCTCCTCTCTTTCCTATATATATACACACATATAAACTCATATACACATACGCTCCCTCTCAGTCAAACTCACAGGCATCTCCAGCTCTTCTTTGGTTGAGAAGTTGGAATCCACCTGCTCCCCCCATTTCTCTCTCTCTCTCACACACACACTCCCACACACACCCCAGACAAGTTCCCATTTACACACATACCCCCATCCAAATTCCAGGCAGACTCCCATTCTCATATACATACCCCCTGCTCATCCCAGGAAGGCTCCCATGTATGCATGTGCACACACACACATACACACACATCCACCCCATGCAGGCTCCCATTCACACACGCACACACACCCAACCAACCCAGGCAGGCTCCTATTCACGCACCCATCACAAGCAGTCTCCCTTTCACACACCCCCATCCCAGGCAGCCTCCTATACATACACACACACCCCCATCCCAGGCAGCCTCCCATACATACACACACACCCCCATCCCAGGCAGCCTCCCAAACACACACACATACCCACCCATCCCAGGTAGCCTCCCGTTCACACACACAACACACACAAACACCCATCCCAGACAGCCTCGCAAACACACACACACACCCACCCATCCATCCCAGACAGCATTGCGCGTGCACACACAAACACACACACCCATCCCAGACAGCCTCACACACACACACACACCCATCCCAGGCAGCCTCCCATACCCACATATATACACCCATCCCAGGCAATCTCCCATTCACACACCCACTCATTCCAGGTAGCCTCCCATTCACACACACACTCATCAGACCAGGCAGTCAGGGTCCATGGGTCATTCCTCCTCCGCTGCTTCTACCAGCCTGTTCCTTTGTGGAGAAAAGCCGTTCTGCAGCTCCTCTTCTGGTAATTCAACACTTGTGGTGCTAGCACTTCCTGTATCTCCTCTCGTGAGAATACAGGAAGTTCTAGCACCACAAGCGTTCAATACTGCGGGGCCAGCACTAGAGGAGGAGCTGCCAGATGGGCTTCCTCTGCTGTGGCCTCCTGCTTCTGGGAAGCCACAGCAGAGGAAGGGTCGGGTCCATGGGCAGCAACACGGGCCTCCTTCTTCTGCCACCAGTGGGATCAGGTCCACTGGGCAATACGGGCCTCCTCTTCTTCTGACGCCGGTGGGATTGGGTCCACTGGTTGGCGCCAGGTCTGCCAACAAGACAACATAAAAAAAAGGGTGGGTAGTAGACACAGATTTCCATAATTAGCAGATCTTTATTACTTAAAATAATTTTTAAAAATGACTGCATTTGAGTCATAAATGAAATTTAATGTGGACAAGTGCCAAGTGATGCACTTAGGGAAGAGAGACCCAAATTATAGCTACACAATGCAAGGTTGATGGACACTCTACCTGGGCAACAACAAGCTAGGTGGAGAGAACGTTGCCCAAATCTCTTCTTGGAGTGAGTTTCCTCACTCCGACGGCCAGCAAATCTTCACTAGAGACCACTGTTCTTTCCGTAGGTCTCATGTTGAATGTGAAAGTGGCCCACAACCCCCTACGCTCATACCTAATCCCCACCTCGAGTTACTAGGTGGCCCTCCCATAGGGATACAAATACCTGTCTAGGGCATAGGCACATTATAGGAAGAGTCTCTCTCTCTCTCTCTCTCTCTCTCTCTCTCTCTCTCTCTCTCTCTCTCAAACGGGCTGGAATCATCATGGTGCACGATGTTTTCGCGATTTGCGACTCCAGTTCCGCGAATGGCGAAAACATTGCGTGCACGAAAAATGCCTTATTTGCATAGGACACGCCCCCTCATGCGTTACCACTGCGATATTGGAAAATGAGGCCCTTAATGACTGACATTTGTTTTCATGAGTGGTACACCAGGAAATAATATACATGTTAAAACAATAGAGGCCATTATTTGCTTCTACAGTTCTACACCATGGTTTTAAATAAGCACCAGTGATTTTTAAGTTCACATTACCAACCTTGACAGTATCTTCAGAAGGACTCCATCCCTCTGGTTTACAATACATTCAATTTCAAAATCTTCTAAAACACTTTTTGTAGAATCTGTACTAACTGTCCAATGAAATGTCTGTTCTGGTATACAGTTGGAATGTGCATAGAAAAATCTTGTGTTTATTTTTTAATTTTGCTTTCCATTTAATTTTTTAATTCTTTTCAATATCTGTCATGTTAGTGTGTGCTAATTGGTTTTAGCACATCATTTAGCATGCATTAAAATGATAGAAATGAAATGTAATTTTTTGATTATTTTGTGTCATTTCAGATGGGAAACGCACTGTATAACCCGCAGTCGGACGTGGGTTAAAAAGGTGCTAATCCAGTCCCTAATGCAATAGGGCGATTAGCGCCTATTTAACATGCGTCCGACGCAGAGTGAATGCAATAGCGCTCATCACATATAAATGCATGTGAATGAGGCTATTACTTATTCACTCTGCATTAAAAAAAAAAAGTGTGCATCTCAGACGCACATTTAGCTCTCAGGTATTAACGCCTACCTGGAGCAGGCGTTAATAGCTGAGCGCATGTAAAAGAAGTACATAAAAAAACTGCTTTTCTGTACTTAAGTAAAAAAAAAAAAAAAAGAGAGAAAAAAAAATCCCGGCAGACCGCCGAGTTATGAAGACCGATGCCGGTAAACTCGGCATCGATTTTCATAACCGGCCGTCTGCCAATAACGTCAGTTTTTGTAACCAGCAGCCACCGTGGGTTAATGTTAGCAAGGACGCGCTAGGGGCGCACAAGCAACCCTAGTGCCTCCTTGCTAGCGTGACCCCCTAATTTGCATATAGCATGGCGCTCCCCTTGCGGGCACCATGCGCACATTAACGGCTCGATCCAGTAAGGCCGCGGTAAAAACAGTGAGGTAGTGTCAGGCGCACCCTTCCTCCCCGCACGCACAGTTCTCTTCACTAACTCCCCGATACTCTCCTCTAATCGCATGCAAATGCATGCCGCGGCTGTGAAGCGTTAGGGAAGGGTTATGCCCGCGCAACCCATTTTACTGTATAGGCGCTGTAACAGCGCCTATACAGTAACCTGGGTGCGCTGGTACCTGTCATTTCAAATGACATTTGAAATGACGCCAAACGTCGTGACGTCACGTCTTCAGCGGCCAATTGCACGATTTTCCCGTGCAGGCGGCCATCTTTACTTTGCCACCTACCTGCCTGCTCGATCGAACATGCTGCCGCTGCTGGCTCCCCGGATCTCGCTGCCACCCCCGGACCCCGCTGCCGCTACCCCCCCCGGACCCCGCTGCTGCCTACCCGCCGCTCCCGGATCTTGCTGCCGCCCCCCCCCGCTGCCGCCCCCCCCCCCCCCCCGCTGCCGACCCGCCCGTGCGATTTTGGCGCTCATCCAGGCAGGGGAGGGAGGGAGGAAGGGAGAAGGGACTACCGGATGCCGCTGATGGCTGCCCGCCGCCCACCGGCCGCCTGGACCCACGGCCCTCCGACAGGTATTTAAAATTGTTTTATTTTTTTATATAACACACAGGTTTTTTGTTTTTTACACTTTTTACACTTACCATAGCAGGCCCGAGCCTTGCTACTTTTTCGTTTGTTTTTTTTTGCCCTGGTCCCGTCCGGTCTCCTGCAGCCCCGTCCGGTCCGGACGGGGCTGCAGGAGACCGGACGGGACCAGGGCGGGTAAGCAATGTTTTTACCCTACACTACACTACACTAACTCCTACTAGGGGGAGGCGGTAAACTAGCAGGTTAAGGCCGCGGCAGAACAGCGGGTTACGGAGGAGATAATATCAGCGCCCGTTACAGTATCGCAGGGGAATAGCTAATTCCTTCATTATACAGCTTTTTCGTTCATTTACATGCCGGGTGCGGAAAGGGTTATGCGTCTGTTTTCAGAAGCGATACGGACGCGTGAAACTGGAGACTGTATCGCCGAATTGCCTTGCGCGCCCGAATTGTGCGCTACGAGCACGTTACAGACGGGCAATCCTCGAGCGGACGATACTGGATCGACCTGTAAGAAAGCGGGCGCTGACTTTTCAGCGCCCGCTTTCCGCGTTTTTGCATCAGCCACACAATTTTGCCGGCATCCGTATTGCGAACCTGTGGCTGTCAGTGGGTTCGAGAACTGACGCCGGTAAAAAGGAGGCGCTAGGGATGCGCTGTTGTTCCTAGCGGCTCCTTTTACCGCAGGCCCTCGGTTGCATGCCAACGGATACTGAATCGCACGCCCAGGACACTGGCCTGTGTGCGTGTCAGGAGAGCCGGCCAGCCGCTCTCCTGTGCTTCTTTCTGCATCGGCTCGAATGTGTCGTTCAGGCACACTTTTTTTTTTTTTTTTGCATCGCGGGGAAATAGGTAATAGCCTCATCAACATGAATTTACTTGTGATGAGCACTATTACCTATGCGCTCGATTGGACGCGCGTTTTAGATGTTCAATCGTGTGTTGAGCCCTGGGCTTTGGCCGACGTACGGGATTGCATCGGCCTGAAATACTGTATCGGCTCCAAGTTCTGCTCTAGTGTATGAACGGAGGACGGTCCCTTCTTGCTCCTTTGGCTGAGCATATAATTTAGTCAGTGTATATTTTATACGATCTAGCTGCTGTTGCAAACAGTTCACCATGCGTGAGAGGATGCTGCAGCCTGCTAGGGCAGTGCTACGAAAGAACATTGCATCGGATCGTAAGCCCTGGCTGTACGGCAGGGTGGCTTGAGCAGGAGCACGTGACCCAGCGCCGCGCGGCACGGCACAGCCTTCTTCCTTTACCCGGCAGGCCTCGCGGCTGCGCTGCTGGTGGTTGCCCCGGGTTACCGCCCAGGGCCGCCGCCATGGTTCTGCCGCGGCCCGGCGCTCTCCGCCTGCCGCCGCTCTTCCGCTTCGCCTCGCTGCTCGCCGTGAGCTGGGCCACTGCCGGCCCCTTCTCCCCGCCGGCGGAGGGAAGCGACGGGACACCCCCCGTCCCCTCGCGATCCCCGGCGGCACCGCCCACCGTCTCGCCCCCGAGCAGCAGCCGGATTCCCGGCTCCTCGTCCCGCGCAGCGACGCTGCCCTCTCCGGTCACGGACGGTGGGTATCTGTCAGCTTGCTCCTGCGGCCCTCTGAAGCCGCCGGGAAGTAGCGACCCAGGGCAGCTCCCTGGAATTGTGTAACTTATTTTTGTCATAAACTATAAATTGTTACTTTTTAGATAACCTTTTTTTTTGTCTGTGCCAAGGATATTTTTTTTCGTGATTTGCTCTATCAAAGAGTAATATAACGAAACGCATGTTTTAGCTTTGTTAGTGACAATTTTAGCTGTTGAAAGGCTCTTAAAACACAAGAGAGCCTATGAATGAGTATTAGTTTCTGCCTATGCGAGCTGTCCAGATGTTTTGTTTAATATGTGTGAGCATATAACCAAAGTGAAACTAAAAAAGAGTAAACGCCACGAGGGAAAAAATAAAATAACTGGAAGAATGGTCAATGATCTTATAAACGTACGTTTGGAACACAAAACTCCATTAGATTGAGGCAGAAAGGCTAGAATTGGAAACTGACAGACGAGAGAGAGATTTGGAGGGAAGAATGGGACCAGAAAAAGACCCATCCAGTCTGTCCAGCAAGTTTTGTTTAGGCTAATAACTGCCGTTCCATGCTGTTTACCAATCCTTTCTTCGTTTTCACCCTTTATCTACTAAGTATCCTTTGTGTTTGTCCCACCTTCTTTTGAATTCCATTACTTAACGCCTTCTGGGAGGGCATGCCATGCATCCAGTACCAAATTTCTCCGATGACCTCAAGTTAGCAAATCAACAGGCCGATACAGTAAAGCGCGGCCACGGTTACCCTGCTTCTAACTCACAATTTGGCCGCGTAAGTCCAACCCGCGATTCACTACCCCTTTAAACTCATCCTTACCTCTTCTTTAAACCAACCGGTAACCCTTTCGGCCCGCAGCATGTATATGAGATGTAAACACTCCGATTAGCTATTCCCTCCCATACAGCAATGTGCGCCCCGATTATCTCCTTTTTAACCTGTAGTTTTGCCGCGCGTTTAACCTGCTAACTTACCGCCTAACCTTACCCCTGCGTTAGTGTGGAGCGTCAGATAGACGAAATTTCATGGGCAAACGACCCCCTCACCCCCTGGGACCCTTACCCTGGCGTTAGTGTGGTGTGACAGCAATAGGCAGGCTCCGGTCAAAATTCCCCCCTCCCGAAGCAAGGCGCAGGGCGAAAATCGGCTCGACATGTCATTAAAAAAAAAGTAAATAAAGTATAATAAAAGTAAACTTACTGCATGTGAATTTTCTTTGAACAGTCCTCTCTCCCCTCCTCCCGAGGCGCGCTCTGCGGCTCCCCTGCCTCCCGGGGGCAGCCTGCGGCGAAAGCGGCAGGCGAAAGCGTACGGGCGAAAGTGAATGAATGCATGCCCGTACGCGGCGGGAGTGCATTCATTCACTCACCTTCGCTGGCGGGCATGCATGCATCCATCCAGGCGGAGGGAGCCGGCGGGCGTGCATTCATCCAGGCGGAGGGAGCCGGTGGCGAAAGCGGCTTCCAGCAGCCCCCGCCGGCGAAGGTGAATGAGTGCGTGCAATTTGGTCGCTCAAGGCGTGACGTCATGACGTTTGGCGTCACGGCGTGTGACGTCGGCGTTTGCTAATGCAACGGTTCTCAACCGGTGTGTCGCGACACACTAGTGTGTCGCCAAGCACCGGCTACTGTGTCGCGTGCTCCCGGTCTCTCCCGCTGCTCTTTCTTCCCTGCTGCCGTTGCCGCCAGGCTATCAACACGTTCAAGCCCAGTGGGAACGGCAGCAGTGCTAAAAACAGCTGTGGCACCCGTGGCTGGCCTTTTCTTCTTCCCGCGCCTGCCGCCACCCCCCCCCCCCCCCCCCCCCCGTGACCCGGAACAGGAAGTGATACGCGGTGCGCAGGAAGGAGAAAGACCGTGCCGCGTGATAAAGTAGCAGCGGCGGCTGCAGCATCGGCCCCCGAGCAATTGAAGCAGACGGTAATCGGGAAAGGAGAGAGCAGCATGAGCCTCCCGCGGCCAATGGGATTCTACTTTCTTGGCTTGCGGGGGCTGGAGGAGGAGGCCGCTGCAGCTACCATTTGTGCTCGGGGAGGGGCGGGGAAGAGGAAGTGTGTGAGAGAAAGAAGCAGCCAGCCTGCGTGTGAGTGAGAGCATGTGTGTGAGTGAGAGAAACTGGTCAGAGAGCTGATGTGTGTGTATATGTGAGAGACAATGAAAGTGACTTTTCAAGGAGATGACTGATGTGTATGTGAGAGTGTGAGACATTAGTCAGGGAGGTGACTGATGTATGTGTGTGTGAGAGAGAGAAAAAGCATTGAAGTGAGAAATCTGGGTATGTGAGAAAGCATGGGCGTAAGAAGCCTGCTGTTGGGAGGGGGGGGTGGATGTGTGTGAAAGAAAGCATGGGAGTGAGAAGCCTGATTATGTGAGAGAGAGAGCATGGGAGTGGGAAGCCTGTGTGTGTGTGCATGCATGAGAGCGAGAGACTGGTTGGTAAGGTGACGGTGTGTATGAGAGAAAGAGATTGGTGTGTGTGAATATGAGAGAAAGAATGTGATTCAGGAAATGAGAAGCCTGTGCAGTGGAGAGCGAGCATGGAAATGAGAGAGAGACTGGTGTGTGTGTGTATGTGTGTGTGTGTAACAGAAAGTGATTATGGGAATGAGAAGCCTGTGCATGTGAAGAGAGTGAGCATGGGAGTGAGAAACCTGGGTGTGTGTGACAGCATGTGAGGGAGAAGCCTGTATATGTAAGACAGAACATGGAAGTGGGAAGCCTGTGTGTGTATGCATGAGAGAGATCAGGTGACTGGTGTGTGTGTGTGTGTGTGAGAGAAAGAAAGTGATTATGGGAATGAGAAGCCTGTGCATGTGGAGAGAACAAGCATGGGAGTGAGAGACTGGTGCGTGTGTGTGAGACAGAGAAAGTGATTATGAGAGTGAGAAGCCTATATATGTAAGTAGAACACGGGAGTGGGAAGCCTGTGTGTGTGTATGGCATGAGAGAAACTGTTCAGGAAGGTGACTGGTGTGTGTGTCAAAGACTGTTTGGGAGATGATTGGTGTGTGAGAGACAGAAACTGGTCATGGGGGCATGACTGGTATGGTGTGTGTGTGTGTGTGAGAGACATGGGCATTAAGGAAGAGGACCATGAGTATAGAGCTTAGCCTCTACTGCTGCTTCTGCTGTGTGCTACGGCCTGCATGGAAGAGGAGTAGGAGAGCTGCTGGAGGGGGGTAAGTAAAGGTGGCTTTTTAAGTTTATTTTTCTTGATTGACTGCCATTTTAATTATTTAATATTGTGTGATGTGTCTGCTTTTTTTGAAATATTTTATTGGTGTTTGGAGAATTTTTTATGAGTTTTTTATGAGTTTTTTAATAGTTTTTATGAGTTTTTAATTGTTGGATGTTATTCTGTTCATAGCTGTTTAGAAACATTTATTCTGCTTATTAGTATAGTTTTACAATTATTTCTGTGTGGGGATCTATAGCTGCTTGCTAGTTCTGTTTTCCTAATAAGAGGTGTATTGGTTTTTAGGGCCTGATTTAATATTTATAGTGTTGCCTTTTCATAGATAGGGTTGCTCCTGTTTGAGTGTATTCCATAATACAGGTGTAACTGTGTGCGGATTAGTTTATGTGCATTACTACAGATCCTGGGAGTATGTTAGGTCGGTTCTGTGTCTGTTACCGAGATGAGATATTTTACTAGCATGTAAGCGTTTGTATTGGTCTTATTTGTTGCGTTTTCTCAAGAGGACATGCATTGGTGGTAAACTTCTGTCTTTTCATAAGTAGGGCTATTGAGCCTGGAAGTAGAAGGAGTTTGAGTTGCTGTTACTGAGATGACACCAGAACCAGAATATCTTTTTTGTAGGGTGAATTGTATGGGGAATGTCATAATTCTGCTTTACATCCATTATTGTGGGTCAGGGGGGGTTCCCATGGATGCAAACTGTACTTTTACATCTAGCCCCGTGACGATCATGGGTCAGTGTGTCACACATGTGAGAACCATCTGTCAGGTGTGTCCTGACAGAAAAAAGGTTGAGAACCACTGCGCTAATGCACTGCCTTGAGCGCCCAAATTGCATTCATTCACCTTCGCCGGCGGGGGCTGCTGGAAGCCGCTTTGGCTCTCCTGCCCCCGCCGGCGAAGGTGAATGAATGCACGCCTGTGTGTGCAATTTGGGCGCTCAAGGCAGTGCATTAGCGAATGCCGACGTCACACGCCGTGACGTCATGCCTTGAGCTCCCAAATTGCACACACAGGCGTGCATTCATTCACCGCCGGCGGGGGCTGCTGGAAGCCGCTTTTGCCACTGGCTCCCTCCGCTGGATGAATGCACGCCCGCCGGCGAAGGTGAGTGAATGAATGCACTCCCGCCGCATACGGGCGTGCATTCATTCACTTTCGCCTGTTCGCTTTCGCCCGCCCTTTCGCCGCCGGCTGCCCCCCGGGAGGCAGGGGAGCCGCAGTACACGCCTCGGGAGGAGAGAGAGAGACGACTGTTCAAAGAAAATTCACATGCAGTAAGTTTACTTTTATTACTCTTATTACACTTTATTCACTTTTGTTTTAATTTTCGCGCTGCCTTGCTTCGGGAGGGGGGGGAGAGGACTCGCAATCCCCCCTGGTACCTGTCATTTCAAACGTCATTTGAAATGACGTTTGAAATGACAGGTACCAACGCACCCAGGATACTGTATAGGCGCCTTATAAAGCGCCTATACAGTAAAATGGATTGCGCGGGCCTAACGCTTCACGGACGCTTCTTGGACGCGGCTTGCATTTGCAAGCTATTTAAATACAGTATCGAGTGGTAGGTGATCCGAACTATGCGTGCGGCAAACGCGGGTGCACCCGGCCGTAACGCACCTCTTCCTACCGGTCCTTACTGTATCGGCCTGCAATTTAGTAAAGCAACCGGAGTAGAGGTATTAGCTGGGAAAAGGATGTACTGTTGACTCTGTAACACCCCCACCTCGACTACTTTGTTCAGTTCTGTAGGTCCTACCTGTTTAAGGACATTGCGAGGATGGAGGTGGTGATAATGTCCCATGTATTACCACTGCCCGCTTTGTTTATGCCAGAAGCTCAGACTTGTTCCACTGTGGTCTTTATTTATATGTGCAGTTATTTTAATAATATGTGGTTTTCTTCTGCATATTCTTCATGTTTATCTATTAATTGACATTCAGTTTATGATCCACAATCTGAGCAGATGTATAGGTCAAGATTTACATTTAGGGCAAAAAAAAAAAAAGAGAAGAAAACTGGTAAGTCAGTTTATTTGCACAATTTAAAAATAGCTCCTTTTTTTTTTTTTTTGCAAACTGATTTTACAAGCAAGAACATCTATAAAAAGTGCTGTACTTGAAAGAGCTGAAATTGACAATTTCCCAGTGCATTTTGAATAATCTCTTCAGATTGAATTTTTTTTTAATATTGTATCCAATAAACCAATGCATAGACAATCAAACTTTTGTATCATCTGATACTTTATCCTAGTTAGATTACCATGTTACTTTCTAATTCTATGATAATGTCTGGCTTTCCACATTGCAGTCCTTTGATATATACTCATTGTTTCTTGCATTTTTCTAATTTTATTTTACATTTCTTCCCAAGTTACGAAGCTGTGTGTGTGTGACTTACTGGTTGCACAGTGTGATGTCAATTGTTGCTGTGATCCTGACTGCAGTGCAGCAGATTTCAGTGTCTTTTCCACGTGCTCAGTTCCTGTGGTCAGGTATGTTTTAGAAAACGTACAGCCAGCCTGGTTGACTAAGTCTGGGCTTTTGGGCAAACTTGTTTATAAATTAGACCCACAGGATTTTAGGATTTTCACTTATAAGACTATTTCAGTGGTATGGGTGTTTCCAATTGTGAAAAGTTTCCAAGGGGATTTTTCTAATTGAATGAACTCTTGAAGGAGAGACCACAATTAAAACATTATTAGAGACCATTATTTTCTATAAGTAGTAAAGAGATGCAGAGATAGACAAAGGGCTGATTCACTAAGGCTTTTCTCCCATTATGATTGTGGGATAAATATTAATAAATAGGGCCCAAAGTAAAGAATTCTGTTGACAAGTAATATTATAATAAACCCTTAGGATATTGTTCTGTTGACCTCATAAATGGAAACAAAGTTAAACAGTGTAACCAATGAGATATTAAAAGTAAAGATAAAAGCAAGTATTTATCCATTTTGACATGTTGAAGGCACACATACCAGAGGCACTTACCTGCTAAATTGATTG
The DNA here is from genome assembly GCF_901001135.1 of Rhinatrema bivittatum. Lineage (NCBI taxonomy): Eukaryota > Metazoa > Chordata > Amphibia > Gymnophiona > Rhinatrematidae > Rhinatrema > Rhinatrema bivittatum. The sequence continues at coordinate 23,445,829 of NC_042625.1, forward strand.
GTCTACATAATGCTTTCTAAGATTTATGCTAAATTGACATGGCTCAAAATAGCATGTTAAAAATTAACCCAACAGTCAAAAATGTCTGCACTAGTCCAAACAGTGGTGAGAATTACAACTCTATTAGAAATAAAGCAATATTATGGACCAACATAATAAGCACTACCAGTCTCCGACCATCATTGCTTTTTCAATAATCATCGTTCCAATAAGATGTGCATTTTTTAGATAGTTTCTTTTAATTGCAAATAAAATAATATTCAACTTTTCCCTGTACGTACCCGGATCAGTCCAGACAGTGGGTTGATCCTCCTGTCCAGCAGATGGAGACAGAAAAACTGAAAGGATATCCTATATCAGGACAGTGCTCACCCTGCGTCCCTTCAGTATTTCTCTGTCTCCAGCAGATGCAGATAGCAGAACCTGCAGTTCCCCTCTGAGAGTCTAATTTCTCCCTCTTTCTGTCTTATTTTGGATCAAGCAAGTACTTATTATACTTAATTTCTATTTTGTTTAAAAAAAAAAACGCTTGAAGTTTTAATTACTGTTAGGGAGCAACAGTGTTTGCCCCTTGCTCTTACTGGGTGCCTATGGAGCTTTTCCCCTTGAGATCTTCAGCCTAGGACTCTACCCGGTGACCTGCCTGGCTAGGGATGAAACTGGTGGTCCAGTTCCTTCCCCACGCAGACCCAGAGAAGAAGCATACCTCGGGTCTGCCGACAGAGAAGTTCATTCCTCTGTTTCTTAAAACTAAAACTAAATAAATAAATACAAGCGTTGAACCTGATCTCGATCAGGGGAAGGAGTGGGCAGCTGATTATCTCTCTTCCCTGCTCTCAGCCAGGCACCGGTGATTCTTGCCGTTTTGCACGCGGCAGATCTGCCCCCCTACCCTATGCTTCTATCGGCTTTCTGCATAGCGTGTGGGGAGCCTGCCTTGCAGCTCTCCCGCGAGGGAGTATGTTCACGCTGTTTGACCGGCGGGGAAGGCTCCTCTGTGCCGGAGAAATCAGCTGGTCATTCTTGGCCCGGCAGACGCGCTACAAGGACGGCCCCGTTCGTGCAAACTGGGGAACAGGGCCATTTTGTCTCCAGAACCCCTGATTCTCAGGGGGCGAACCGGGTTCAGGTGGTCCCAGGGGTCCCGGTCCCTCTGGCCCCTGCTGATTCGCCCCCTCAGATACCGGACACCGACCCGGATGCCGATGTCCTCACTCTGAACCCACCGATAGAGGGGGACGACCCCAGGGTATTACGCCTGTTCCAGCGTGAAGAACTGGATCTGCTTATACCCCATGTTTTGGCCGAGTTGGGCTTAGATGCGACCTCGGAGGACAACACGACTGCTGCGACTCCTAGCAACGTCGACCCAGTCCTCACCGGCCTGAGGGCACCTCCACGCACCTCCCCCTTTTCATCCGATGTTAATGCAGTTACTGCTCTGGGAATGGGAGACACCGGAAGCCGGTTTACGCGCGGGCAGAGCCATGGACAAGCTCTACCCTCTTCCAGACCAGTGTCTGGATATGCTCCGGATTCCCAAGGTAGACGCAGCTGTCTCGAAGAGAGCTACTATCCCGGTAGTGGGGGCAACTGCGTTGAAGGACCTTCAGGATCGCAAATTGGAGGTCTACCTCAAAAGAATATTTGAAGTTTTGGCGCTTGGGGTCCGGGCAACAGTCTGTAGCAGTCTCATGCAGCGGGCAAGCCTCAGGTGGGTTCAACAACTACTCAGCACCCAGGACCTCCTGTCTGCAGAGGTGGAACAGGCGGAATGGCTGGAAGCCACAGTTGCATATGGAGCTGACGCTCTCTATGACCTCCTTCAGGTACAGGATAGAGCCATGGTTTCGGCAGTGTCGGCTAGGTGCCTCCTCTGGCTACTTAATTGAGCGGTGGACTCCTCTTCTAAAGCACAGTTGGGCACTCTCCCCTTCAAGGATAAGTTGCTTTTTGGGGAGGACCTGGATCAGCTTATCAAATCTCTTGGGGACAATAAGTTTCATAAACTGCCGGAGGAGCGCCCTAGGCAATCCTTTTTCCCTTCGCCCTCCCGATTTCGAGGACAACGCAGGTACAATAGGCCGAGAGTGACTGCCCAAAGACCCACCTCCACTAGATCCCAGTCTTGGTCTCATTCCTTTCGTGGCCGATGTCCGTTCCGAGATGCTAATCCTCAAGGTTCCACCTCAAAGTCCTCCCAATGAAATGAGGCTGGCCCATTCCTCCGCTCCCACCTTAGGTGGATGTCTGTCCCTTTTTCTTGAGGAATGGGTCAAAATCATGTCGGATCAGTGGGTCCTTGATGTGATCAACAAAGGCTACGCGTTAGAATTTGCTCGGGAACTCCCCAACCGCTTTCTAATCTCTCCCTGCAGGACTCGGGAAGTGTCCAGTGGTGTGCCAGACTCGACAGGCTACAAGAGCTCAGTGCCATAGTCCCTGTGCCGTTGGATGAACAGGGATCTGGCCAGTATTCCATCTACGTCGTCATTCCCAAAAAGGACAGCTCCTTCCGACCAATCCTGGACTTCAAGAGCGTCAACCGGGTCCCTGATGATGCCAAATTGGTTGGTACTCATGACAGATGCGAGGATGAGGGGAGCACACTGTCAGGAGTTTGAGGTGCAAGGGCGCTGGAATGCAGTGGAACAGCAGTGAAACATCAACAGACTGGAGGCACGAGCAGTTTGGGTTTGGGCAGTCTGGATAATGTCCAACAATGTGACAGCTGTGGCTTACATCAGCCATCAGGGTGGAACCAAGAGTCGACAAGAGTTGGAGAAAATAGATGTGCCCATGGTATGGGCTAAGCAGCATCTCCTAAGCATATCCGCCTCTCACATTGCCGGAAAAGACAATATCAGAGCCGGTTTCCTCAGCAGGAAAAGCTTGGACCCAGGAGAATGGCAGCTGGCGGACGAGGCCTTTCAGCTCCTAGTGGACTGTTGGGGCCTACTAGATCTAGATCTGTTGGCGAACTTCAACAACGCGAAGTTCCACATTTCTTCAGTTGCAGGCAGGACCCAAAAGCGATGGGCACAGATGCTCTTGTTCTGGAGTGGCCACATGGCGTCCTGCTGAATGTGCTCCTGCCTTGGCCTTTGATAGGCAAGCTTTACAGATTATTGCGAGTCAAAGCAATACTGTTCTTTTAGTGGCTCCGGATTGGGCTCGAAGGCAGTGATATGTCGATCTCCAGAGACTTCTGATGGGCAGTCCCCTTCGGCTGTTTCGGATTGATCTTTACATCAGGGACCCATTCTGCATGAAGATCTGGGTCAGTTCTCTATTAGGGTTTGGCCATTGAAAGAGCTCAGCTGTTGAAGGACGGTTATTTGCCTTCTGTAATTTCCACATTTCTTTGGGTCCGGAATTTTTCTGCTTCTCTAGCTTACATTAGAGTTTGAAGGGTTTTGAGGCCTGGTGTTCCGAGCGAGGTACTCAACTGCTCAAGGTGGATATTCCATTGATTTTGGAATTTTTACAGGACAGTTTGCTTAAAGGTTTGGCCCTTAATACCTTGAAGGTTCAAGTTGCGGCACTAGCTTGTTACAGGGGAAGAATCAATGGAGGGCCTTTCTCTTCCCATCCAGTCGTGTCCCATTTCTTACAAGGAGTTAAATATCTTCGTGACACCCCCCCCCCCTTTGCGGCTTCCAGTACCTTTGTGGGATTTTAATTTGGTCCTCGAGTTTTGGAGGGTCCAACTTTTCAACCACTGCATACCTTTTCCTTGTGGCTGCTTACTTTGTATTCTTTCTGGTAACAATGGGGTAGATTTTCAGAGGGTTACGCGCATACGTTATGTGCGTAACCCCCGAAAACCTACCCCAAACCCCTCCTGCGTGCGCCGAGCCTATCTTGCATAGGCTTCCGGCGCGCGCAAAGCCCCGGGACGCGTGTCACGGCTGGCGCGTCATCCGGGGGCGTGGCCACGGCCTCCGGACCAGCCTCTGGACCGGAACATGGTGCGCGGCAGCCGGCCCGGCGCGCGCAAAGTTACGCCTGCCTCGAGCAGGCATAACTTGTTCAACAAAAGTAGGAGGGGGTGTAGATAGGACCGGGGGGGTGGGTTAGGGAGGGGAAGGTGGGGGGAGGCCGAAGGAAAGTTCCCTCTGAGGCCGTTCCGATTTCGGAGTGGCCTCGGAGGGAACGGAGGCAGGCTGCGCGGCTCGGCGCACGCAGGCTGCCAATTTTGGGCAGCCTTGCACGCGCCAACCCCGGATTTTAATGTATACTCGCGGCTACGCGCGTATCTATTGAAATCCTGTGTACTCTTGTTCGCGCGTGCGCAAGTTTATAAAATCTACCCCAATCTGTTCAGCTTGTTGGGTCTCTAAGTTGCAGGCTCTTTCTGCCTTGAGCCTTTTCTCCGTATGACTCTGGATGCCATTCAACTTTGGACTGTGCCTTCCTTTTTGCTCAAAGTGATTTCAGGCTTTCATTTGGATTAGTCCATTTGTCTGCCTGCCTTGGACAGGGACAGAGATGAAGCTGAGTACTGCCTTTTGCGTTCCTTGGATGTTAAGCGTCACTTACTGTGCTACTTGGAGATGACTAAGAATGTCCAGATGTCTGATCGCCTGTTTGTGCTCCATGATGGAGGTAAGCAGGGAGCACCAGCAACTCAGGCAACCATTGCTCGCTGGGTTAAGAAGGTCATTACGGCAGCTTATGTGGCTACTGTGGCTACCTTACTGAAGCAGATTAGACTGCATTCCACGAGGGCTCAGGTGGTATTGTGGGCGGAGCTTCGTTTGCTGTCACCTGATGAAATTTGCTGAGTGGCGACATGGTCATCTTTGCACACCTTCTTCAAGCATTACCGCTTGGATGTTAGGGTTAGGGAGGACGCTGCTTTGCGTGGGTGGTTTTGACTGGGCCGCTGGCAGCCTCCTGCCCTTTTCGGCTTAACTTTTGTACATCCCACTTGTTGAGATTGATCTACCCAAATGCTAAGGAAGGAAAAATTACCACTTACCTGATAATTTAATTTCCTTTAGTGAAGGGTAGGTGAATCCCAGACCCACCCTTGGCTGCCAGATTTGGATTTTGTGGTTAGCCTTCTTAGGGCGAGCGATGAAGAGTATGATTCCTGCTTTTCATTGATAACTGGTAAGTGGCTTCTCTAGCCCTTAGTTTGCTAAATATGTTCCTTCTTTTGGCTGAGCTCAGTATTCCTGTTGGTTGGGATACATGAATAGTTGCCGATTGCTAATAATGTTAGAATTTAATCAAGTTTGTCCACAGTTTGGCTTTTCCAGAGAATACTGGCAGAATGATGTCCAGGCAGGACTATGTAGCCATGATGTCAGCTTTTGCTCCGACTCCATCTGCTGGCAGAGGTGCATAGCCCACTTGTTGGGATTGACCCACCCTTCACTAAATGAAAGGAAATGATCAGATAAGTAATAATTTTTCCTTTTGTGTGAATTTCTGAAACGAATGAACCTGAAAATTTGAGGAATGTTTGGGGGGATTATGTATTTGCTTCAGGGTAAAACAGACCAAAACAAAAATGCCTGTTTTGGTTCAGATTGCCATTAGGTTTTGAAATGAATGCATATCCATACCATGGAGGTAATTTTCAAAAGGTTTTACATGCATAAATGGACTTTTGAAAATTGCTACTTTTACACGCACAACTCCTTTGAATATTCAATCCATAAGGTTTAATTGTTAAAAGATTTTATGCGTGTAAGTGTATTTTGAAAATTGCTATGATGTATGCACCTTTTATGCACATAACTCCGTTTGAAAATGGCCTCCTCTGTATTTATTTATGCAGCAAAAAATACAAGTGTAAAGCAGCTGGTGCTAAGCTGTAAGAAACATTGAAGTATAGCTGGAAATAGTGACATTACCATTGCACTGTTGTGTGAAAATCACCTATTTTTGCAGCAGTGTAACTTCCCAAGCCTGCTTTTAAACCAAGACCAAGGAAAAAAAGTGAAATTCCTTTCTTTTTTTCAGCCTTATTCATCAGACATCTAGTTTTTGTTGCAAGTAGTTAACACTCCTGCTGTAATATGTTCATCATCCTCAAAGCTTCCATTTCTTTGCAGAGGTGACAGTGAGCTCTGTAGCCAGCAAGCAGCTACATATTCAATGAATTTTACTGCCATTCCGCCTCAAAGAGTGTTCAGCTTAGTTAACCAAGTGAATCCAAATGTTTTCTGCATCTATTCTACCAACTGTAAGTATGTTGTGCTATCAAACACAAGAGAAGATTATCCTTGCTCCAGCGTTCATGTCTTTGTGTGCAGTGGTGACAATCTCATAGCAGAACAACAAGCCACATGCCTCTATAGACCTTGGCAGCATAGACATCTATGTGCCCCACTGCTACATCTGAATGTTACAACTCTGTACACATTCGTTATTAATTGAGCGGTTTGAGAGTTCTGTTTAACTTCTAAGACAGTAAAATAACCATTAACCTGCACTTTATTTGAAGGCTTATTTTCATTTACTTAAAACTAAAGAATATTGTTATGGCAGATAAAATAGCTTTAAATAGATGCTTTTATATTTATGAGTTTTTAAGAGCTACTTGTTCAGGCACCAGTTTGTCCTGGATTCATAAAAGAGAGAGAAGCTTAGCTTTCAGATGGTGCCTGAATAGACAAGTTTGAGAAGTCATTTTGTGGAGAAACAGCAATGTTTTTTATTTTCTGTTCTGTGGCTTGGGCTGAAGTGTGCTGCTCTGTAGCATAGCAGACAGAGCCAACAGTACACGAGCTCACAGTGGAGATGAATCACCTGGGGATGGAGAGAATAGGGTTGCTGCTATCATGGGTGTGCCCTGCAGTAGTATTGAGGTATAATCTCAGAAGAGCTTTCCCTCCAGCCCTTGGGGTCATAAGGGCTCATGAATTACCTGGACGTGTCATACAGGGTGGACAAGGGAATGTTTCAATGGTGCGGGAAAAAATTAAGTAAAATACATACAGATATTTCTGTGGCTCCTTTTATGCATGGGCATTGGCAGTGCCAGCTTCTCTATGCTTCTTGCCAATGCATCTCATCCATGCTTTGGATGACCCACCTCTGAAGGGTGCTCTCCATGCCTGTGCCATTTTTGTCCTCTCTGCAGAAACTGCCAGCAGTGGTGCCAGTTGGTACCAAATTGTGACGGTGCGGTGGAGACTTGTTCAGTGGGAATTGGACTGAGCCTACCAACTCCTGTTACATAAACCACTGAATAATTTTAAGATGATAATGTTTGCTCACCATCAGCTGAGCCTTTTTAATTGCTGAACTGCTTTGTAATGCTGGGCTACTCTTGTGAGTTATTCTGTCCCCTGGCAAAAATTGATTAGGATATTCCTTGGTTTAGAGGCTTTCTATGTCAAATCAATATGTGATTTCATGCAGAAATTCAAAATAAGCAAAGTAAGTATCACATAAAACTAGCTATGGGAGGGAAAAGATTGAGTATTTGGAGTACCAAGGGTGATAAAATAATGTAAAATATTTAAAAAAAAAACCCCAAAAAAACCAACTTGTTACAAGCCAAAACATTTTAGGAACAAAGAAAATGTTTTTGTTTTGCTTTGTTGCATTTTTTTTTTTTTTTTTTTACTATTTTTGTTCATTACTTCTTTTCTGCCTCCTCTCTCTGCTTCTAGGCACTCTCCTCAACCCCACCTTCCTTCCAGTTTTTTCCCCTTCCGCTAGACATTCTCCCTGCTCCCAGACATATTCCTACCTCACTTTCCTTCCAGTTTCTTCTCCCCCACTCCCTCCAGCTATACTCAATCACCCCAGCCCAGCAGTAGGTTCCCACCAGTGGCAGTTCCCTGCAACTTCTCTCCTTAGTTCTGCTGCTGATAGCTCTCCCACAACTTTCTCTCCGCAGCCTAGTCAAGAGCAGCCACCTTGGCTTTCTCTCTGTGGTCCTGCTGGTGGCAGCTGCTTCAACTCCCGCTCTCCAGACCCCGCCAGTGTCTTTCATCAAGTGTCAGGTTCCACATTTTAGGTGCTCAGGAGTTTTCAGCCCTGTAGTGTGCTACATAATAGTATAGAGTTGTTAACATGAGAGAGGCAAATATGAAACCTAGATAAAGCATTTTTCATGGTGCTTGTGTTCATTAATTATTCCATTTTAAAATAATGTGAATCTGTAATTTTGATACCGCACATGAACCAGCATTTTAAAAATATTGGAATATTTTGTAACCACATTTTCTGTTCAATTTTCTATATAATGCTGAACATTATGAAAGCTATAAAATCCTAGCCAATTAGATTGTTTCCTATTTCTAGGAGTAGTCAATGGTTTTAAAATATAAATGTGAAATAAAGCCGTAACAGGAAAGCTGACTTGTGAACATTCACAGGAAATGAATTTACTGTACATGCCAGGTGATGTCTTTGAATAACTTGAATGTCAGATTAAGGAGTGCAGGGACAACGGTGTGAAAGGGTTTGTGATGGTTAGGATGTGCTTTTAAGGGGTTGATTACAAGAAGGCTTTGTGATACTGATAAGTGGTGTAGGCAGAGCTACCTCATACTTGTACTGTGCTGATAACAGTATTGACCATATCTTCCATTTGTGTTCTAACATGATGGTGACATATTTTTATCTATATTTTTAAAAGCAAATATTATACTGCAGAGGAAAAATAAATTAGTGCTGCAACACTTCTTGATATCCAAGTTATTTAAACAAAAGAAGCAGGAAACTTGACCACCTGTTTACTGGGTATCCTAAGATTTTGTTTTTGGCACATGAAGAATTAATAAACAGTAACAAGGTTTTTTTCTTCCAAAAGGTAGCACAGTATTGAAAATTAATTTTCTTTTTGTTTATATATTTCTTTTCAAATTACATAACAAAATGACATCAGAAAAAGACCAAATTTGACTGATCCGGTCTGCCCAGTTAGCATAGATGGGCACAAACATTCCCCTACTCAACACCAGTTCACCATTTCCAATGTCTTTTACCTTAACTTTTAACTCCCTTCCTGCCAGGGCCTTCCACATCAATCCCAAGTGTGCCTAGACCATGTTAAAATATTGGCTTCTACCACTTCCACTGGTGGGCCATTTCAGGCTTAGTCATTACTTTCTATGATTTTTCAGGGCTAATACTAAATCCAACAGCCAGCTCCCCTTCCATTGCTTATTCCAAAGTTTGGTAATCCACCCAACTACCAAAACTAGCAAAGCCATTATTCAAAACATCTGGCCTTTCCATGGTCACTGAAATTTGTTTCAACCATGATCCTTCCGTGCAGGTCACACCAACCTTCTTGGAAGCCCAATGCTGTTGTACCACTGCTGTTTAGAGTTGTAACTGCTGCTCAATGCAGGTTACCCCATTACTTTATTGAAAGCACAATGCAATCATACCATTGCTGTTTTGGGATGAACCTCCATGAAGGTTATCCCAGTTCTTCATTACCATCATCTGTGTTGATCCCACATTTTTGAGAATTCAACTACTGTTTTGTCTCCACCACCTCTTCTGAGAGGGCATTTCAGGCATTTATCATCCTTTTTGTGAAAAAATTGAACCCAACAAGCATGACACAACACTGAGGACTGTGGAAAATGTATATCTGTAAAGTGATTGACAAATCAAACTAATTTTTCATCCTTTTACAGACAGATCTGCATTGTCCTTTATTTCTCCAGCGGTGCCAACTGAGAATAATTTTGATGGTCTGGTGAAAGAATTCAGTGGTAATTCCTTCAGCACTGCGGCTAATGCTCACAGTGCTGGTGCTTTAACTGGAACAAGTAACGCTGCTAGATATGAGGTAAAAATAAACAGACTTGTATTGTACATCACTTTTTTTTTTTCAACTCATCAGATCCAGTGCCAGGATCCTGGCACCATGAACATTTATTTGTGACTACCTAGGACTTTTGCTCTATTTTAATAGACTCTCTCTCCCTCCCACTGCTCCTAATCTGGTCTTTACAGCAAAGATCTTGAGGCTGGGAACCATGAACTGAGAGCTTTAAATCTAGCCACCAGATGTTTTTCTTAGATGACCGTGACTCTCTCTCTTGCCTCCACAGCATCCTGAGCCAACCAGAAGGGCAGAAAACCTGCCCCAGGAATTGAACCAGGGATCCTCCACAGGCAGTGCACAGCACAAGGCTGCCCAATTTCATTTTTAAATATAATCTAGTGTTTCCCGTCGATAGCAGGGCTGAATTAGCCATGCTGTTATGGGATCTGTCAATCAGGCCCGGGAGGCGGAGCTTGTCAAAGCAGAGAACAGAGCTTTGCTCTCTGCGGCTGCGCATGTGTTCCCGCGCAGGAAAGTAACGGAATCTCCTCAGTCTGTGATTAAGCTGTATTGTAGTCGAAGACTTGGTGACTGCCAGGGAGGAGGGTGGGTCAGCATGGCTAATTCATTCTGCTATCTACGGAAACATCGTTTACGGTAAGCAAACTTGCTTTTTCCCGTCGATAGCAGGGCTGAATTAGCCATGTTATGGGAGTCACAAGCTGTTGATCACGTCAGTAGTGATATAAGTGTTGGACGTGATCTTTGACATTGTGGCAGTCACCGTTTGTTGGAGGATAGAGATTGCAGTATTGCTTGCCCTATCTTCGCATCGGTGGCTGCTTGCTGGTCAAGGCAGTAATGAGATGTGAAGGTATGCAGTGATGACCATGTAGCTGCCTTGCAAATGTCTATTGGTTGCACCTCGTTCAAGTGTGCTAAGGAGGTTGCTACTGCTTGGTGAGCTTTAGGAGTAGACTGTAAATGTAAATTATGTTTGTCATAGCAGAATTTTATGCACTGCGCTATCCAACTGGAGATGGTGCGTGTTACAGTTTTGGCTGCAGTGCAACCGCCTCACCACCAGGGGTCCCTCTAGTGCTGGCTTTCCGGACAGGCCCAGTCCATCTTATCTGTCCACTCTGTGCTCTGGGTGTGTCCTTATAACCCTGCCTGACAGTTGCCTCGGTGCTTCGGCATCGAGCTCTCCTGGGCTCCCTGCTCTAGCCCTGCGCGGCCTTTGGGCCTTTCCTTGCCTTGCCCTGCGCGGCCTTCGGGCCTCCTTCCTCGTTGTTCTCACCTGGCCTACGGGCCTTCTGACCTGCTTGCTCTGCTTACGGTGTGTGGCCTACGGGCCTTCTGTGTGTGTGTGGCCTATGGGCCTTCTGACCTGCCCTGCTCTGCTTATGGTGTGTGGCCTACGGGCCTTCTGTCTGTGTGTGTGGCCTACGGGCCTTCTGACCTGCTTGCTCTGCTTACGGTGTGTGGCCTACGGGCCTTCTGTGTGTGTGTGGCCTACGGGCCTTCTGACCTGCCCTGCTCTGCTTATGGTGTGTGGCCTACGGGCCTTCTGTCTGTGTGTGTGGAGCCTACGGGCCTTCTGATCTGCCTTGCCCCGCTTATGGTGTGTGGCCTACGGGCCTTCTGTGTGTGTGTGGCCTACGGGCCTTCTGACCTGCCCTGCTCTGCTTATGGTGTGTGGCCTACGGGCCTTCTGTCTGTGTGTGTGGAGCCTACGGGCCTTCTGACCTGCCTTGCCCCGCTTATGGTGTGTGGCCTACGGGCCTTCTGTGTGTGTGTGGCCTACGGGCCTTCTGACCTGCCTTGCCCCGCTTATGGTGTGTGGCCTACGGGCCTTCTGTGTGTGTGTGGCCTACGGGCCTTCTGACCTGCCTTGCCCTGCTTACTGTGCCCTGACCCAGCCTGAACTTAGACTCTGCTCATTGCCGCCTGCCCTGACCCAGCCTGAACTTAGACTCTGCTCCTTGCCGCCTGCTCTGACCCAGCCTGAACTAGACACTGCTTATTGCTGCCTGCCTTGACCCAGCCTGGAACCAGACACTGTTTCTATCTTCCTGTCTCTCTCCACCTGGAGCCACCCTGCTGGGTGGTGTTCACGCCTCCTGACCGGAGCACAAGCGTAACAGTATGCCGAAGCCATCAAATTTCCAGGGGAAGAGATGGTCTGTGTCCTGCCGGTGAGTCAACTTTTCACTAATTCAAGATGCCTCCTTCTTTAAAGTTTTATACCTGCAATTCCTGTCAAACTTTGAATTATCCAAGCTATCAGAACTGTCTAGCCTGTGAACTTGTTGGTCAGGAACACTGGTCATGCAATAATTGCAACAAGAAAAATGTCTCTGTCTATCAGGAATGTTTGAACTGTCTGGCTCCTAAACCAGGGTGGTGGAAATGCTCCTGTCTTCCGTGTTTGTTACCACCAGGCAAACCCTGCCCCCGGTGTTCTGCTCTAGGACCAGCTGTGCCATTAAAAAAAGCTATCAGCTCTCCTAACCAGTATTCTGTTTCTGGCTCAACTAAAACAGACATTTTTGCTGGCAGTTTGTGGATAGAAAAACCCAGGACTTACCTGGCCAAGAAGGCTTCTGTGACACCAGTGCTAGAGCCTCAGGAACAGGTTTCTCTCAAACGGAGAGAGTTGATTAACTCTAGCAGGGCTCTGCTGCCCACAGCTGCTGTTGAGACACTAACGAGCACATTCCCTAGACGTCCTAGAACTGCCTGTGCCTTCTCTAAACTGCTCCTCCAGAAACAAAATAAGGAGCCTCAGAGTGTGGCTCGAGGTATCAAGCCCACAGCAGTGCTACTTGAGTCTTCTATGTGCACTGCTTCAAACCTTGCTGCTCTGCCATCTGAGCCTGTTTCATCACCCCAGGGGGGGGGCCAAGCCTGCTGCATCACCCCAAGAGGGGGCCAAGCCTGCTGCATCACCCCAGGAGGGGGCCAAGCCTGCTGCATCACCCCAGGAGGGGGCCAAGCCTGCTGCATCGCCCCAGGAGGGGGCCAAGCCTGCTACATCGCCCCAAGAGGGGGCCAAGCCTGCTGCATCGCCCCAGGAGGGGGCCAAGCCTGCTGCATCGCCCCAAGAGGGGACCAAGCCTGCTGCATCACCCCAGGAGGGGGCCAAGCCTGCTGCATCGCCCCAGGAGGGGGCCAAGCCTGCTACATCGCCCCAAGAGGGGGCCAAGCCTGCTGATTCGCCCCAGGAGGGGGCCAAGCCTGCTGCATCGCCCCAAGAGGGGACCAAGCCTGCTGCATCGCCCCAAGAGGGGGCCAAGCCTGCTGCATCGCCCCAAGAGGGGGCCAAGCCTGCTGCATCGCCCCAAGAGGGGGCCAAGCCTGCTGCATCTCCCCAAGAGGGGGCCAAGTCTGCTACATCGCCCCAAGAGGGGGCCAAGCCTGCTGCATCGCCCCAAGAGGGGGCCAAGCCTGCTGCATCGCCCCAGGAGGGGGCCAAGCCTGCTGCATCGCCCCAAGAGGGGGCCAAGCCTGCTGCCTCGCCCCAAGAGGGGGCCAAGCCTGCTGCATCGCCCCAGGAGGGGGGCCAAGCCTGCTGCATCGCCCCGAGAGGGGACCAAGCCTGCTGCCTCGCCCCGAGAGGGGGCCAAGCCTGCTGCCTCGCCCCGAGAGGGGGCCAAGCCTGCTGCCTCGCCCCGAGAGGGGGCCAAGCCTGCTGCATCGCCCCAGGAGGGGGCCAAGCCTGCTGCATCGCCCCAGGAGGGGGCCAAGCCTGCTGCATCGCCCCAGGAGGGGGCCAAGCCTGCTGCATCGCCCCGAGAGGGGGCCAAGCCTGCTGCATCGCCCCGAGAGGGGACCAAGCCTGCTGCCTCGCCCCGAGAGGGGGCCAAGCCTGCTGCCTCGCCCCGAGAGGGGGCCAAGCCTGCTGCCTCGCCCCGAGAGGGGGCCAAGCCTGCTGCATCACCCCAGGAGGGGGCTAAGCCTGCTGCATCGCCCCAGGAGGGGGCCAAGCCTGCTGCATCGCCCCGAGAGGGGGCCAAGCCTGCTGCATCGCCCCGAGAGGGGGCCAAGCCTGCTGCATCGCCCCGAGAGGGGGCCAAGCCTGCTGCATCGCCCCGAGAGGGGCCCGAACCTGCTGCACTACCCCGAGAAGAGCCTGCTAAACCGGTCCTGCTGCCACCCCCGGAGGGGCTCAAACCGGTACCACTAACAGACTTTCTAACTCAGCCATCTGAGCCTGTTGAATGGCTCCAGCTGTTGTTGCCCTCGGAGGGGCCAGATCTCATCTTTGAGTACCCCCTGCTAAGATGGGACCCAGGAGGAGGGGGAGGCCTTGAGGAGGGGGTACTGTTACAGTTTTGGCTGCAGTGCAACCGCCTCACCACCAGGGGTCCCTCTAGTGCTGGCTTTCCGGACAGGCCCAGTCCATCTTATCTGTCCACTCTGTGCTCTGGGTGTGTCCTTATAACCCTGCCTGACAGTTGCCTCGGTGCTTCGGCATCGAGCTCTCCTGGGCTCCCTGCTCTAGCCCTGCGCGGCCTTTGGGCCTTTCCTTGCCTTGCCCTGCGTGGCCTTCGGGCCTCCTTCCTCGTTGTTCTCACCTGGCCTACGGGCCTTCTGACCTGCTTGCTCTGCTTACGGTGTGTGGCCTACGGGCCTTCTGTGTGTGTGTGGCCTACGGGCCTTCTGACCTGCCCTGCTCTGCTTATGGTGTGTGGCCTACGGGCCTTCTGTCTGTGTGTGTGGAGCCTACGGGCCTTCTGACCTGCCTTGCCCCGCTTATGGTGTGTGGCCTACGGGCCTTCTGTGTGTGTGTGGCCTACGGGCCTTCTGACCTGCCTTGCCCCGCTTATGGTGTGTGGCCTACGGGCCTTCTGTGTGTGTGTGGCCTACGGGCCTTCTGACCTGCCTTGCCCTGCTTACTGTGCCCTGACCCAGCCTGAACTTAGACTCTGCTCATTGCCGCCTGCCCTGACCCAGCCGGAACTTAGACTCTGCTCATTGCCGCCTGCCCTGACCCAGCCTGAACTTAGACTCTGCTCATTGCCGCCTGCCCTGACCCAGCCTGAACTTAGACTCTGCTCCTTGCCGCCTGCTCTGACCCAGCCTGAACTAGACACTGCTTATTGCTGCCTGCCTTGACCCAGCCTGGAACCAGACACTGTTTCTATCTTCCTGTCTCTCTCCACCTGGAGCCACCCTGCTGGGTGGTGTTCACGCCTCCTGACCGGAGCCCAAGCGTAACAGTGCGTTTCGCCACTGGTAATCCAGGTGCCTTCGGGTCGAAGGAGACAAAGAGTTGAGAAACACGGGAGTCCGAGTTCATTCTTTCTTTGTAGTGTGTTAAAGCTCTCTTACAATCCAGTGTGTGCAGTAGCTTTTCCCTATCGTTTGCATGCGGTTTAGGGAAAAAAGTTGGTAATTCCATTGTCTGATTGAGATGGAATGGGGTAACTACTTTGGGTAGGAAGGACGGGTGAGTCCGTAGAACTACCTTCTGTTGATGAAATTGCAAGTATGGAGGATAATGGACCAAAGCTTGTAACTCACTAACTCTTCGTGCTGATGTTACTGCAACCAGGAATACCACCTTCCAGGTGAGGTATTTAATGTGTGCTGAGTCCATGGGTTCAAAGGGATACAGCTTGAGCTGTTCCAGAACTATGATGAGGTTCCATGGAACTGGAGGTTTGGATACCGGAGGACGAATGTGTGTTAACCCTTTCATGAAACGAGTCAGCAATGGGTGATTGGATATAGGAATGTCATTGATTGGTCTATGATAGGCGCCTATTGCGCTGAGGTGAACTCTGATGGATGATGTTGCTAGACCAGCAACATATAGTGTATGAAGATAATCAATGAGCAATTCCAGGGAGCAGTCCAATGGTGGTACACCGTTGGAAGTGCACCAGGCAGAATAGTGTTTCCATTTATAGCTATAATTTTTTCTGGTTGAGAGTTTCCTCGATTGTAACAAAATGAATTGTGCTGAAGTGGAAACTCCTTGTTCTGTCAGAAGTAGCCTTTCAATCTCCAAGCTGTCAAGTGTAGAGATGAATGTAGCGGGTGTAGTAGTGTTCCTTGATCTTGGCTGAGAAGATCTTGACGATTCTGTAATAGAATTGGATCCTTGATGGATAGTCGAAGCAGGAAACTGTACCATGGTTGCCTCGGCCATGCCGGGGCTATGAGTATCAGTTGAGCCTTGTCCGCTATGCACTTCTGAATTGTTCTTGTTATGAGAGGTATGGGAGGAAAGGCATACAAGAAGGCCTGTCGTCCACGGAATGAGGAAGGCATCTTGAGCTTTCCTGAATTGGCTTGGTCTTATCGAGCAGAATTTGGGAACTTGAGAATTGATCTCTGTTGCAAAGAGGTCTATGGAAGGTGTCCCCCACTGCAGAAATATGTCCTGGACTACTTCTGTATTGAGTGTCCATTCGTGGGGATGAAAGATGCGGCTTAGTCTGTCCGCTCTTGTGTTGGCAACTCCCGGTAGGTAAGTTGCTTGTAGATGTATGCAATGCTTGTGAGCGTGTTCGAAGATTGTCAGGGTCTCCTTGCAGAGAGACCATGAACCGGACCCTCCTTGTTTGTTGATGTAAAACATCGCTACTTGGTTGTCTGTGTAGATCATGACCCTGCGTCCCTTCAGGTGGTCTTGGAAGACTCGCAATGCATTGCGAATCGCTCTGAGTTCCAATAGATTTATTTGTAGATTCTGTTCTGAGGGTTTCCATAACCCTTGGGTTTCGTAAATCTCGAGGTGAGCACCCCATCCCTTGCGAGATGCATCTGTGGTTAGGACTGCATTGTGAGATGGGGGGCTGAATAACGCTCCTTTGGATAGGGTGGAATCTAGGAGCCACCATGCTATATCCTTTTTCATTTCTGCGGTCAGCGATACCCTCTGCGTCAATGGTTGTGAATGCTGTTTCCATTGGCGTTTTAGACCCCATTGTAGGCGTCTCATGTGTAACCTGGTGTTGGGAACCGTGAAGTTCGCCGCTGCCATGTGGCCCAGAATTACCAAGACTTGTCTTGCTGACGGCCTCTGAGTATGTTTTAAGGTGTGTAGAAGTTGACGGAAATGTGATATTCTGTCGACTGGAAGGTATGCTCTGTTGCACGTAGTATCCAGGCATGCGCTTATGAACTGCAACTGTTGAGTTGGTTGTAGGTGTGATTTCTGAAAGTTGATCACTAACCCTCGTTCTTGCAAACAGTGTATCACCCGATGGAGGTGATCCAATAAGACGTTTGGAGTTGAGGCTATTATGAGCCAATCGTCCAGATATGGAAAAATGGTTATACCTTGTTTCCTGAGATGAGCCACCACCACTATCATGCATTTGGTGAATACCCTGGGTGTAGCAGATAGCCCAAAGGGAAGAACTTTGTACTGGTAGTGTTGATGTCTGTAGCGAAAGCACAGGTAACGCCACGAGGATGGATGGATTGGGATTTGTGTGTAAGCATCCTTCAGGTCGATGGAGCACATCCAATCGTTGGTTTGAATGAGTGGAAGAATTGACTTCAACGATACCATTTTGAATTTCTCCTTGGTGAGAAATTTGTTCAACTCCCTTAGGTCTCGTATGGGTTGAAGGCCCCCCGATTTCTTGGGTATGAGGAAGTACGGGGAATAAAATGCTGGTAATTTGTAATGTGGGTGGATTTGTTGAATTGCTTGTTGTTTGTGAAGTAAAGCAATTTCCTCCCCCAGTTGTGGATGGGAATTGTAAATCTTGAGTGTGGAAAGATGAGGCAATATGGGTTTTGTTACAAATTGGAGTTGGTAGCCTTGACGTACTATCTCCAGAACCCAATGATCCGATGTAATTCTTTCCCAGGCTTTCAGGCAAGCACGAATTCTGCCTGGAGGAGCTTGATGTTGTGGTGGTGGCTGAGTAACTAAAAAGACGACGTCGCTTTTGCTGCAGTAGTCGGCTGTTGTGCCTGCTGCCTCTGGTTACGTGGTTTACCTCTTCGTTGATTTGAGGTATTGTTTAGTGGAGCAGGACGCTGGTAGGCAGGGTATGACTGCGTACGAAAAGATTGATAAGATCTATAGGGTCTTCTGGCATATGGTTGCCTGCGAGTAGATCCCACATAACGACGTGTAGTCAAGTAAATAGGATTTGATGTTAGCGATTGCACTGCTAGAGCTTCATCTTTTAATTTACTTACTGCATCCTGGAATTTCTCTGCGAACAGGTTATCTCCTGTACTTGGGAGGTTTGTTAGTTTCACGTGCAAGTCTTCACGTATCGAACTTGAACGTAACCATGCTAGTTTGCGGGCTGCAATGGCTGTTGCAGATGCCCTGGATGATGTTTCATGTGCTTCGTAGATTGACCTCAAGAGGTGTCGAGAACACTCTTCCATGTCATGAAGAGGCTGAGGTATATGTTCGGCAACGGAGGAATGTATACCTTTCATAGCTTGCATGCACTCATAGAGGTATTGTACCATGTAGAATTGATGTTGCATAATTCGTGCAGTTAACATCGAGTTATGGTATATTTTCCTGCCAAACTCATCTAAATATTTGTTGTCTTTCCCTGGTGGGAAAGTGGTATGCAACTTTGTTTTCTTGAACTTTTGCATCGCCGATTCTACTACAATTGATTCGTGAGGCAATTGTGGTAGAGTGTATAGTGACGTTTTCTTCATACGAAATTTTATGTCTGTTTTCCTGGAAACTGCCACTATTGTATAAGGGGCCTCCCAGGATTTTTGTAAGACTGAATGCAGGATATCTTGTGGTGGAAGAGAAGTTGGTTCCACCTGAGTATCAAAAATCTTCAGAAGACCGAGGGTTTCTGCCCTAGGGTCTTTATCTTTTTGGACTTCTAGATGTAGAATGGTACCCATTTTTTCTAGGAATTTTGGGTATGTAAGGTCTTCAGGAGGGGAAAAGGCTCCTGTATGTGGTCCTGCAGATCTGAAAGACATCCCACCGATGATGATGGGGATGTTTGTATTGAAGGAGAATCTAAAGATGTCTCATGGATATGAGTTGGCGAGGCTGGTTGGTTTATCATGGGAGATGTCGGTTCTGCCGATTGTTCTTCATTAGACTGTGCTTTATGTTTTGTAGCATTGTCATCAGCAATATTAGTCATTTTGAATGATGATTGAAGCGTCTCGTAAAACCCTGCTAAAGATTGAGACAGTTGAAAAAATGCTTCTCTTGTATGAGAGGGCATTACCATACGACTGTCTTGATGTTGTTTGATACTTGTTTGAGGTGAAGTTGTAGGCACTTCTCTATCTTTTTGTAGTGTAGCGACTGGAGTCTTCCTTAACTCTTCCGAATCTGAAGAAGTGTTAGAGGAAAATATTTGTACTAGTTTCCTTTTTGAGCAGGTAGTAGGTTTACGAGATGATTTAGAAGTCGAAGGACTTATCTCCTATGTAGCACTCCTCTTTGGTAATTTAGTACGGTGGGAGTGACTTGAATACTTGTGATAGTCATCAGATGATGTATCAGTATCCGTAGTTTCAGTGTCTGGAGCAGAGCTGTGTGAAGGGTATCGTTTCCGCTTCAAGCTCGTTGTTAATTTTCTGCTTGAATAATTATGGTTTTCACGCGCAGATTTTGATCTATGCGCTGAGTTAGTTATGCGCGGATATATGTTTACGCGCAGATGTAGAGTTATGCGCGGGTATGCGCGACTGTCGACTTATGCGCACTTGTATATCTGTGCGCGGAAGTAGATTTATGCGCAGTTGTAGTTTTATGCGCATATGTTTTTGATGCGGCGTGCACATGGGTTCTTGGCTCCGATATGTATGGTGCCGTGCGCATAAGTTCCTTAGTAGTCGGCGCCGTACGCGCAGGTTTCTCCGGCGCCATACGCACAGGTTTCTCCGGCGCCGTGCGCATAACTGTTCCGCGCAGAGGTTTCTTCTGCGCCATGCGCGCCGGAAGCTGTAGTTTGTACGCAGACTCCGTTCTCGGCGCCGGTATGTTAGTGTGCGCAGACCACGCCATAGGCGCAGAAGTCTTCGGCGCCAAGGGTTCCTCCTCCGATGAGGTATGTTGCGGCTCTATAGGCACTGGGGATTTTTGAGAACCCACTGGCCTTTGATTTTTTGCTTTTCCCTTACCTCCTAGAGTGGAGGACTTAGGATTAGATGGCAAAGTTTTCTTTCTCGATGGAGCCGATGAAGTTAGCGGGCCAGGCGACGAATGAGCCTCCGACGGATCTCGTGAGGCAAAAAGTTCCTGAAGCCTATAGGCCCTTTGTTTTAATGCTCTAGGTGACATCTTAGAGCAAAACTCACAATTCTCTGTACTGTGATGTGGTCCGAGACATTGATAACATCGGTCATGTCCGTCCGTGACCGACATCCGTTTTCCACAGAGACAGGGTTTGAACCCCGGTTTTGACATTTTAATTCTGTTTTTAACTGAGGAGAAAATCAGCTCCGCGTGCGATCTCGCTCGTGGAAAAAACAGACTGAGGAGATTCCGTTACTTTCCTGCGCGGGAACACACGCGCAGCCGCAGAGAGCAAAGCTCTGTTCTCTGCTTTGACAAGCTCCGCCTCCCGGGCCTGATTGACAGATCCCATAACAGCATGGCTAATTCATCCTGCTATCTACAGAAACATCGTTTACGGTAAGCAAACTTGCTTTTACTAGCGTCTGTCACAAAAAAAAAATGTAATCCCCACAATGAATTTGCAGAAAGGCAGAAAACGCTTCTCTGAATATTTAGTTGAAATTCCTCTATGTACTGCAAAGTTTTTCTTTCTATTGCTTTCCCATCAGGTTCTCGGAGGGGTGTGTGTGTGTGGTGGGGAAATCATTCACCAGGCATCGCATCCAGTATGTATTTTTTTAGCCATCTCCACATATAGGCCAGATCTTGCTGTGTTTTCCTGCAATAGCAAGATATAGGCTTCTTTCCAGGCTGCCCTGAACATTGTAAAAGCAAAATGCTGGAGCAGAAAATAAAACAGCTACCCTGTAGGCTGGCTCAGTTTCTTCTGGATTAATGATTATCCCAAAAGAACCAAAGGAAATGGGTGAAATTAAGTCAATGTGGAAAGGTAAATAGATTTTTCTTAGTTGTAGGGTCAATACAATAAATGTACATTTATTTATTTATTTATTTATTTATTTAACGTTTTTCTATACCGGCATTCGTGATTAAAAATCACATCATGCTGGTTTACATATAACAGGGGGAGTGAGTCAAATAACAGAACATTAACACGTGCGAAGGTCATAAAGTTACATTAGAACAGGGTAAAGTCTAACTGTGGGAAAGAATTGGATCAAGAAAACTGATCAGTTAAGGAATAAATATTTACATTATATTGTGAAGTCTCTTAGAGGATGTAGTTGTCATTCAACGGAATCTGGGAAGGCTTGCTATACATATACATACAGTATATGTATAGATTCTAGCTAGGAACTTAGGTTTTCAGTTTTTATTTTATTTTTCCTGGGAATTCCAATGCTATAACAAAAAAAAAAAAGGTGGAAAAATGACTTTTCCACTGATTTTTCTCCTGTGTGTTTAACAAAGTCATTTTCCCACTGATTTTTGTTTTAAAGCACTGAAATTCCCAGAAAAAAATAAATAAATATTGAAAACTAAAGTCCCTAATTATAAAATCCAGGACTGTCTCCCTTAGCGGGAGTGCGGGAGTCCATGTGCGCATGGTTTCTGGCATGCACACTTGGATGCGCCGATTTTATATTGATGTGCACGTGAGTGCAGACTCACGCACGCAAGGGGAGAGGAATTTTCTTGGAAACGCGCAGCAATGCAATAGGTCATTTTCCCATTTCCCTCCCAGGGAACTTCCTAATCCCCTAGCTAACCTGCCTGTCTTTTCCCCCTCTCTTCCCCAACCCCTAAAACCACCCTAACTACCCTTTTTTTTTTTTTAATTCTCAAGTTACCTGCTCAACAGAGCAGTAGTAAGTTGCGCATACTGGCCAGCTGCCGGCGTGCGCTTCAGCAGGACAGCGCCTAATGGTGCTGTCCCAGCCCGCTCCTTTCTAGTTTGCTGGCTCTTCCGCACGTACCTATGAAAATGCCCGTGGAGCGCTGCCCGACCACACACGTACCTCCTGGTATTGGCGCACACTGGTGTTTTAGCATGTTCATTCCGAACATTTCAAATAACATGCATATGTTTCATGTTTAAATATTTGAAGTAAATGCAGTATACGTGAAATATAATGCTGACTTTCTTTCATTTTCACAAAGTCTTATTTCCTTCAAAACAATTTCAGTGGAACAGAGCACACTTTTTCCTCCTTTTTCTGCTACATGAATCTATTTTTCTTTCTTGATATAATGCAGATTTCTATGCTCACAAGGAAAGATGTGAGTAGTTTTTCAAGTCTGATTCTGTTTTTCCCTTTTTTAAATTTTTATTTTGGCAGTATGGTGCACCTGTTCAGACCAAAGACTCATTTCTGAGGATTCCTGCCCCACTTGTATCCTCTCAGTGCACAGATGATAATCCTGCAGGTAGGGAATATTTAAATACATTTCTTTGCCCCTCCTTCTTAAAAATGTCTGCTCCTGTTTTGTTTCATTAGCTGCTAAGCAGTTACTTGGTAAGCAGACCCTGTGTAGTCTGCGTCTGTGTGAGATATGTCGTAATTCCCAGCGCTGGACTACGAGGTGTAATGCTGGGTAGACCTTGTTTCATGGTAGCTGATTTTGTGGGGTGGTTTTTGTGTTGGTCAAATTTTTTAGTTATTACTAAAAAATATTTCTTGCTGCCTTTTCCTAAAATGCTTCCTTTGATTTCTAGGTTTTTTGGTAAATCAGGATGTGATGTGCAGTAGACGTGTGAATGTGGAAAACTGCAACATTTCAGCTCTTAGTAAGCTGTTCTACTCCAGTGTTGCTATTTTGGAAGTAAGTTCTGCAAAGAACAGGAAAAGTTTTAATTCTTAGCACTTTCCTTCTTCAGCATTTTGGAATTTGACAAATTTTCTGAATATTCTGTAGTATTTATATTTATGCCACCCCATAACTATAGCTCTAAGCGGCTTACAAAGAATAAAAACCTTCATAATGAAAATAAAACAGAATAGACCAAAAACAAGTAAAACACAAACACCCATACAGTTTTCCTGTATGTGTGATTTTTTTTCAAACATACAGAAAAACAAGGTATTTAGGTGTAATATTCTATTGTAACATGTGCCAGAAAGTTTATTTTAAAAGCGACAGTACTCCTGAGATTTTTCAGAATAGCAGCTTGTTTGCTTCTAGGCCATTATAATGTTTTCATTTGGTTTTATTCTCTTGCTCTAATTTTTTGTTGTTTTAATGTATTTAATATCTTAAATTTTCCACTTATAATTATATCTCATTGAACAGCAGTCTCCTTCCCTGGGGTTGCTTGGCAGTTCATTCTGTATTCGTGATTTATATATATCAGTGTGATATTTGCATAAACTCCTTATGAGGGCCAGCACACAAAAGACCCCAGTTTATTTATATTCACAATAATGGCAGTGGCTATGTAAGAGGAACTTTATTTTCTGCCACTGCTGCTTGCAATTGATAAAAATGCTTTGGCAGTAACACCATTATCATTAACTGACTCTCTCCGATGGCTGCTGATGTGACTTAATGTGAAAGAACCAAACACAAGTGGATATAAAGAATAACCAAGGTGAGTTGGTAAAGGAAGACTCGATTGAAGGAGCTGGTTTTGGTAAAAGGTAGGAGCTGGTTGACAAATTGAATGTCTTATTTGATTTCCTGCGATTAGCTGAAACTTCAGTATAGAAATAAGCACAAAAGGGAGACCAAGATGGCCGCTGTGTAGTGTGCACGTGTCTACAGCAGCTCCGGGTTCCTGGAATCTCTACCTTGGCTGAATCACCTTTTCTTTGGACTTTCTTGCCTGAGAACCGATATGCCTCACACAAAGAGGAAAGCCAAGGTGAAAAATATTACTTCGACTCCTGTCCTAAATTAAGGCAATCCCGGATAGAGGCTATGTTCGCGAGACCTCAGCTCGGACAGCCGGGGTGAGGAGCCACTGGGGAACTCGGTGAGGAGTGGCCACTGAGCCCCTTGGCAGGAGAAACATTCCTCAGCCCCGGCGCCCCAACCCACCGTCTGGAGTTATGGAAAGAATGGACTTACCACCTCGTTGAATTTTCGTGCCCAGAGAAGAGCTGGGGAAATGCCGAACTCTTCGGAGAACCCGGAAGATCAGGGTTCCAGGGGCCAAAAGGCAGAGGCACAGCTTCCAGATGTTGCTGGAGAAGGCCCGAAGGAGGTAGGAAAGGAGGATCATAAAATAAGAATTTTATGTAATGCCCCCTTTATAAGACCTCAGAAAATAACTTTGGAGGAAATATGGAATATGCTGTCAGTGATGGATAAATCCATTAATGTGTTAACTTCTATGATGCAAGAAAGCATTAATAAGACTCAGAATTTGGATAACAGAGTAATAAAAACAAAACCTCTTTAAAAGTTATGGAGGGAACAATAGATGTTATGGAGTCTGTTCAGAACAACCTTATAAGATCAGAAACATTTCATATGGATAAAATGGAAGTTTTGAAAACCAACTGAAAAGGGCAAATTTAAGGATTTTAAATTTTCCAAAAACAAAAATGATTCCTGCTAATGATCTATTTAAGAGTTACCTTTTGAACATCTTAAAATTTCCTGATCAGGCACTACCTGCAATATCCAGAATATACTATTTGCCTCAAACCAGAGAAGAAAACACCAAACAGCAAGAGAAATCAACGGATCCTTTTGCAGATTTATCAGGTATATTGAAGAAATCATATGAGACGCTTATTGAAACTAGAGCTATTTTATTAGTTTAGTTTACCTTTGTATCTGAGAGAGACTCTGTACTAAGAATGTATTTCCGGCATCAGAATCAAAATTTCTATGGCCAGCAGGTTCGAGTATTCCCGGACATTGCTAGAAACACTCAAATTAGAAGGAAAAAGTTTATTGCAATGAGAGGAGAGGTCATATCTAGAGGGGCAAAATTTGTACTGTGTTTTCCATGCAGATGTTTGATTGTTTATCAAGATTTAAAGTATGTTTTCAATGATCCTGATCAATTACGATCTTATTTAGATTCTCATCCTAAATGTATCCCACCGTGGGTTGGTATAAATGAGTAGGCTTGGGGTAACTACACTGTTTATTTGAATTTGGATACTATTACTTTGTTAAATGACCACTTCATTTACATCTTGGTCTCCCAATATTGCCTATAATGAATGTTCAATCCCTACAGAATGTTTTTTCTTACAATATGTTGTAGATTTCTACTATGGTTGTTTCTAAATTCTGGGAATATTGTATCTTAATGTATGGTGAAAATTCAATTAAAAAAAAAGAAATAAGCACAAAAAGGCAGCTAGGGAGACAGAAGGGTTCATGAAACAAAACTGTAGAAAAGTACACTTGACATCCCGTATTCTGATAGGCAAAACTCAATGTTCAAATAATAACAAGTGGACTATTTCATTTTCATTATATACATATTCTTGTCAACAAATCTTTAATTTTATGTAACAATTTTTTTCTAGGTTCCTAATTCAAATAATACGGTAAGTACCTTTTATTTTTTTAGCATTGGCTTGTTTAATACATGAAGGTGTATAGATGCAGACAGGCCAGGTTAGCAAAACAGGCAATTACTAAATCCAACAATGCCCCTCTGTCGATCAGCTTGTCACTGTTCCATTGTAGCATATGTGTAGGTCCCAAGAATGAAATGGACATAGAATATGATTATGGATAACTTTCATTAGACCCCCATGGGATTTTCACCCTCCCTTCACTTCTTCACAGTTAATGATCCTCTGTGCTTAGCCCATGTTTTCTGGAATTCTTATCGCCTCCATTGGGAGGCTGTTCTGTGCATCTGGTGGAGAAATATTTCTTACATTACTCCTGAGTCTACCACCTTTGAGCCTCATACATGATCTCTTGTTCTAGAGCTTCCCTTCCACCAGAAAAAAATGCTTTAGCTTGTGCATTATTTTCACTTTTCATAAATAACAAACAAAAAGACCAAGTATGTGGTAGGGTGCAATTTACATTTTAATATCCCCATGAAATCTTTCTACTCATTTTATGCTGAAGAGCCAGCTATAATATTCCAGCTTGCGTGGCATTGTGTAAGGTAGCTGTACACATGCATGCAAACACATCTCTGGGACTGCTTCCTGGCTTGCATGGGAGATCCGAGGTTGGGCTTCCTGTCCATGGTGATTGGTCAGGCAAAGGTGATGTAATTAAGCATGGGATGATGATTGCTATCTCTACTGCAATTTAGATGGTGTCAAAGGAGTTGTTCCCAAATTCGGTCCTCAAGACTCTCAATCACATCAGGTTTAATAAGTAACCAAAAGATGACAATTGGACCAAATGTATGCAAAAGTGCTTCATGAATATTCATTGTAAGTATCCTGAAAAACAGGGTCTTGAGGGAAGAAGTTGAGAACCCCACTGCACTTAAGGGTCCTGCCACCACGTCAGATTTCCCATTAAGCCAGCAAATGAATCTGTACTCACCTGAGGAAAAGAGGGAACAAATGGAGGCTTATGATGTGAAAAGAAGAATGCCTTTGAGGGCAGAGGGAAGAGGAAGACTTGGAAAGAGATCTATTCCAGAGTGGTAAATCAGCAGGATAGGAGGTCAAATTAGCCCAAAGCAGCAGGGGACTGGACCTTGTCTGTCAGCCAGCTAACACATGGAAGGACGTTGGGCTCCCCTCAGAACAACTTTCCCAATCGAGCTGTAGGGTATCACTATCAATGCAGTCTATACGGGGTGGAAGAAATTTGGATGAACTTTCATGATTTATGCAGAGTTAGGAGACGTCAAAGAAAAGATTTTTATTTTCTTGCAGATTAATCTAAATGGAACACTTGACCTCAACAGCAGTAATGGCTTTCCTCAATGGGACAATACTTCCCAAGTGTGCAGGAATGTCGTTCTTGGGGTAGGTGGATGTATTTATTTTCATTTTTATATCCTGCCTATTCACAGCAGTGTTTTATCATTAATCATCCATATTTCCACCTTCATGGCATCCTCAAATAGTGTTGGGGATAATCTTAGGTTAGGGATTAACTTTTTAATATATTTGTCAATGAGTGAGGTGATCAAATTTGCCAGTGACACAAAATTATTCAAAGTTGTTAAATCACAAGAGGATTGTGAGAAATTGCAAGAGAACATTACAAAATGAAAGACTGCGCATGCAAATTAAATTTAAAGAGGACAAGTGCAAAATAATGCAATTGAGTAACCCAAATTATAGCTATACAATGCAAGGTTCCACATTAGGAGTCACCATTCAGGAAAAGGATCTAGATGTCATCACTGAAAAGACATTGAAATGTTCTCAGTGTGCAGCAGCAGCTAACAAAGTAAATAGAATGCTAGGGATTATTAGGAAAGGAATGGAAAATAAAACGGAGAATATCCTCATGCCTCGGGGTCGCACAATCTTGAGTATTGTGTGCAGTTCTGGTCACCACATCTCAAAAAAAGATATAGAAAAATGAGAAAAGGTACAGAGAAGTGCAACCAAAATGTTAAAGAGGATGGAACGATTCCCTTACGAGGAAAGGCTAAAGAGGTTAGGACTCTTCAGCTTGGAGAAGAGACTGCTGAGGGGAGATAGAGATTTATAAAATAGAGAGGAATGGAACAAGTAAACATTAATCAATTGTCTACTCTTTCAAAGAGTACAAAGAATAGGGGACACACAATGAAGTTATTAGGCAATACATTTAAAACTAATAAGAAAATATTGTTTAACTCAATGCATAATTAAGCTCTGGAATTTGTTGCCAGAGGATGTGGTGAAAGCTATTAGTGTAGCTGCGTTTAAAAATGGGTTGGAGAAGTTCCTGGAGGAAAAATCCATTAACTATTATTAAGGTAGAGTTGCAGAAATCCACTTCTTGGAATCTTTCTACCCCTTGGTATCCTGCCAGGTACTTGTCACCTGGTTTGGCCACTGTTGGAAACAGAACACTGGGCTTGATGGACCTTTGATCTGACCCTGTATGGCAAATCTTATGTACATTTTCCTTTAACTCATCATTATTTCTCTGCTTAACTCAGCTAATAATAATTTGTTACACTGTAAAATGTTTTCACATGTTACCTCTAGCTAGTAGAGGTACAAGGTGACATTTCAGTTCATCTCTCTGTCATGAGAATATCTCTAATATTTTATTTCCCTGTAAGTACCAGGATCAGTCCAGACCGCTGGGTTATGCTTCCCTTCCAGCAGATGGAGTCAGAAAAAAGCTGAAAAGCACCCCCAGATAACCCGGTGTGCCACCTGCGATCCTTCAGTATTTCTCTGACTCCAGTAGATGAAGGATGGCATAACCTGCGGTCCTGATCCTTTGCAAAATTCTTTATTTGATTGATTAATAAGTGAAGGGTGTATCCTAACTTTAGTACCTTTGACTAGATCATCTTGTAGTAAGTAGTGAAAAAAAAAAAAAGGGAAGACTGAGATCACTTTGTAATAGCAGGCAAGGCTGGGCTCCTGCCCTTGGCCTTAATACCCGGAGAATATTGACACAGCCCAGTGAGTTGGGGGGGATTTTACCGGTGGGCCAGTCCCTCCCCCCCATACAGTGCCAGAGACGTCTTAATTCCTCTGGTGGGAGCTACAAATTGTATATTAAGCCCAGGGACGTACATTCCCCTGGTTTAGTAGCTCTGAAAAAGAAAAAATAAATACATAAATAAAAGACAAAGGATAAGTCTTTTAAACAGAGCGAGTCTGCTGAAATCTCCCGGGGCTCCGGAGAGGGTGAATTGCTTCACTCAGCTGATTTTCTACTTACGGCTTAGATCGCCATGCCACGAGGATCGAGATGTGCAGCATGTGGAGAGCCGGCAGCACAGCTTTCTCGGGAAGGCCTCTGCTTCCGCTGTATCCCCGGGGGCGAGGGACCTTCACAGCTGCCGATTGCAAGGAAAAGATCAGCATTGCAGCAATCGTGCGGCTTAGGCTACAGTCAGACAGTTCACAAGGAGAGGCCTGCCCTGTCCCCGACAAGCGCGGGAACTGCGGCCATTTTGCCCGATTCGGAGCCCGATGCTGCGCAGGGCTCAGATGCACAGGGGGAGGGGATTTCCCGCCGATTTCATCGCCTACGTTAAGCCCCCAAAGACCTCGCGATATGGGACATGATTGTTCTCCTCCTGCCATGCCTCCGGGGGGGGGGGGGGGGGGGGGCTCTTAAACTGAGAAGAAAATGGGTGCTGTCTCTTTATTTTACTGCTTCACAAAGCTTATATGGCGGCTGAAGCAGACTTGGATGGGCAATATTCTCCTCCTGCTAAGATCCCCAGGCCTGCGGAGGATTAAGGGGCTCCTAGGACCCGGCCTTCCCGTCCCGCTCCTGACACTGAGCTATCGGCGCCTTCCACTCCTCCGGGGTCCGTGCTTCTGGACCCCTCCCCGGTGGATACAAGCGATGATGTTGACAATGCCACTCTGGTGGAGGGGGATAATCCGCGGGTGCTCCGATTATTTCATAAGGAGGAGCTAGACCCTTTGATTCCTCATGTGCTACAGGAACTAGATATTCAGGCTCCGCAGCCGATGACAGATCCTTCTTCAGGGGATCCTGTTTTGTCGGACCTGCGGGCCCCTCCTAGAACTTTTCCTTTCCACCCGATGCTTTTACAGCTTATGACCCGGGAATGGGATGTGCCTGAAGCCACCCTAAGGGTTAGTAGGGCCATGGAAAAACTTTACCCGCTGCCGGACGAGTTCTTGAATCTTCTCAAGATCCCTAAGGTGGACGTGGCCATCGCCAAGTGCACCACGGTTCCGGTAACAGGAGGAGCAGCTCTCAAGGACCTCCAGGATAGAAAGCTGGAGGTTCTACTCAAGCGGATATTTGAAGTATCAGCCCTCGGAGTTAGGGCGGCCGTCTGTAGTAGTCTCATGCAGAGAGCTACCCTTAGATGGGTTCAGCAATTACTCACATCTCAAGAGCTCCCTCCGGCGGAGGCAGAACAGGCCGACCGCATGGAAGCGGCGGTTGCTTATACAGTGGACGCTTTGTACGATCTTCTTCGTACTTCTGCGCGCACGATGTCCTCGGCAGTTTTGGCAAGGAGGCTTCTTTGGCTCCGCAATTGGTCGGCTGATGTCTCTTCTAAATCTCAGCTGGGCGTCTTTCCGTTTAGAGGAAAGCTATTATTTGGAGATGATCTGGACAACTGATTAAGTCCTTATGGGACAATAAGGTTTACAAGCTCCTGGAGGGCAAGCCCAAGCAGTCTCACCCTTTTGGTGTGATCCGGGGTTGTTTTCCGGGGTCAGCGCCGTTTTCGTATGGGTAGGGACTCGTCTTTTTGCCCCTCGGCAAGGTCTCAGGCTTGGGCTCATTCCTTTCGTGATAGACGACCTCAGTGTAACGGATCCTCCCAAGGATTTTCCTCCAACAAGGCTTCCCAATGAAGGTGCACCGGCCCATTCCTCCGTTCCCGAGTTCGGGGCTGGCTGATGTTTCTTCTAAGTCTCAGCTCAAGGCTCTGGGAGCGGTTGTCCCAGTGCCACTGAACGAATATCGGACCGGCAGGTACTCCATTTATTTCATAGTCCCCAGGAAGGAGGGCTCCTTCCGGCCGTTATTGGACTTAAAAAAAAAAAAAAAAGTCAACAGAGCACTACGGGTCTCTCATTTTCGAATGGAGACGTTGAGGTCCGTCAATGCGGCCGTCCACAAAGGCAAATTTTTGGCTTCTTTGGATCTGACAGAGGCTTACCTTCACATAGGAATCCGAGAGCATCATTGAAGGTTTCTGTGGTTCATAGTCTTGGGCGAGCATTACCAGTTTCGTGCACCGCTGTTCGGTTTAGCGACGGCTCCCCGCGTCTTCACCAAGGTGATGGTGGTAGTGGCAGCGTGTCTGCGGCAGGAGGGGATCTTAGTTCATCCCTATCTGGACAACTGGCTCATTCGGGCGAAATCGGAAGACCTCTGCAAGGTGGTGGTGCAGTCAGTTTTGCATCGCCTCCATTCGCTCGGATGGGTTGTCAATTTCTCCAAGAGCCAATTGGTACTGTCCCAGGTGTTGGAATTTCTGGGAGCACGGTTCGATACGTCTGTGGGCAAGGTTTTCCTACCTTGGGAGAGGATGGGCAAACTAATGTCTCAGGTTCGATATCTTTTGGCCCTTTTGTTGCCCAAGGTATGGGACTATTTGCAAGTTCTTGGTTCCTTGGCGTCTACTCTGGAGTTGATTCCCTGGGCATTTGCTCATATAATGCCTTTGCAGAGGGCATTGCTTTCCCATTGGGACCCCAAGTCCGAGGAGTTCCACTTGCCCTTGCCCCTTCTGGATCCAGCCAGGGCCAGTCTAGAATGGTGGTTGATCCCCGATCACTTACAGCAGGGAATGGATCTAGAGAATCCACAGTGGATGATCGTGACAACGGATGCAGGCCTTTCTGGTTGGGGGGGGCAAGTCTGTCAGTCATGATCAACACAAGGTCAATGGACAGTGCAGGAGTCCAAGTGGTCCATAAATCAGTTGGAGACGAGGGCGGTTCATCTAGCATTGCCCCATTTTCTCCCGCTAATCCAGCATCGTTCGGTAAGGATCCTGTCCGACAATGCGACAACTGTGGCTTACATAAATCATCAAGGGGGAACAAAGAGTCGGCCAGTGGCCGCATAGGCGGACAAGTTGATGGTCTGGGCGGAACGCAATCTGCTCCGGTTGGCGGCATCACACATAGCCAGAGTGGACAACGTCCAGGCAGATTTTCTCAGTCTACAAACGCTAGATCCCGGCGAATGGGAACTGTCCGAGTAGGCGATGCGGCTCTTGACTTGCAGGTGGGGAGTCCTCCGGCTGGATTTGATGGCGACTCAGCTGAACGCGAAAGTGGCTCGTTGCTTCAGTCGCAGAAGGGAGCACAGGTTGCCCTGGTCCTTCTGTGGCCTCACGACGCGCTCCTCTATGTGTTTCCTCCTTGACTGTTGGTGGGGAAGGTCTTAAGGCGAATAGAGTCCCACCGGGGGCCGGTTATTCTCATAGCTCCAGAGTGGCCATGGAGGCCATGGTTCGCAGACCTGATCAACTTGGAGGTAGATGGTCCCTTGCGTCTCGGTCACCTACCGACTTTACTCCGACAGGGTCCAGTATTTTTCGATCAGGCGACTTGCTTTTGTCTAGCGGCTTGGCTTATGAGAGGAGACAGTTGAGAAAGAAGGGCTATCCGGATGCGGTGATTACCACTCTACTATGCGCACGAAAGACCTCTACTTCTCTCACCTTCCACACGAAAGACCTAGAGGTCTTTCGTGTGGAAGGTTTTTGATTCCTGGTGCAGTGAGTTGAAGGTGTCTCCCCGCGCCAGACCACTATTGTGCACATTCTCGCGTTCTTGCAGGAAGGCTTAAAGAAAGGACTGGTGTATAGCTTGCTCTGGGTTCAGGTAGCGGCGTTAGGCTGTTTAAGAGGTAATGTTGATGGTACGTCCATTGCAGGACATCCGGATGTGTCGCGTTTTTTGAAGGGAGCCAAACATTTACACCCGCCGGTGCGTGCAGTGTGTCATTCATGGTGTTTAAATTTGGTTCTCCTTGGGCTCTGCGGTCCTCCCTTTGAGCCTATCAAGCGGACTATGTTGAAAGATTTAACACTCAAGGCGGTGTTCCTCGTGGCTATCTGTTCAGCCAGATGAATATCTGAGATTCAAGCGTTGACTTGCAGAGAACCGTTCTTGCGAATCTCGGACTCTGGGGTTTCGCTTCGAACGGTGCCTTCTTTTCTGTCGAAGGTTGTATCGGCGTTTCATATAAATCAGCCAGTTGAGTTACCAGCTTTTCCAGATTTGGATAGGAATTCTCCTCAGGCTCAGGATTTGAGGAGACTGGACGTCCGCAGGATACTTCTGCGGTACTTAGAAGTGACTAATGCTTTTTGATTGTCAGATCATCTTTTTGTCTTATGGAGCAGTCCTAAGAAAGGGTGTAAGGCTTCAAAGACTACTATTGCCCGATGGTTGAAGGACTCTATTGCTTCGGCATACATATGTCACGGGCAGCAAGTGCCAGATGGTCTTAAGGCTCATTCGATCAGATCTCAAGCGGCATCTTGGGCAGAGAGTTATTGTGTTTCACCACAAGATATTTGCAGGGCAGCTATTTGGAAATCTTTGCACACGTTTGCTAAGCATTACCGTTTGGACATCCGGGCTCTGAATGTTGATTCTTATGGCAGCAGTGTACTTCGAGTGGGACTCTCCGGGTCCCACCCCTCTTAGGGCAGCTTGGGTACATCCCAGCGGTCTGTACTGATCCTGGTAAGTACAGGGAAAGGAAAATTGGTTCTTACCTGCTAATTTTCATTCCTGTAGTACCAAGGATCAGTCCAGACGCCCGCCCAGGGGTATAGTGTTCAGGAGAGTCCGCTCGATTGGTTTTGGGTTTTTTCTCTCTGCAGTTTTTAGACTAACCTGAAGATTTTTAAGCAAGCTTATCCATGGAAGCATTTCAGTCTGTACTCTTGTCCTGTACATAGTTTTCACAGGTTATTGTTCAGCTAAATTCTCTTGATCTAGTCATTGGTTGTTTAAATTTACTTCATTCTGCTTTGATATTGATTATACTGAAGGATCGCAGGTGGCACACCGGGTTACCTGGGGGTGCTTTTCAGCTTTTCTCTGACTCTAATCTGCTGGAAGGGAGGCATAACCCAGCAGTCTGGACTGATCCTTGGTACTACAGGAATGAAAATTAGCAGGTAAGAACCAATTTTCCTTTGACACATTCAGTCTTCTTCCTTATTTGAAGCTAGAAATTAAGATAGAAATTTATTTTGTCAGTCTAAAATAGGTACCACACAACTGAGTATTGTAGATAATGGCTAATCCATGTTCCCTAAAGATACTGAGGGCGATACCTGGGTGAATTGGCTGTTTAACAATTGCCCACATTCAATGTGGAGAAAGTTTGTGTGCATTGTTCTACAATGTGAAGTTTTACCTCTGTGCAGAAGCATTCTGGGGGTAGGGGGCAGCAGAGTTAGGTCATTCCTTTTCCTTGGATAAAGTACTCGCAGAAAAAAGCAGGTCCAAATGTCTGCAAGCACTTTATTCCTCAAAGCAGTTTTCAAAGTATGGTGCAATGAGCTCTGCACAAAGTTTCAATGTGGACAAGTTTGAAAATTGTTCCCACTTTTTAAAGTCTGTCTCCTATTCAAAATACATGTTTGTGTGCAAGTTTTACCATGTATTATCTTGATCGAGCAAGGTTGGAGCTATTGTCTCAGCATGCTTACCGGATAATTTGTGTTATCTGCACCTGGGACCTCCGCATGTTTCTAGACAGAAATGAAGTGATTGTGCAGGGGATTTTTTTTAAAGATCAGTCTTGAGGAATGGGATGAATTTGAAAAGATTTGTTTGTAGTTGTGGCAAAACTAGAGTTTTCACTGTAATGTTATTTGTCTGTCATGTAAAACTCCTATAACAAGGCATGGAGCGGCAATTACAACCCTGAACGCTTTGCTGGGTAGACCGGATGACCACTCTGGTCTTTATCTGCCGTCATTGACGATATTACCGAGGTACATTAGTTATCCTTTTCCTGCCTCACTTTTATACTTCATTTTCTTTCAGGCAAGTTACCTCATTCTGTATACAGATGCAGGAAAGATAACAAATGCTTCTGTTTCTTTTATCCTCGGAACAATCAACAGAACCATGGTACCAATACAGCAACGCTTCCAAATTCGTTTCACTCAGGTAACTTATGAAGGTACTACCGTGTCACTGCCATATGACAAGGTCAACAAAAGTCACAGAGTGGAAACACGTTTAACCATCTTTGTCCCACAGGGCTTGCAATCGAATTATTGCAGAACATGATGATTTACACTGAAAATCAAAGCAGTTCTGAAGTCAGTGGGGATGGGCAGAGGCATTGTTCCCAGCAATAGTCACTGTTAAGGATAGCACATGGTACAGGGTTTTGGAAGAAGCTCTGATGTACGGCTCCCAACCTCAGAGCTATTGCTGCAGTAACCAGACTAGGAACAGTGGGAGGGAGGCTTTGTTTAAAACAGGAAGAAAATCCCCAGATAGTTATGAACAAAGATTCATGGCACTAGAATCCCAGTCCTGGTTCATGTTGAGGTGGAAGAGAAAGGAGGAACTCAGAGGCCAAAAATAAGCAGTTTTGGAAAGTTTAGGTATATTTCAGAACATAAGAACATGCCATACTGGGTCAGACCAAGGGTCCATCAAGCCCAGCATCCTGTTTCCAACAGTGGTCAATCCAAGCTACAAGTACCCAAATACTAAGAAGATCCCATGCTACTGATGCCAGTAATAGCAGTGGCTATTTTCTAAATCAACTTAATAGCAGTTAATGGACTTCTCCTCCAAGAACTTATCCAAACCTTTTTTTAAACCCAGCCACACTAACTGCACTAACCACATCCTCTGGCAACAAATTCCAGAGCTTAATTGTGCATTGAGTGAAAAAGCAGCCTTGCTCAACTGTATAATTTAAATTGGTGTTATGTTTATGTCATCTTTTTATGACTTTGCCCAAATTTGTCCTTGGTGAGTTACCAACTTCCATCAGTTTATGAAGTTTGAATCTACTAATTCCTTCACATCAGTTAGTAAAAATGTAATTATGGTAGGTAATATGTGTGTGTTTTTGTTTTTTTAAATAGCAAAACAGAAGTCCAGTCCCTGTTAGTGGAAATCCTGGTTATGTGGTTGGGCTTCCTCTAGTGGCTGGATTTGGCCCACTTGCATATCCTTCCTATGATTGTCAGCTTATATTACTTTACAATAGTGTGATCTCTCTGTTCAAACCTTTGATGTAGGCTGCTTCAGTACATAGTTGGCACTGCAGCACATACTGAGTGGAAGACTTTGCAGGGATGGCTAAATGTTGTGCTTGTTTTGATGTGTACTTATTTTGTGTATGACTGGTCAGCAACTGAGTCCCTAGAACTTACTAATTTTACAATAACTTTCCAGATCACTGATCGCCCAAAATAAATAACAAAGTTGTGTACAAAACATAAAGCATTCAAAAATTTCAATAAAATCCTATCTCTGTGAAATACAACATAAATAACAATACAATCACAAAACATGTTTGTGCTATCATCCCAGCTAAACCAATTACACTGTGTAGGAGTACTCACACCATCCCTCATTATCCCAAGCCTTACTTCAGAGAGAAATGTAGAATACAAGTTCCCTGTACGTACCTGGATCAGTCCAGACTGCTGGGTTTTGCCTCCCTTCCAGCAGATGGAGACAGAGAAAAACTTGAAGGGCACTTCCTCATAACCTGGTGTGCCACCTGCATCCCTTCAGTATTCCTCTGTCTCCAGCAGATGGAGGTGGTGCAGAACCTGTGGTCCTGAACTGCTTTTACAGTTAGCAAAAAAAAAAGGAGATATTAAATTCTCTTGGCTCAGCTTCAAGCAGGACAAAAAGAACAGGACTAGAAAGGTTTCATTTTTTTTTTTTCCATCCAGTTGCCTAGGAGTCCTGTTCCTCCCAGGGGGTCAGCAGGTCCTGGTGGGACCATCCCCCCTGGTTGCAGGTGCCTCTGGAGCTGGGGTTGGACCCTACCTGCTCCCTGGTGCACCTGGAAGGGGGGGGCCCTTCCAGGTGCACCGACTGTACGGGTGAGTGCCCTTTAAAAAAAAATAAAATAAAAATGGATTGAGCTGTGTGGAGGACTCTGAGGCAGTATTTTTCTTTTCTGCCAGTCACACCTTCGGCCTTCTGCTCCCGCTCGCTTCAGGGCTGATTTATTTTATTTTTTCAGCGTGTCAGCACAGTCTCTGCCATGCCGCGCGTGTCTCGGTGCGTGGCCTGCTGGGAGCTGGCTCTCTAGGGAAGACCTCTGTTCCTGATGTCTCCCCAGCAGGGAGGAAACATTGGAGGCGGCGGAAGGGGCAACGGCTAAGTCCCGCGCCGTGGGTGAACAGCTGAAGAGGCAGAGGGGGATCAGGCCAACCAGTTCCTGCTGAGTGCGGGAACGGTGGCCATTTTGGATTCCCTCACTGCCGCATCTGCTTGAGCAGCAGAGAGAGGGGATCTCCCACCACAATATTCTCCCCTGCATCTCAGTCGTGGGAGCCCTCAGGACTGTTTTCATGGTCCAGATTTTCCAGAAGACGACTCTGTTTTTCAGGTGGGGGATTCTGGGACCCAAACTGTTTTTTTCAGCGGACTTAGTGCTGCTAATGCACAAAGCCTATCTGGCGAGTAGAGCACAGGCTGGTGACACAGTGCCCAGTGGTTCGTTACCAGGCCCGCCTCCCCGGAATGTCTCCAAGCCTTCAAAGCCATGTGGCCATCAGAATTTGTAAGAGTCACAGTCCCTCGCCTCAGGAGGATCAGCCTGACCCTAACTCCCCCCAGTCTCTCTCAGGGCTTGAACCAAAGCGGCCCGTCGAGATGCAAGGTGACAACTCGGGGGTGGTTCGTTTATTTCTCAGAGAAGAACTTGACCCGATAATTCCGCATGTCCTAGATGAGTTGGGGCTTATGTCACCTCAGGATGTCCCGGGCCTCGACACGGTGGACCTGGTTTTGGCCGGATTGCGTGCTCCTGCTAGGACTTTTCCTTTCCACCCTATGCTCCAACAGCTGATGCTACAGGAGTAGGATACCCCGGAATCGGGCCTGAGAGTGGGACGAGCGATGGACAAGCTGTATCCGCTGCTTGAGGAGTCCCTGGAGATCTTAAAGGTTCCTAGGGTGGATGCTTCAATGTCAGCCGTAACCAAGCGAACAACTATTCCGATTGTAGGAGCAGCGACCTTGAAAGACCTTCAAGACAGGAAGCTTGAAGTCCACCTCAAGAGAATCTTCGAGGTATCGGCCATAGGGGTATGTGCTGCAGTCTGTAGCAGTCTTTTATACAGCGCACAAGCCTGAGATGGGTGCAGGAGCTCCTCAGTGCTAGAGAACTGTCTCCTCGGGAGTCTGAGCAGGCAGAGCGCTTTGAGGCCGCGATGGTGTATGGCGCGGATGCTCTGTATGACCTTCTCCGTACCTCGTCCAGGACTATGGTGTCTGCAGTTTCAGCCCGCAGGCTCCTGTGGTTGCGTAACTGGTCGGCTGATGTTTCTTCTAATGCTTGGCTAGGCTCGCTTCCCTTTAAGGGAAAATTTCTGTTCGGAGACTATTTGGAGCAATTGATAAAGTCTTTAGGGGAGACTAGGGTGCATAAGCTTCCCGAGGATAAGCTTAAAGGGGCTTCAAGATTCCTCCCTCCCCGCTCTCGCCTCTGAGGGCAGTGTCGTTTTTGGCAGAGCAGGGCGCTTCCCCGGGGGCAGCGACAGGCTCCATTGAGGTCTCAGTCGAGGTCCTGTTCCTTTTGAGGGTGCAGACCAGCCCATGACACCGTCAACTAGGGCTTCTCTGGACCCAAGTGCTCTCAGTGAGATAAGGCCGACCCATCCCTCTATTCCATTCATCGAGGGATGGCTGTCCCTCTTTCTCGAGGAATGGGTCAAAATAACGTCGGACCAGTGGGTTCTAAACACTATAGAGCACGGTTACGGATTAGAATTTGCTCGGCCTCTCCGAGACCTGTTTCTGCTCTCTCCCTGCGGACCTGCGGTAAAGAAGCAGATTGGTTCTCAAACCCTCAGCAGGCTGGAAGACCTTGGGGCCATAGTTCCGGTCCCCCCGGAGGAGTACAAGACCAAGCGTTACTCCATTTATTTTGTGGTGCCCAAAAAAGAGGGCACTTTCCATCCGATCCTAGACCTCAAACAAGTGAACATGGATCTCAAAGTTCCACATTTTCGGATGGAAACTCTGCGCTCAGTCATTGCGGCAGTGCACAAGGGTGAGTTCCTAGCTTCCCTGGATCTTACAGAAGAATATCTGCACATCTGAATCCGCGAAGGTCATCAGAGATATCTCCGGTTCATGGTCTTTGGGAGGCATTTCCAGTTTCGTGTGCTACCATTCAGCCTGGCAAAAGCCCCTTGCACTTTCACCAAGGTGATGGTCGTAGTGGCGGCATCTCTCAGGAAAGAGGGAGTGCTGGTACATCCATACCTGGACGATTGGCTCATCTGGGCAAATTTGGAGGATCTCTGCAGGCTGGAGATTCACAAAGTCTTAAACTGCCTATGCTCCCTCGGCTGGGTCATCAACCAGGCCAAGAGCCATCTGGTTCCTTCTCAAGTCCTGGACTTCTTGGGAGTGCGCTTCACACCCGGTTTGGCAAAGTCTTTCTTATGGACGAACGGATAACCAAGCTGATGTCGCAGGTTCGATGTCTCTTGTCGCTATAGGTTCCCAGGGTCTAGGATTACTTACAGGTCTTGGGTCCATGGTGTCCACTCTGGAGTTGGTCGTGTGGGCATTTGCTCATATGAGGCACTTACAAAGAGCTTTGCTTTCCTGCTGGGATCCAATGTCTGAAGAGTTCAACCTTCTGTTACCACTCACAGAGTCTGCCAGGTCCAGTCTTGGGTGGTGGCTTGTCCTCGACCACCTGAAACGGGGCGTGGACCTCGAAGTTCCTCAGTGGGTTATCGTGACCATGGATGCCAGCCTGTCCGGTTGGAGGATGGAGTGTCAGTCTCAGTCGTCCCAGGGCCAGTGGTCCATTAGTCACCTGGAAACCAGAGCGGTACGCTTGGCATTATGGCAATTTCACCCCCTAGTCCGCAATCGGGCAGTATTGTCCGACAATGCGACTATCAACCATCAAGGGGTCACCAGGAATCGTCTGGGAGCTGGGAAAGTGGAGAAGCTTATGGTCTGGGCGGAGCGTCATCTGGAGCAGCTGGTGGCCTCTCACATAGCGGGGGTCGACAATGCGCAGGCAGATTTCCTCAGCCATCAGCAGCTGGACCCCAGGGAATGGACGTTGTCCTGGGACATGATGACATTCATCTCTCGCCATTGGGGTACTCCTCATCTGGACTTGATGGCAACTCGGAAGAATGCAAAGGCACCACGCTTCTTCCGTCGCTGGAGGGAGCATGGAGCAGAAGGAATAGATGCACTCATGCTTCCTTGGCCCCATGACGTACTGTTCTACATGTTTCCTTCATGGCCCCTCGTCGGCAGGATCCTGAGACGGATAGAAGCTCACCCCGGTCCGGTCGTTCTAGTGGCTCCAGAGTGGCCTCTGAGACCGTGGTTCGCGGATCTAGTCAACCTATCCTTGGAAGGTCCTTTGTATTTAAGTCATCTTCCAAACCTGCTCTGCCAGGGTCCAGTAGTTTTGGATCAGGCGGATCGCTTCTGTCTAGCAGCCTGGCTTATGAGAGGAGGCAATTGAGAAAGAAGGGTTATCCTGAGAATGTCATATCCACACTTTTGCGGGCGCAAAAGACTTCAACTTCTCTTACTTATGTCAGGGTTTAGAAGTTCTTTGTCACTTGGTGTAGTGAACAAGGAGTCCTCCCTCGTCAGGCGTCAGTGGCACACATCCTTACCTTTCTGCAGAGACGTCTCAGCAAGGGGTTGTCCTTTAGTTCTCTCCGGGTTCAAGTGGCAGCCTTGGAGAGTCTTAGAGTCTGGTGGCGCACCCTGATGTGGTCCGTTTTCTGAAAGGGGCGAAACACTTGAACCCCCCTAGTCCGTCCAATCTGTCTTTCATGGAGTTTAAATTTGGTGCTTTGGATGTTGTGTGAACCTCCTTTTGAGCCACTCAAGAAGGCTACATTAAAGGACTTAACCCTCAAGACAGTGTTTCTGGTGGCTATCTGTTCGGCTAGGAGGGTCTCTGAGATTCAAGTTCTCTCCTGTCGTGAGCCTTTTCTGCGGTTTTCTGATTCTGGAGTCTCGCTCAGAATGGATCCTTCCTTTCTTCCGAAGGTGGTTTCTGCCTTCCACTTGAACCAGTCAGTGGAGCTTCCGCTTCCCACTAGGGAATTAAAACGTCTAGATGTCAAAAGAGTGCTATTGTGTTACCTTGAGGTCACTAATGCTTTTCGGGTCTCCGATCATCTGTTCGTTTTGTGCAATGGAGCTAAGAAGGGACATAAGGCGTCCAAAGCTACCATTGCCTGGTGGTTGAAGGAGACTATTGTTTATGCTTATATTTGCCTTGGTCGTTCAGTTCCGGATGGTTTAAAGGCTCATTCAATCCGGTCTCAGGCTGCTTTCTGGGTAGAGAGCCAGTTGGTATCGCCACAAGAAATATGTAGAGCAGCAACTTGGAAGTCGCTGCACACTTTTGCCAGACACTATCGGTTGGACGTCCAAGCATCAGAGGTCAACCCTTTTGGAAGCAGTGTCATTCGAGCGGGACTCTCCAGGTCCCACCCCAGTTAGGAAAGCTTTGGTACATCCCAGTAGTCTGGACTGATCCAGGTACTTACAGGGAAAGGAAAATTGGTTCTTACCTGCTTTTTTTCGTTCCTTTAGTATCACGGCTCAGTCCAGACGCCCGCCCATTGGGGAAGGGTGAGAGTCCATTCATTGTTTTCTATTTGCAGTTTGTTTTTTTTCCGTCAAATATCTTAGGTGATGCTGAAGAGGATTTTTTTTCTCAGTTGTACATAGTTTGTGGTTTCTTCTTGTCCTTGCTTGATCCTGACCATTGTTTCAATTGATTTTCTGCTTTGGTACGTTTAATACTGAAGATGCAGGTGGCACACCAGGTTATGAGGGAGTGCCCTTCAAGTTTTTCTCTGTCTCCATCTGCTGGAAGGGAGGAAAACCCAGCAGTCTTATTTCAGTGGTGTAGGTTTCTGCGGAAAATGTTAATGTGTAGCTTGCTTAGCGTAGCACTCTTATTTTCATTTGAATTTTTGGAAGGGGTCCTAGCTGTTTGGTTTCAATTGACCTAGAAGCCCCAAAGGGGCAGAATCAGTCTATTGGGCAATGCACCATGCGCCTTTATCTGTAACTACCCAAAGTTTTTCCCCTTTACTGCTGTTTTCTGTCCAGCCCAGACATTGAAGAAATCCTTGGCAGCCTAAAATGCGCATATGCAGTCTGGCCAGTAGGTGGCACCTTTGAGCAATGACTGAGACTCCTTCCCCCTGGGCTCTATGAGTGCTGCCTCTGCATTATCCCCAACTCAGCCTAACCTGAAAAATAAAAGTTGGGCTCAAGGATCAAATTCTGATCTGCTGCAAAATGGCAGAATGCACTCATTTAAAAAAAGTATAATAAAATGTCTTTATCATAACACTTCTTTATTCATATATAAAACATACAAAACATTTTGATAATGCTAAACTCCCAGGATGACTGAATTCACTTTTAACTGTCCAATTGCTTCCTTTAAATCCCAGCCACTGTTATGAAATGACTGGAGCCTCTTACATTAGAAATTAACTTTTACTTTGTCTTATTGATTTCCTTAACTTGAAATCTGTACATCTGGTATTATTCAGAGCACTAACAGATATGGGCAGTTTACAGTCCTCCAGAGCTACTCTAACCAGGACTGTTTGGCCATAGAAGGAAAGAGAACGCCGGTAGTGTTTGGTTATAACGTCGTATCTGGCTGTAAATTACGGTAAGGCCTGTCTTCTGCCAAATGAGCTGTTCTGAAATACTTCAGCTCATTTATAGCTGCTACCACCCATGAAGTTGTACATTTTTTTCTTTATTCCTTTCCACGCCGCTCTCATTGTCAATTCCATGACTGTCAGATAATTTTCAAACTGTCCACGTTGGGACAGAGGTGGACTTGGCACAATTTTCCAATGGAGAGGATACAAACACTTTTGAGGGGAAAGTAGACATGGACCTTTATACCTGCTTTTTTTTTTTTTAAAAAGGTGCAGATTGTGTCTGTCTTCTCTTTCTACGTTGTTTCTGATCCCACCTTAAACATAGGCTTGAGAATACCCGCTCTGAATGCAGCTTAAAAGTGCACATTGTGGACGGAGGCACATACTTTTAGCTGTATTAAGGAAGGACAGTTTTCAGACAACTCTTAACGGATATAAAATAGCTTCAAACATACCCTTCCTATGCTGTGTGCGGTAAGTAAAGGGTCGTTGTTGGGTTGAAGGGGTTCTTCAACCTCCACGACAAATTAGGAAAACTCTAGATTTCGTGGTTTTTTTGTGCGGTTGCCTTCTGTGGTCCAGCCCTTTAGTTTGACTGGCCACTTAGATGGCTTCCGTGTTTTATTCTTCAATTTTTATTAACAATATTTTTGCATTTTTTATTTATTTTGTACTGCTCAGTTCCCATGTGAGGATTTGTGCATTATTTCCCCGGTGCGCGGTGCGATCCGTCATTATTTGTTCCACTTATCTTAAATTATCCAATTGCCGCCGCTGTTAGTATGGGACCGCTCCCGCTTGCCCGACACTGGCCATGTTTCGGCAGTAGTCTGCCTGCTTCAGGGGCCTCGGGAATGGATTTCTAATCGCGGAACCTCCGTCGAACATGCACTGATGTCCTAATATTTTTGTAATTCATTCATCAATGTGAGCGGCGCCTTAGGACATCAGTGCATGTTCGACAGAGGTTCCGCGATTAGAAATCCATTCCCGAGGCCCCTGAAGCAGGCAGACTACTGCCGAAACATGGCCAGTGTCGGGCAAGCGGGAGCGGTCCCATACTAACAGCGGCGGCAATTGGATAATTTAAGATAAGTGGAACAAATAATGACGGATCGCACCGCGCACCGGGGAAATAATGCACAAATCCTCACATGGGAACTGAGCAGTACAAAATAAATAAAAAATGCAAAAATATTGTGAATAAAAATTGAAGAATAAAACACGGAAGCCATCTAAGTGGCCAGTCAAACTAAAGGGCTGGACCACAGAAGGCAACCGCACAAAAAACCACGAAATCTAGAGTTTTCCTAATTTGTCGTGGAGGTTGAAGAATTATATATTTTAGGAAACGAGGTTGGTTATTGTTTATTGAATACTGGGGTTGAAGGGGTTGGCAGTGCCATTCAGCTCAATGTGAGTTTGTACAAGCCCTTCGTGCACAAAGAGCAAACTTTTGTCTATGTACCCTCTTGCTTTTAAGTGTCACCTGCCAAAAGATTAGACACAAATAAGATTGTGTGAAGCAGAAAGGCAGCCCCACCAGGAAAAGAGCTGCATTATTGTCCCTGTCTGTCTCTGGCTGACCAAGGTCAGTAGTGATGTCCATTATTTGTAGCATTAGACCAGTGGGGACAGTTTCAACTCCTGTATGGTACAGCTGGTGAAAAGGGAAATGTGACTCTTTCCTGGTACTGTATATCCTAGACCTAGGTAGACTTCACTTTTAGGAGGCAGAAGTCCGCAAAGAATAAGATTCAGGACGTAGCACAACTTCAATAGGTCAAGTCTGATAATCTTATAACTGTTCTTAAAAAAAAAACAAAAAACAACTCAGCACGCAAGAATTAAGGCTTCAGCATTTGGTTCCTTTCAGTAATTATGCACATGGTTCATAAAAGAATCTGGAATGATCCCTAGTGCCTGTCTGTTTAATATTCACTTGAAGATTTTCTCCAAGAACTTTTCATTCATGGGATTTAAAAACAGATATGTAAAAACTTAAATAGTAGTTCTTGATTGTTTTTTACATTTCTTTCTTACAGATATTCCCCAAATACAAATTGTTTAGTAGTATCTGAAGCAATTAAGAATGTGCTGATGGGACAGAATTTTCCAGAATATGTAGCATCATTTGGAAATTCTCAGCCCCAGAATGTGTTAGACTGGGTGCCC
Organism: Rhinatrema bivittatum; assembly: GCF_901001135.1. Lineage (NCBI taxonomy): Eukaryota > Metazoa > Chordata > Amphibia > Gymnophiona > Rhinatrematidae > Rhinatrema > Rhinatrema bivittatum. Next base: position 23,490,265 of record NC_042625.1, read on the forward strand.
ATTACACTTCTCAACACTACAGGAAAGGTAAGTACAAGAAAGTTATACATAGATGTACAAATACATTCAAGTATGGTCACTCTCTTATGGTAAAGATTAATTTTTCAACATGCTAGCTGTTACATAATAATGCCCCCTGAGTGGGGCAGTTACTGGTAGTTAATATCTCATCTAGATGAACTTTATACTAGGAGGGGCTTTGTGTAAAATGTAAGCTCTAGTGATCAAGATTCTTGCCATTATTTCTTTTCTTGTTTTTCATGTAGCAGTTTCCTCTCCTCTTCTTTGGGCTGTCAGAAACAGGGCTTGGGATTTGGTGCCATGAACCATGTGCACAGTCTCAGCTCCCAATTTCTTAGTCCAGTCATTCCAGCAACGATCGTTGGCCAGGGGGCCATGCCCCAGCACTCTTTCTGCAGGCATGGGCCCCCAGTACAGGCACGAGCTATCACTGCTGTGTGCTGACTGATTCCTGCCATCTGGGGAGCAGGAGATTTGAGCAGCTACTTGAATCCAGGGCCCTTCAAATGAAAGTCCATAACAGCGCCAGTGAAGCACTGGGCCAGTCTTTTTTCATACTAGTGCTGGGAGAGGACCGATGAACCTGTAGGTTCAGAACAGAAAGCATTTCTGGGGGAGCCAGTCTGATTGCTCAGAAAAATTCCAGTTAGCTGATAAGTGCAAGGGTGTTATTTGTTTTCCTGCTAAGCTAGGACATCCATCTAAATACATTTGAATTTTCTGTGTTTCATTATTGTTTCTGGAAGGACACTTGCCAGATTCCTTTGTCTTTCAACATAGAAGTGAAATGGATTAAGTATGGGTCTCTCGTAAACCCTCAAGCCAAAATCATAAACATCACAGCCCAACTAATCTATAAACCCTTACAAGTAAGTAGCTTTTCCTCTTTGAATCTGAATCAACATGCTTTTATTTTTAGTTGTAAAAATAAAATTATACGTAGGAAGTTCATGCAACAAAGTTATAACAGTTTCAACCTGGTGGACAGTTGGTTCAGATGAAATATTGCCCTTGTATGAACATTTTGGATAAAGCTTCAGCTGTGATAAAAATGTTTCTAGTATTTTGTCATAGTTAAAAGTATGTTAGGAAATGTTTTATTTTTATTTTTCCTGGGAATGTCAGTGTTTATTGTAATGGAGCAAGAACAGGAGAAAATTAGTGGGGAAAAAATGTCATTCCTTTTCCTTCTGCTCCACCAGCCCCGAACCTATGGGTTATCCTCTCATTCAGCACATGTAGAGGCAGAGTTCTATTTTTTTTAAATGACAGCACCAGCTTCTATTTCATATCTAGAACTAATTCAGCCAGTGGTCTCTGCCTCCAGCTATTGGACGGACGTTTTTGAGTTCAGTTGGTGTAGAGCAGAAGGTTTTATTTATTAGGAATCAGCCTCTTACTATTTTCTTAGTGTGAATTTTAAGGCTATATATGGGCCATGCTCCTGCAGATGATTCTCTTGCTGGGAAGTGCACTCAAAAGGTAATTATTTCTTTGCTCCCTTCTTTTATTTGGCAAGGTTGCGCACCATTTGACTTGTTTTTACAAGTTAATTCTGACAAAGAGAAAAGAGATAGTTGCTTATTACTTTAAGCTGATTGCCTTGTTACAGCCTTATACTTGTTTTCAAGTTGATTCGATGGCAGAGAAAAGTCATTGCTGCACTGTTTGTGGTGCTAAGTGTACATCTGCTGAAGGAAGCCTGTGCTCTGTGCCGCAATAAATCTGAATTGCCCGATCTGACCCGGGTAGTTACTTCCACTAAAAAGATTTCCTCCTCTGAGGCTCCAGGCACACAAAGTCTTCATCCAGGATGATGTCAGCCTCTGGAGAGCCATTAGATTCAGCCCTTCCAACTGCTGACTTGGTCGTGGTGGCCATCTTGAATCAGCCTTCCAGGGCATCTGCATTTGAAGGCAGGACCAGTACCAGGTGAGGGACTGCCTAAATTACTGCCAGGGCTGGACTTCCTTCATGAAACAAAGCAGGAAGTTCCTAGCAGTAGTGTGGGTGCCTTTTCTCCTGACTTAAGTTTTTGCATCAGGCTTTTCAAGCCTTACAGGATCAGCGAGAGGGCATAGCAGATCAAAGACAAGGTGAAATTTCAGCTGCTGAAATGTCCAAGTCTAAGAGACTTGGAAATTTCATGTGGTGGTTATTTAACTTAACGACGGTATAGAAAAGTTGTTTTTTTTTTGTTTTTTTTTTTAAATAAAGAGAGGGAGATTGGAATCACTCTCCTTGGAGGTGGATTGTCCCTCTTATTTAAGATTTAAAGATGATAGAGGTGGAAGTGGAGTGGACTCATGGGAAGAAGGTGACAGTGACAGTGAGGAGCAGATGATTAGGAATAGATCCGATTGTTCCATAAGGAGGAAATGTCAGCACTAATTTTGCAGGTTATGCCTTGAAGAAGAAAAATTTGAAGAGTCTCCAAGTTGGGATCCAATCTTGAGAGGTATCTGGAAGACAGCTTCTTCATTTCCTCTGCACCCAGACAGGGGCGGTTCTAACATGAGACAGGGTGAGGCGGCAGAATTTTGGAGTGGCAAAAAGTGCCCCTCCAAAACATCTCTACCGTAGCCCCTGCCTCCAAAGTCAAACATCAGATCGAGCAGGGATAAACCAAACCCCTGCCCGATCTATTCAGTAACAAACCCAGGCAGCTGGCGTCATTTTTTTCCCCTGATGTTACCTCCTGATGCCGCAAGACAACAACAGGAGAAATGCGACTATCCTCTCCTGCTGCCATGAGACTGGCCCCGCAGCAGCAGGAGATGACACAGCAGGTAAAGTAAGAGTGCTGGGGAGAGGGGATGCAGTCCAGGCGCATGGACAGGAGTTACTGTCTCTGATCACCTCGGGAGGCTCGGCTCGCTTGGGAAAATAATATGCAGCCTCCACCTTTGTACAAAGTGGCAGCTCTGGGAACCACCTGCTGGAAGCCAGTGGACACCCCAGGCTAGAAGCTTTTTAGTTAAGGTATGGTTTTTATTTGAACCAATCAGCGGTTGGATTTAATTGGGCTGACCCAAGGCCAGCCCTACTTTCCCAGGTTTTTCTTGACTCGGGCCTCTTTACTAGGTTTGAGGGGTAGCAACTGTACCCTGGCATAAACTACTGTGACTACTATTAATCGTTTCTGTGGCACTGCTAGATCTGCTGCGCTGGGTAGAGCTCATAATGCAGACAAGGGCATGCGCAGTGAACGTGTGACTAAAGGTCTGCTGCTCTGGTTCTGGTGGGACTTTGCACTCAGCTGGGTCAGTTCTGAATGGGCACCTACAGTATAGCTCTGGTGGCTCGGTGGTGCTCCCCTCCAGCAGTCTGCTGAAGAAGCCCAACGCAAAGGGGATGCTGCTGCACTGCTATTGGAGACGGTGAGCACCTTCTACCTGAAGCAGTGGGTGCTGCACAACATCTCCGGCTGGGAAAGGAGAAGAGGGGATGCAATCAGGGCGTGTAGACAGGGGATACCATCCCTGATCAGTCTTGCATCAGCAGGAATGAGTGTCACGACTTAAGAGAGGAGGAGGACACGGTGGCTGAAAAAAAGGTCTAGGCCCAAGGCCCTATGGGCGTGAGTGGGTGACTGCTGATGTGTGTGTTGGAGAGGTGTGGGAGATCGTGTGTGTGTGTCGGGAGGGTGAGAGCCTGTGTGTGTCCATGGGGGGCAGGATGGGAGCCTCTGTGTGGGTGTGTATGTGTAACTGCTTGGCTGTGGGTGGGTGAATGAATGGGGGGAGAATGGGTGCTTGCTTGGTGGGGGGGGGGTGAGTATGAATGTGTACATGCTTGGTAGGGGGGGAGCAGTGTGAGAATGAATGGGTATTGCCTAGGTGTGTGTGTGTGTATGTGAGGGAGCCTGTGACAGCGTGTGTGTGTGTGTGTATGAGAGAATCCGGGGGAGTAAGAACTTGTGTGTAGGGGGAGAGCGAGGGTCTTGGAGCCTGAGAATGTGTCCGTATCTGTGGGAGAGGTTGTGGGGGTATATATGAGTATATATATGTGGGGAGGGGGGGGGCACATCTCATCCCTTGCTTAGCAGCAGAATGCCTTGAGCTGCCCCTGCACCCAGAGATTGAAGCTATGATTATGTCAAGAGTGGGAATCTCCAGAGGCCGGCTATAGGCGCCTAAGGGTTTTTCAATGATTGTATCCAATGCAGCCAGAGGTGTTGTATAGTCTTTTCCAACAACTAAGCGTAGACACGATGGTCACTGAGGTAGCCAGGAAAACTACCATGCCTGTGGAGGGGTACTTGATAGGAAGCTAGTCAGTTCTTGAGCATCTTTTAGCTGTAGGCTTGTTTGTACTTCAGGGAGTAGTCTGTGCTAGCTGTGTTTCTAGATCTTTGCTATGCTGGATTCAGTAATTATCTGAGATTGAAAGCACTGCAAAGTTAGAGTGGGCTACTGCCTATTTGTCTGATGCCTTATATGACATAATTGGAATTGCAGCTAAGTCTGTAGCTTTTTCTGTAGGAACTGGATGGGTTCTATAACTAAGAAATTGGTCTGTGCACTCATGGTCCAAATGCATACTTTAAAGGTAAATATCTCTGTGTTGAGGAGCTGATGATAAAAAAAAAAAAAAGCTGAGTGATCCAAAAGTTCAGAGATTACCTGAAGATAAAACCCGTCCCATCGTTAATTTATGGAAGCTAAGAGATATAGACTGGGTAAGCATGGAATTCCTCAGTTTTCAAGAGGTAAAGGTATATAATCTCAGTCCTTTTGAGGGGCAAGAAGACCAAGAGGCGATTCTACCCAGTTCACCGGAGCTTCACAGAGTGAAGCCCAAAGAATTCATTCTCTAGGGGAGCCTATAGAGGGCAGGTTACAGGCTTTTCTTATCTCAGATCAGTGGGTTTTAGATATAATCCAAAAATGGGATCATTTTGTCTATTCAGCTGCCCATAGTCCAGTCAGGGTTGCTGCAATTCATCGGACATTGCACAAGTTGACTTGTAGGCAATTGGACCTGTTCCATTCAAGGAATGTCATAAAGGGTATTATTATTCAATTTATTTTGTGATTCCAAAAAAAGACGGTTCAATCACACCCATTTTGGACCTAAAGGGCATAAATCAGAATATGTGTGTATATATTTTTCGAGCTTTTATATACCGAGGTTTATACGTGTATATACACACATGCTTGGTGCTGTTGCAGCCCAAAAGGTAGGACAACAGACTGGTAATGATGACTATACAAAAATGGCAAAATTTTTGGAAATCTGGTTTCATTGGAATATGAAAGTAAGCCTCTTTTAAATCGAGGGATGATAAAAACTCGCCCTTGTGAACTGAAGCAATAACTGTGCGAAGAGATTCCATCCAGCATCGAGGTGTAGGTGTGTGTGTAATGTTTTTTATATATATATATACACCCACACACACATTAGTTGCAGTATATATATACACATTAGTTGCAGTTTCTAGGTTCAATGACTTCAGCTCTGGACTTAGTTCCCTGGGCAAGGGCTCATAATGAGACATATCTCACTCCTATAGAGATGGAATCCACAACTTCAGGACTATGGTGTACACCTTCCATTATCAAATGAGATTAGACTGTCTCTAACATGGTGGTTGCATCCCATGAATTTGCAAAAAGGAGTGCTTTTTGGAATCTGCTAACCGGCCACCAGTCTATTAGGCTGGGGTGCTCATTACAAGAAGAATTATGCTCAGTCGCTGGAGCCAGAGCGAGGCTCAATGGTCTATAAATCTCCTAGAGAGCAGAGGCATCGGCTTGGCTCTGTGTTATTTTCAGAATTTCCTTTAAGGGAAGGTAGTGAGATTCTTATGCGACAATGTAACAGCAGTTGCATATATAAAGAAGCAGGGCGGAACATGCAGTCAGGGCATTTCGGAGGAGACTGATCCCTTTGCTTGGGCAGAGAACCATCTATTTCAGTTGACAGCTCAACACATAGCAGGCCAGATAAATGTTCAGCCAGACGAAGTCAGAAAATAATAGATCTTGGGGAGTGGGCATTAAGTCAGGGTGCCTATTTTCAGTGCAAAAATGGGGGCCATATCAGATAGATTTGATGGCCTCTAGTCAAAACAAGAAAGTAAGAAGGTTTTTCAGTTGCCGTAGAGAAATAGGCAGCAAGGCGAGAGCTGCCTTTCAAAGTTGGAAGGAATACAAGCTCTTGCATCTTTTTCCTCCATGGCTGCTAATAGCTTGTGTGTTGAGAAAAATAGTAAAGGGAAGTGTGTCAGTAGTCGTAGTAGTTCCCGATTGGCCACGAAGGCCATGGTATGCAGACCTAAGGAGGTTATTAATAGATCAGCCTCTGCCTTCTACATCAGGCACCTGTAAAGATGGAGGATCCATTCTTGCTTACAGTTTGGCTATTGCAAGGGTAAGGTTAGCAAAGAGAGAGGTTACTCCCCCCTCAGTGATTTACGATGAGGTTGCACTCTAGAAAAGATCTACTTCTTTAACTTGTATAAAAGAGTTTTTGAGGAATTTGGCAGCAATAGGAAGTTATCTGCATGGGTTGCACAGATAAGGGGGTATGCTAACCTTTTTAAAGTGTGGCTTGATAAAGGTTTAGCTTAAAATTCTTTAAAGGTTCAAATAGCTACCATTTCTTGTTTTCATGGACAAATAAAGGGTAGTTTGCCCGTTTTCTCAGTGGGTTGAAACATACATCCACCAGTCAAAGCTGGTTTTCCTCACTGGAATTTAAATGTAGTTTTGCAAGCTTTACCTAGACCTCCTTTTGAGCCTTTAAGTCAATCAACTATAAAGGATCTAACCTTAAAGACAGTCTTCTTTGTAGCAATTACATCTGCAAAGTGAATTTCTGCATTGCAGGCTTTGTTATGCCAAACCCCCAAAAATTGTTACTTTGAGACCGGTCCCTTCTTTTTTTACCTAAGGTAGTATCTTTGTTTCATATTAATCAGAGTCTTTAATAGGAAGGAAGGAAGGTAGGTAAGAAGACTGAGAATGATTAAAGTATCTGGATGTTAAGCGATGTTTATCTTGAAAGAACTAAGGATTTTTGTAAATTTAAAAGGCTGTTTATTCTCTATTGTGGATCACAAAAGGGAGAATCAGCTTCAAAGACTTTGATTGCTCGGTGGTTAAAGAATGCTATTTCTTTGGCTTATTTACTGCAGGGTAAACTTTTTCCTAAAAGGATTAAGGCTCATTCAACACGAGCACAGGCTTCACTGTGGGACAAAAGATTAGCTGTAAGACCAGTGGAGATTTGTAGAGCAGCCATATGGACCTCTTTGGGGCCTTTTGCGAGGCACTATAGGTTGGATCTTCTCACTAGACAAGATGCCATTTTTGATTCTTCAGTCTTAAAGGTGGGCGTGTCATCCATCCACCCTTAGAGAGGCTTTGTTATTTCCCATAGGTTAGGAACTGATGGAGCAGAAAGAAGAGGAAGGAGAAATTCTTACCTGTTAATTTCCTTCACTTCTGCTACACTAGTTCAGAACCCCTCCCATTCTATATATATATAAAAGAGAAAATAGATTAGGTATTTTCCTATTTGCTGTGTTTTTGCTAATAGATTGATTTGTTAAAAAAAAAAAATAGAATTAAGAGAAATGTTATGTATAGCTGGGTTAGGCTGTGACAATGCAAGATAAGACTTGCAAAAAGTTTAGTTTGCTTTTTTTTTTTTTTACTGAGTTTATTTTTAGGTTTTGTTGTCTGTTTTTAATAGTGTTATAGCTTTGACAGTGATAAACTGGCTGAATTAGTTCTAGATATGACATATAAGCTGGTGATGTCATTTAAAAATATAGAACTCTGCTTCCATGTGTGCTGGATGAGAGGACAACTGTAGGTTCTGGATTGGTGTAGCAGAAGGAAAGCAAATTAACATGTAAGAATTTCTCCTTTTTTTTTCTCCCATTTTTGTTCATTGTAACAAAACACATTGCTGTGGGGAAAAACAACTGAAAGCAAAGATTCCTAGTTATGCTGTATTGGTGGCACAGTTTGAGATAATTTGTACCAGTAGCTACCTTTCACCAACCCTCTTAAGTAGGGGTCTGCCAACCTATCATGCTTTTTCTTACAGTGGGCCGCTCCTGCTGGTAGAAGTGGGTTTCCCCCCCACCTGCAGGGGCAGCAGCAGGAGAAAAGCTGATAGGGTTTCCAAGACCCCACCCCTGGTAGAAGAGCCACTGGTGGGGAGATCCCTTGAGTACAGCATTTAGAGTAGCCACCAGTGGGAAGCTAGGGCCTGCTAGTGAAAGATCAAAAGTCAAGATGGGGAGATGAATGGGAAAAAGGTGGGGGTGTAAGTAAGAGTAAAGGGAAGGGTAGGAGGAGGTGTGTACTAGATGGGCACACACACCCACCCGGGGTCAAGGTTCCCAGGCGTGTAGCATGGTTGCTTCCAAGAAGTGTAGAAATGACTACTGATACTTGTGAGAACCCATGCACTTGCTTTTCCTCTTTCCAGCATTTCAACAGAACAAAAGGAGCCAAACACGTAACATGCCCCCTCTCCCACCCCATAGCAAGCGGCGAGGTGGAACACCTGCTCAGCAAAATCAGGGACCCAGCCTGCCTTTTCAGTAATTTGAAATGTCTTATAGGGCCCTTCCTCTGAAAAATATGGGGACCCCTGTTCTTAACTGTCAGGCCCTGCCATGAGTTTAAAAAAACAACAAAAAAAAAAAAACCACATGCTGAACTTCAGTGCACATTTTCATTACACATACACTAACATAAGGTTAACTCCTTAACTAATACAGCAGGTGTAAAAAACAAAACAAAACACCCTAACCCCAAAAATGTGTACAAAGAGATGCTTTGTACGTATAAACCATGATTTCTTTTTATGCACACAATCATGAGTACCTGCACCATAAATGTCAGGTTCAGCCCTAGAAACTTTACTCCACCTCTGCCCTGGAGTTAAAGTTCCAGTGCTAAGAAAATACAATTTAAGCCAGCATGCCTCTCTGTAGGTGCTAGAGAAATAAAGTTCCTGGATGGGAGAAATGACAAGTTTTATGGAGCAATTGGTTCTGGAACTGAAGAGAGAGGGAGCTATTTTAGATCTAATTCTCAGTGGAGCACAGGATTTTGTGAGAGAGGTAACGGTGGTGGGGGCCGCTTGGCAATAGTGATCATAATATGATCAAATTTGAATTAATGACAGGAAGGGGGACAGTAAGCAAAGCCACAGCTCTAGTGCTAAACTTTCAAAAGGGAAACTTTGATAAAATGAGAAAAATAGTTAGAAAAAACCCTGAAAGGAGCAGCTTCAAAGGTAAAAAGTGTACAAGAGGTGTGGTCATTGTTAAAAAATACCATCCTAGAAGCACAGTCCAGATGTATTCCACACATTAAGAAAGGTTGAAAGAAGGCAAAACAATTACCATCATGGTTAAAAGGGGAGGTGAAAGAGGCTATTTTTTTTTTTCAATTTAAACTTTTTCGTTTATTGAACTATTCAGCACATGAATAACAGACAGTACAAAGAACCATACAGAATACTCAAGCATAGAAAACACTTTTGGTTTCACAGTGCAATGTTCAATAAAAAATTTTTGTTGTTCAACATGTATTCTCTCTCTGACCCCCCCCCCCTCCCTCCCTCCCACCCCATGGCAAAAGAGGCTATTTTAGCCAAAAGATTTTCATTCAAAAATTGGAAGAAGGATCTAACAGAAGAAAATAAAATAAAGCATAAACGTTGGCAAGTTAAATGTAAGACATTGATAAGACAGGCTAAGAGAGAATTTGAAAAGAAGTTGGCAGTAGAGGCAAAAGCTCACAGTAAAAACTTTAAAAAATATATCTGAAGCAGCCTGCGAGGGAGTCAGTTGGACCGTTAGATGATGGAGGGGTTTAAAGGGGCACTTAGAGAAGATAAGGCCATTGCAGAAAGATTAAACAATTTCTTTGCTTCGGTGTTTACTGAAGAGGATGTTGGGGAGCTACCCATTCCAGAAAATGTTTTCATGGGTAATGATTCAGATGAACTGAACCAAATCACAGTGAACCTAGAAGATGTGGTAGGCCTGATTGATAAACTGAAGAGTAGTAAAGCACCTGGACTGGATGGAATATACCCCAGGGTTCTGAAGGAACTAAAAAATGAAATTTCAGACCTATTAGTAAAAATTTGTAACCTATCATTAAAATCATCCATTGTACCTGAAGACTGGAAGGTGGCTAATGTAACCCCAATATTTAAAAAGGGCTTCAGGGGCGATCCGGGAAACTACAGACCAGCGAGCCTGACTTCAGTGCCAGGGAAAATAGTGGAAAGTGTTCTACAGACAAAAATCACAGAACATATAAAAAGGCATGGTTTAATGGAACAAAGTCAGCATGGCTTTACCCAAGACAAGTTTTGCCTCATAAATCTGCTTTACGTTTTTCAAGGGGTTAATAATCGTAGATATAGGTGAACCAGAAGATAGTATATTTGACAAAGTTCCTCATGAGAGGCTTCTAAGAAAAGTAAAAAAGTCATGGGGTAGGTGGCAATGTCCTTTGGGGGGATTACAAACTGGTTAAAAGACAGGAAACAGAGTAGGATTAAATGGTCAGTTTTCACAGTGGAAAAGGTTATACAGTGGAGTGCCTCAAGAATCTGTACTTGGACCTGTGTTTTTCAATATATTTATAAATGATCTGGAAAGGAAGATGAATGAGGTAATCAAAATTGCAGATGATACAAAATTATTCAGAGTAGTTAAATCACAAGCAGATTGTGATAAATTGCAGGAGGACCTTGTGTGACTGGAAAATTGGGCATCCAAATGGAAGATGAAATTTAATGTGGGTAAGTGCAAGGTGATGCATATAGGGAAAAATAACCCTTGCTGTAGTTATACGATGTTAGGTTCCATATTAGGAGCTACCACCCAGGAACATAAGAACATAAGAAATTGCCATGCTGGGTCAGACTAAGGGACCATCAAGCCCAGCATCCTCTTTCCAACAGAGGCCAAACCAGGCCATAAGAACCTGGCAATTACCCAAACACTAAGAAGATCCCATGCTACTGATGCAATTAATAGCAGTGGCTATTCCCTAAGTAAACTTGATTAATAGCCTTTAATGGGCTTCTCCTCCAAGAACTTATCCAAACCTTTTTTGAACCCAGCTACACTAACTGCACTAACCACATCGTCTGGCAACAAATTCCAGAGCTTTATTGTGCATTGAGTGAAAAAGAATTTTCTCCGATTAGTCTTAAATGTGCTACTTGCTAACTTCATGGAATGCCCCCTAGTCCTTCTATTATTCAAAAGTGTAAATAACTGAGTCACATCTACTCATTCAAGAACTCTATCATATCCCCCCCTCAGCCGTCTCTTCTCCAAGCTGAACAGCCCTAACCTCTTCAGCCTTTCCTCATAGGGGAGCTGTTCCATCCCCTTTATCATTTTGGTTGCCCTTCTCTGTACCTTCTCCATTGCAACTATATCTTGTTTGAGATACGGCGACCAGAATTGTACACAGTATTCAAGGAAAGAGATCTAGGAGTCATAGTAGATAATATGTTGAAATAGCTCAGTGTGCTGTGGCAGTCAAAACAAACAATGTTAGGAATTATTAGGAAGGGAATGGTGAATAAAACAGAAAATGTCATAATGCCTCTGTATCACTCTATGGTGAGACTGCACCTTGAATACTGTATACAATTCTGGTCGCCGCATCTCAAAAAAGATACAGTTGCAATGGAGAAGGTATAGAGAAAGGCGACTAAAATGTTAAAGGAGAAGGAACTGCTCCCCTATGAGGAAAGACTAAAGAGGTTAGGGCTGTTCAGCTTGGAGACGAGACGGCTGAGGTGAGATATGATAGAGGTGTTTAAAATCATGAGAGGTCTAGAACAGCTAAATGTGAATCTGTTATTTACTCTTTCGGATAATAGATGGGACTAGGAGGCACTCCATGAAGTTAGCACGTAGCACATTTAAAACTAATCACAGAAACTTCTTTCACTAACATAAGTAAATTCTGGAATTTGGTGCCAGGGGATGGGGTTAGTGTAGCTGAGTTTAATAAAAAAGGTTTGGATAAGTTCTTGGAGGTAAAGCCCATTACCTGCTATTAATCAAGTTTACTTAGAAAATAGCCACTGCTATTACTAGCATCCGTAGCATGCGATAGACTTAGTTTTTGGGTAATTGCCAGGTACTTGTAGCTGGGATTGGCCCCTGTTGGAGACAGGATGCTGGGCTTGATGGACCCTTGCTCTGACCCAGTATGTTATGTTCTTAATAGATGCCCTGATGAGCATGGGAGAGCACAAGTTGTGTGCTATACAAAAGCAGAAGTAAAGTTCTACACAAAAAGTACAGAACTGGTGTTCAGCTGTGGAGTAGAGCTTCCCAAATCAGTCCTAGGGCCCCCACAGCCAGTCAGCTTTCAAGATAATCACAATGATTATGCAGGAGATATGTTTGCATATAGCAAATGTTGCTTACCTGTAACGGGTGTTCTCACAGGACAGCAGGATGTTAGTCCTCACATATGAGTGACATCACAGGATGGAGCCCAATCATGGAACACTTTTGTCAAAGTTTCCAGAACTTTGACTGGCCCCTACTGGGCATGCCCAGCATGGCACTAACCCTGCAGCCAGCAGGGGTCCCCCTTCAGTCTTGTTTAAAAGCTACAGGTAGTGCCAAAAAATAAAATAAGAAAACTTTACGAACCCAACACCATGGGGCGGCAGGTGGGTTTCGTGAGGACTAACATCTTGCTGTCCTGTGAGAACACCTGTTACAGCTAAGCAACATTTGCTTTCTCACAGGACAAGCAGGATGGTAGTCATCACCGTCCTGAGCTGAGGATGTCCGTGTATGCACCAAATGTACCCAAGTCGTGCAACAGGCACAACAACTGGGGTGGAATTTGGACGAGGGCATCCTGAACTCTAACGGGCAGGCGGAAGGGTGTTGGTACGTCAAGTTGTGAATAGGTTATGCAGGACAGATTGGCCAAAGATGGAATCTTGTCTTCCGGCTTTGTCCAAGCAATAGTGGGCTGTAAAAGTATGGAGAGAACTCCAGGTGGCAGCCCTGCAAATGTCAGGAAGCGGCACCAATCATAGGTGTGCTACTGAAGTCGCCATGGCCCTCACAGCGTGTACTTTAACACAGTCTTGAAGTGGAATGCCCGCTTGCTGATAGCAAAAGGATATGCAGTCTGCCAACCAGGAGGAGAGAGTCTGCTTACCCACAGGCTGCCCTAATTTGATAGGATGGAAAGAGACAAACAATTGAGCGCTTTTCCTGTGGGTAACTGTACGGTCTAGGTAGAACGCTAGAGCCTGTTTGCAGTCAAGGGTATGCAGAGCCTGCTCTCCTGGATTGGAATGGGGCCTGGGAAAAAAGTAGGTAGTATGAGGGATTGACTGAGATGAAAGTCTGAAACTACCTTAGGCAAAAATTTAAGGTGAGTGCGGAATACTGCCCGGTCCTACAGAAGTTTAGTGTAAGGCGGATAGGTAACTAGAGCCTGTAATTCACTAACTCTGCGAGCCGAAGTGATTGCCAGAAGGAAAATCACTTTCCATGTGAGATAGCGAAGATCACAGGATTGAAGAGGCTCGAATGATGGTTTCATGAGTTGACCCAAAACCAGATTGAGGTCCCAAGAAGGGGCCGGAGGACACAGTGGAGGCTTGAGGTTGAAGCAAGACCTTCAGAAAATGTGTTACAAGGGGTTGTACTGATATGGGTACATCCCCGACACCTTTATGGAAAGTGGCTACCGCACTGACATGCATTCTGATGGAAGAGGTTTTGAGACCTGACTAAGAACCAGAGGTAGTCCAAAAACTTCGTGATTGGATAGGAAAAGGGGTCAAGGGACTGAGAAGAGCATCATGACGTAAACCTGGTCCATTTGTAAGAGTAAGATTTTCTCGTGGAAGGCTTTCGTGAAGCAAGCAGGACGGGAAACTGGCTCAGAAAGGTTAAGTGGCTGAAGGATTAACCTTTCAACATCCATGCCGTCAGGGCCAAGGCTTGAAGATTGGGATGGTGGAGGCACCCGTCATTTTGAGTGATCAGAAGTGGGTCCTTTCCTAAGGGAATGTGCCTGCGAATGGAGAGATCCTGAAGTACTGGAAGCCACACTTGGCGTGGCCAGTGAGGTGCTATCAGGATCGTGGTTCCTTTGTCCTGATGTAACTTCATATGAGTCTTCGAGAGAAGAGGCAGTGGAGGAAATGCATAAAGTAGACCGGTTGCCCACGAGAGGGAGAATGCATCTCTGGGCTGAGAGTGTTTGCTGCGAATGAGAGAGCAGAAGTTCTCTACTTTGCGGTTTAGAGGAGACGCAAAGAGGTCTATCTGAGGATATCCCCATTGTTGGAAGATGGAGTTCGCTACTGAGGGGTTGAGAGACCACTCGTGCGGTTGAAAGATGCAACTCAGCTTGTCTGCCAACACATTGTCCACTCCTGGCAAGTAGGTGGCACTGAGGTACATCAAATGGGAGAGAGCGATTCCACCCATATCTGCGCAGCTTCGTGACAGAGCAGGAAGGAGCCCATGCTTCCCTGTTCGTTGATGTACCACATGGCCACCTGGTTGTCTGTCTGGATCAGGATAACTTGGTTTGAGAGGTGATCCTGAAATGCTCTGAGAGCATATCTGACTTCTCGAAACTCCAGGAAATATATTTGGTGTTTGGCTTCCTCTGGAGACCAAGATCCTTGTGTCTGTAGATTGGCCACATGGGCTCCCCAGCTGAGGTTGGAAGTATCAGTGGTGAGAGTTAATTAAGTGTTTGGAGCCTGAAAGGAGATTGATCTGATTTTTCCACCAGGCAAGAGACTGACAGAGTGAGTCTGTTAAGTGGACAATGGTCAACAGGGATGGAATGCTTTGAGTCCACTGAGACCTTAGAGTCCACTGCATGGCTCTCATGGCCAAACGGGCCATTGGTGTGACCTGAACTGAGGATGCCATGTGTCCCAGAAGGATGAGAAAGTGGTGTGCAGTTGCAGAGTGCTGGGACTGCAGCTGGTGTGCAAGAGACACGAGGGTGAGAGCTCACTGTCATGGCAGAAAAGCCTTTACCTGCAAGGTGTCCAAGTCTGCCCCAATGAATGACAAGCTTTGAGATGGGACTAAGTAGGATTTGGCGTAGTTGATGAGAAATCCTAATGAAATTAGAGTGTATAAGGTTAGATTGAGGGATGACAGAGCAGCTTGCTGAGTGGGAGCCCTGATTAACCAATCGTCTAGATAGGGGTAGACATGAACACCTTGAGTCCTGAGGAAGGCTGCAACTACTACGAGGCATTTTGTGAAGACTCGTAGCACAGATGCTAGGCCGAATGGAAGCACTCTGTACTGATAGTGCTTGGGGCCTACTAGAAACCTCAGGTATTTGCGATGAGATGGAGTTATTGCAATATGAGTGTATGCATCCTGGAGGGCCAGAGAGCAGAGCCAGTTTCCTCTTTGTAGAAGAGGAAGAAGTGAGCCCAAGGTTACCATCTTGAACTTCTCTCACTGGCGGTACTTGTTGAGGGCCTGTAGGTCCAGAAGAGGAGGAACACCTCCCAATTTTTGGGAGATTAGAAAGTACCGGGAATAGAATCCTAGGCTGTGCTGAGAGTAGGGTACAAGTTCTATTACCTTGGACTGGAGAAGGAGGGAGACCTCCTGATCCAGAAGGATGGAGTGATCGGATGTTCTCCATGGCAGTAGAGGTGGGAATCTGCTGGCACGGAGAGAAAGTTCAGATGGTAACCTTGAGCAATTATCACCAGGACCCATTGGTGTCTGAGGTGATTGAGTGCCATATGTTGAAGTGGCTCAGGTGACCTCCCACTGGTGTGTGAGGCACTGGAAGCTGGCTGCTGCTCTCTAGGTAGAAGTCAAAAACCTGAAGCAGGACCTGGTTGAGGAGCAGCTTGCGCTTTTTGTTTCTGTTTCTGGGCTTTTTGAAAAGGTCTCGTAGAATGGGATCTGGTTGGTGGTGGGTAGGACTTTGAGCGGAAGAAAGAGTCCTTTTGGAAGGGCTGTGTTGAAGAGTAGTCAGAAGGCATCAGAGAGAGCTGACTTAGGGTCTCATGATGGTCCTTAACTGCCACCGTCTGTTGAATCTGTTCACCAAACAGATTATCTCCTACACAGGGTTGGTCGGATAACCTATCTTGTACCTCAGGGTGAAGGTTGGAAGACTTGAGCCAGGCCCATCTCCTTGCCGAAATAGCAGCTGCAGATACCCTAGTAGCAGTGTCTAAGATATCGGAAGATGAGCTGATCTCATGCTTGCCTGCCTCAAAACCCTTGATAACTAGGGTTTGGAGTTGATCTTGAAATTGCTGAGGTAGGGAGTCTGTCAAATCTTGTATCTGCTTAAAGATGACCCTATTATATTGGGTTATATAGAGCTGATAAGCGGCAATTCGGGAGATGAGCATTGTTCCTTGCCAGGGGGAAAAGAGACAGAGACAAGATGGAGGTGGTCCAGAGAAGGGTAACCAAAAAGGTGGAGGGTCTTCATCAAATGACTTATGAGGAGAGATTGAAGAATCTCTAAATATGTACACACTGGAGGAAAGGAGGAGCAGAGGTGATATAATACAGACTTTCAGATACTTGAAAGGTTTTAATGATCCAAAGACGACGACAAACCTTTTCCGTCAGAAAAAAATCAACAGAACCAGAGGTCACGATTTGAAGCTCCAGGGAGGAAGACTCAGAACCAATGTCAGGCAGTATTTCTTCACAGAGAGGGTGGTGGATGCCTGGAATGCCCTGCCGGAGGAAGTGGTGAAGACCAGAACTGTGAAGGACTTCAAAGGGGCGTAGGATAAACACTGTGGATCCATAAAATCTAGAGCAGGGGTGGGCAATTAATTTTCCCATGGGGCCACATGAGAAATTGGGATGGTTTTAGAGGGCCGGACTAATATAATTAACTCAGTTCTCAATAGTCCTCCTTATGAAAAGACAGCAGTTTACCACCAATGTATGTCCTCTGAGAAAACACAACAAATAAGACCGATACAAACGCTTACATGCTAGCAAAATATCTCATCTCGGTAACAGACACAGAACCGACCTAACATACTCCCAGGATCTGTAGTAATGCACATAAACTAATCTGCACACAGTTACACCTGTATTATGGAATACACTCAAACAGGAGCAACCCTATCTATGAAAAGGCAACACTACAAATATTACATCAGACCCTAAACACCAATACACCTCTTATTAGGAAAACAGAACTAACAAGCAGCTATAGATCCCCAAACAGAAATAATTGTAAAACTATACTAATAAGCAGAATAAATGTTTCTAAACAGCTATGAACAGAATAACATCCAACAATTAAAAACTCATAAAAACTATTAAACATTCTCCAAACACCAATAAAATATTTCAAAAAAGCAGACATCATACAATTAAAATGGCAGTCAAGAAAAATAAACTTAAAGCCACCTTTACTTACCCCCTCCAGCAGCTCTCCTACTCCCCTTCCCTGCAGGCCATGGCACACACCAGAAGCAGCAGTAGAAGCTAAGCTCTATACTTATGGTCCTCTTCCTTAGTGCCCATGTCTCTCACACACACACACCATACCAATCATGCCCCCATGACCAGTTTCTGTCTCTCACACACCAATCATCTCCCAAACAGTCTTTGGCACACACACACCAGTCACCTTCCTGAACAGTTTCTCTCATGCCATACACACACAGGCTTCCCACTCCCGTGTTCTACTTGCATATATGGTCTTCTCACTCTCATAATCACTTTCTCTGTCTCTCTCTCACACACACACACACACACACACTCACTCACCAGTCTCTCACTCCCATGCTTGTTCTCTCCACATGCACAGGCTTCTCATTCCCAAAATCACTTTCTTTCTCTCTCACACACACACACACACACCAGTCTCTCACTCCCATGTTCTCTTTCAGATATACCGGCTTCTCCCTCCCATGATGTCTCACACACACCCAGGTTTCTCACTCCCATGCTCACTCTTCACATGCACAGGCTTCTCATTCCCATAATCACTTTTTCTCTCTCTCTCTCACACACACACACACACACACACACACACACACACACACACACACACACACACCAGTCACCTGATCTCACTCATGCATACACACACACACAGGCTTCCCACTCCCAAGTTCTCTTTCAGATATACAGGCTTCTCCCTCCCATGCTGTGTCTCACACACACCCAGGTTTCTCACTCTCATGCTCACTCTCTTCACATGCACAGGCTTCTCATTCCCATAATCACTTTCTCTCTGTTACACACACACCAGTCTCTCTCATTTCCATGCTCACTCTCCACGTGCACAGGCTTCTCATTCCCTGAATCACATTCTCTCACATTCACACACACCAGTCTTTTTCTCTCACACACACAGTCACCTTACCAAGCAGTCTCTCTCTCTCATGCATGCACACTCACCCAGGTTTCTCACTCCCACAACTCCAGGCTTCTTATGCTCATGCTTTCCCACATACCCAGACTTCTCACTTCCATGCTTTTTCTCACACACACACACACACACACACACACATCAGTCACCTCCCTGACTAATGCCTCACACTCTCACATACACATCAGTCATCTCCCTGAGCAATCACTTTCATTGTCTCTCACATACACACACACATCAGCTCTCTGACCACTCAATCACACACAGGCTGGCTGGCTGCTTCTCACTCTCTCTTACTCACTTCCTCTTCCCCCTACATATGTCACGGAGTTTTTTGCCGGTCCGCGGCGCGCGCTCCCGGTCTCTCCCGCTGCCGTTGCCGCTGGGCTGTCAGCACGTTCAAGCCCAGTGGGAACGGCAGCGGTGGTGGAAGAAGCTATGGCACCCGCGGCTGGCCTTTTCTTCTTCCCGCGCCTGCCCCTCCCGTGACCCGAAACAGGAAGTGATACAGGGAGCGGTGCGCGGGAAGGAGAAAGAGCCGTGCCGCGTCGGCTGCAGCATCGGCCCCCGAGCAATTGAACCAGCCGGCAATCGAGAAGAGAGTCAGCAGCATGAGCCCCCGCAGGCCAAGAAAGAAGAATCCCTTCGGCCGCGGGAGGCTCATGCTGCTGACTCTCTTCTCGATTGCCGGCTGGTTCAATTGCTCGGGGGCCAATGCTGCAGCCGACGCGGCACGGCTCTTTCTCCTTCCCGCGCACCGCTCCCTGTATCACTTCCTGTTTCGGGTCACGGGAGGGGCAGGCGCGGGAAGAAGAAAAGGCCAGCCGCGGGTGCCATAGCTTCTTCCAACACCGCTGCCGTTTCCACTGGGCTTGAACGTGAGACAGCCCAGCGGCAACGGCAGCGGGAGAGACCGGGAGCGCGCGCCGCGGACCAGCAAAAAACTCCGTGACATATGTAGGAAAGAAACTCGAGCGAAGGCACGCTGTCCGATTGGCCCGGACGCTGTAAAAAAAAAACAGTTCATTCTCCGCTCCCCGATTGGCTGGCCAATCGGGGAGCGAGGGAGCGGAGAATGAACTGCTGCCTTCCCTCTGCAAGGGAAGGCAGCAGTTCATTCAGACGGGGAATGAGGCACTGCTGCCTTCCCTCTGCAAGGGAAGGCAGCAGTGCCTCATTCCCCGTCTGCTCTCAGCAGTGGGCGGGCCGGATTCAGACCGTAGGCGGGCCGGATTCAGCCCGCGGGCTGCCCCTTGCCCAGGTCTGGTCTAGAGGATGTGCATGAAGAGTGGGTGGCTCGCGGGAATGACGGCTACTACCTGGAGATAATACCCTTATTCAATAAACATACACACGGTTAATGCAACTCCAACATTGCTCTAAACTTCAACGGCAAGAGGAAATGTGGAAAAAAGGATTTGCATTCACAAAAAAGCAGGGAGTAGCTTCCTTGTTACGGCAGTTACTACCCCAAACCAAATAAGCCTGAATCTTCACTTTCAATGCATATCCAGCGTAGTCTCTGCTTCAACAACAGGGGGAATGAAGAAAAGTGGATCTATATACAGACAACAACCAACAAGGACTGAATTACATAGTCTGGGTAAACAAATAAGCATGGGTATAGCTTGCTTATTGCAGCTGTTACTACCCCTAACTAATTAAGCTAGATATTTCACTTAGATACAGTTCCAACACTGCTCTCTACATTAATGGTGGGGGTGGAAGGGAAATAGAACCAAAAGAAACAGATAAGTATGAGAAGAAAAAAAAAGTGTGAAGCTTGGTGGGCAGACTGGATGGGCCATTTGGTCTTCTGCCTTCATTTCGATGTGGCTTTGCACAGAAAAGAGCAAAGAGATCAGATTCTACCACTACAGAGTGGTGATCCAATTGAGGTTTCTGAAAACCCGGAGCTGACTGCAGCAAATAGGTACTGTCAGCTTTTCTGTGGACTGGAGCAATGGAGCCAGGATGTTCCCAGTTCTTCTTGAGGAGATCCAGAAGAACCTGGTGGATAGGGATGGAGGTTATTTCCTTGGGAGCATCCAGGAACTGTAGCAACTCCATCATCTGATGTCTATCATCCTGTTCAGTCTGTAATTGGAGGGGAACCAATTCAGACATTTCCTTCACAAAATTTATAAAGGAAAGGTCCTCTGGAGGAGAATGCTTTCTAGTTTCAGTGGGTGAAGGCAAATCATCGGTGTCTGGGGAGGAATGATCAGTCCAGGTATCATAGGGATCAGCACCTGCCCCTCTAGGAACTAGAGAAGGATGGGGTGGTGTGATACCAGAGAGTCCTGGTCTAGGCTCTGAAGGAATAATTGGAGGCACTGATGAAGGCACCGGCGGAGGTATTGAGGGATGGCTCGGTGGCACCGGACATATCGGCACCGATGGTTGGACCGGTGGTGATGGACATAGTGGCATCTATGGATGAGGTAGAACTCCCAATGGAGGGATGCAGAATGGTGTTTCTCCTCACCATGGCAGAGTAAAGGGGGAGGGCACCGGGGTCCATTGGTGGAAAAGCAGCAATGAGTGCATCATCCTGGAGAGCAGCGGTGCCAACGCTTCCGGAATTGGGTCGGTGGTCAGTTCCACAATCTGTACCGGTGTCGGAGGAACCTGGAGTTGTTGCATCGCCTTGTCGATGGCCTCCTGAACCATCCGGTCCAGTTCTTCTTGGAGACCTGGAGCAAGCAGCCTCTGCTCTGGAACAGAAAAAGGAGGCAGAGGCATAGCCGGAGGGACCACCGTTAAAGGCGGAGTTGTGGCTCCTGATACCCTGTCGGGTGAGGGTTGCCTCGGTGACCCGGTCACCGAAAAGGTCAGTGCCTTTTCTGGAAGGGGTTTCTTCGGCGGCTCAGACGATGGCGAGGTCGATGATTTCACTCCCTCGATGGTCTGAGACTTTTGATGTCTATGGCGATGTTTGTCTCTGTGATCCCCTACGTCCTGAGGGGGAGTAGAGGGTGTCGAAGGCAGAGATGTCATCAATGCCAGTTGCCGGCCAGCTGGCTGGCTGGTCGGTGCTGGCTGAAGTTGACTGAGCTGGTTCTGACGCGTCTATGCAATGGCGGAGTCTGGGTTTGAGCACGGAAGAGAAGTTCCATCTTCTCCATTCTGGCCTTGTGACCTTTTGGTGTCATAAGGGCACATTTGGTGCAGGTCAAGACATCGTGCTCTCGTCCAAGACACATTACACAGACTTTATGGGGGTCTGTGATGGACATGGTGCGATTACAGACCGGGCACCCACGGAACCCGACGCCATGGAAAAAAATTGAGCCGTGGTATGGTCGACAGCCAGTAGGCTGCGAGGGCCAAACTTGATGGTAATCGGAGAACAGGTAAAAACCTACCGGAGTACCGCAGCTTGAAAAAGTAAAAGGAGGGACCCCTGTGGGGCAAATTAACTTTTAGTAATTCCATGAGAAAAATTCCTGTCAGGAATCTCTGCAGAGCTCCTTAACCGCGAGGCTACTGCTGCATGGAAAAAAGAAGACTGAAGGGGGACCCCTGCTGGCTGCAGGGTTAGTGTCATGCTGGGCATGCCCAGTGGGGGGCCAGTCAAAGTTCTGGAAACTTTGACAAAAGTGTACCGTGATTGGGCTCCATCCTGTGATGTCACCCATATGTGAGGACTAACATCCTGCTGTCCTGTGAGAAACCAAATTTCCATAATATGAAAACTTCTGCATATTCATTGTGAATATCTTGAAAACCCAAGAGGCTGTGGGGACCTTGAGATAGAGTTAGATGTGCCTTATTACATTGAGGCATCAAAACCTGATGGTGTTAAGCAGGTATGCAGGAAAGAAACACAGCCACATTTGCATTAAACTGAGGAAAGCTCTCAAAAGCTAGTCTGAAATGTTTAGTTAAAAACAAACAAACAAACCAAAACACCTGCACTTTAGTGGCTGGCAGTCATATCAATATATCTAAGTTAGCAAATGGGGCAACCAAACAAACTGCTTAAATGTTTTCCAATAATCCACACTAGCTTTAAGTACAAGGAACAGAACTGATTTAAACTATTCCAGCCCAGAATTAGCCTTCCAACGTTGGTGAATGGCACCTGCTCTTTCAACACATTACGTCCAACCTAAAACCCCATCCTTTTGCTTTTAAATCTTAAAATCATACTCTGTTTAAATTTTCTGAAATCTGCTATTTGGCTGGTCTGCGAAGCCCTATGGCCTGTTTTGTAGGAGTAGCTTTATTTGTATATGAAGTAATCCTATAACAGTGAGGAGTAGGAAGCTATTGCCTGGTAAGAGGCTTTACCATATGCACTAGTTGGACTCAGCTTAACCTGTTACATTCAGGGAGGTTGTACTGCCCCTTTATAGGAGCAGGCCAGACAAAGGTCTGAATCTGGCTGTCGCCAAGCTGTTTAGAGAGAATTTTGCCTTATGCTTTAGGGATCAGAAGAAAATAATGCAACTATTTTTAGATTAATGTACAGGATGCATGAAATGAGTTCACTCTTTTGTTTTTAATATAGGTTGGAAATGAAAGGATAATCCAGATCTTAAGCTCTGTCACTTTTGTTGATGGCTCTACACCTGCCCAGCCAGGATACAAAGCTCAACCAACCATTGATGCTAAGCTCCCCTTTGATTTTTTTTATCCTTTTGTGTAAAACAAAAGATGAAGGGGTAGACATTGCCTATTTTTGCTCTTCAGCTCTGTAAATATTTAGATTTTAAATGTTTTATCACTGTAAATGATTAATTGCTGCACTGATTTAAGAGCAGCTGTGTGTGTTGCTAAGTGGCTCAGTTCTTCTTCCTTGGTGACTCACCCACATGCAAATAAAATACCAAGTTCAAAAATAGTAAATTATTATGTAGAACATGACAGTAATGCAAAATTAACAGAGCAAAGAGACACAGC
Source organism: Rhinatrema bivittatum (assembly GCF_901001135.1). Classification (NCBI taxonomy): domain Eukaryota; kingdom Metazoa; phylum Chordata; class Amphibia; order Gymnophiona; family Rhinatrematidae; genus Rhinatrema; species Rhinatrema bivittatum. The sequence continues at coordinate 23,513,595 of NC_042625.1, forward strand.
TTCTCCATTTCTAATGAACTCTGTATAAAAATATTAACAATTCAGAATCTTAAGAGGAGAAAAAAAAAACCCCAAAACACAGAAGCTATGGCTAGAAGAGTCTTTCACTTCAAACCCCAACCCTACAGTGAAAGAATGGTAATTATTTCCCCAAGAATCTGTAGAGACATTACATATTAATGGGAACAAGCTATTTCTCAGTAGTGGTTTCAAAACAAGTGCTAGAGCAACACCCACAGGATTAGCAGGCCTGATGTGATCTGTACTCCCTTCCTCTTAGTTCAGGCTGTAACAAGCTACACTGAGGGGGAAATTCAGAAGGGCTAATTTATCCTCCATTTGCATTTTTCGTTTCTGTTCAAGCAGATCAACTTTGGTGACATGTTAATCTTGTTAAAAAAAACCCACACTTTGCTGGCTCAATATAAGACAAGTCACCATTTTGTTAGCAGGCCAACTGCAAAGCTGGGCAGAGGCTTACTGGTAGGGCTCCTGGCCCTTTGCAGCCACAAGCTTCAAGTACATTATGTGGGTACAGGAGATGGCTGCCTACTGCAGAAAAAGATGACAAAGTATTTGTATGAGCAGCAAATTTCCATTTTAGCCCTCTAAGCCGGGGAGAGCTTGAGGTACTCTGTATAGGGCAGATTCCAGCCTTTATAGCAGAAGGGTGCAGTGAGCCTATGCTTAGTGGAGCTAGCACAGAAATAGCATTGGTTTTCCCATGATATAGTTAAGGGGTGGGGGGGACCCTTTCTGACAGCAGCAGTGTACATACACCATAGCAAATGAACTGAAAAGATGGTAGGAACCTGCTTAAGAATACCATCCTCTCCTATTTTGTCTGTCTTCTGAATCACTACTAAAGAAATAGCTTGGAGTTCCTACTGCTGAGCACAGACTGAAACCACTAATGCTTTTATTCAGACTGCGTGAGATGAAGAGTACAGTAGATTTTATAATTCTGTGTCTTTGCTAATAAAATTTGTAAAAATTTGGCTTGTTTCAATTATATTCTAATTAACCCTAAGCACTTATAAAATATTTAAAAAATGTGAACATTAGGTAAAAAGCTGCTATTACTGATCGCATCTTTCTACCTACCTCTCTCTGAGGGCACCTGGGGCGTACTACATGACTGACATAAAAAAAAAGTTGTGCCAGACTGGTATTAAGGTTATACCATATCATTAAGTTACAGAAACTTAAAATGTCCTTTTACATTTATGGAGCTATGTGTGAAGCAGGAGTGGGGTCTGCTTAGGGACTTACAGCATTGAACAGCACCCTGCTTAAGCAGCAGATATTCAAAGAATATCTGGCTAACTTAGCTAGGATATTCAGCGGTGCATTTGCATGCTGAACAAACCCAGATAACTTATGTTAGGCGGTTAAAGTCATCCATTGAATTTTACAGCTGCTCCATAGCAGATCTAAAGTTAGCTGGATAAGTTTGAATATCACTGTTTACTCGTAAGTAGCATCTCACACTTACAGCCCTATCCTGCCCACTACTTAGCCAGCTAACTAAGCTGAACCAGGCCCATTCAAACAAAGACCTCATTACTAATCCTACAACAACATTCAGCCCTTGCACTCCAAAAAAACACAGCGTAGCAGCTCATCGATATTATTCAAAACTGGACCAGCTAATGGTAATAGCTTTAGGTATATGATAAGAAGTCAACATTAAGTTGATAATTTCTCACTTTTATTTACATCATTATTCCTACCAGATGTAGGACATATATGCATATACAATTGATTTAGTTAATTCATTTATATAGGAAAACATCTGTAAAGCTGAAAAAAAAGAAAAACAAAAAACCCCTAGAAAATAGGTAGAGAGGTACTACATAAAGCAAGTGAAGATTAGGATTAGCACCAGATGGGCAGTAGCAATAGACTCTTCAGCTATTCCAGCTGCAGATTCTAAGAGGAATGGGGTTGTTTAGCTCAGGGTAGGAAATACTTTGTGTTGCTGCAACAGTTTCTGAAGTCTCTCAATCTCTTCCTCCTGTTTAAAAAAAAAGTAGTTAGTCCCTCTACATCAATCACCGAAGGGTTCCTTTCCCTAAAGTCAGTGCAGAGAAAATGTATGGCAAATTTGTTACTGAATATTAATCCCACCCTAGGCTAACCCTATGGCATGAACGTAGTCTGAAGATGACAGGGCTAATAGAGGGACAGAAGATAGCAGCTACTCCTGCAGTAACCTCTGCTAGTACACTACTAGAGGGGACTTTCCTCCTCGCGAGCAAGGGTGCCTGTCAGGACCGTCACACCAGGGTGGAGGGAAAAGCTTATGAAATCCACAGCAAAGTTTCCAGCTCTGTGTAGTCCAGGGAATTAAAAAGACAGACACCTCCCCCCCCCCCCCTCATTATATAGAGTTTCAGACTAAGCTTCCCTTTGAATCACATAGGCATTTTTTAAGTGTTGGGGATCGAATCCACAGGTGCTTCTTACCCAATTTTCAGAGTATAAGTATGAACATACTCTTTCAAACTTACTGCAGGTGCAACGTGCCCCTGTGCAATTATAGTTTTTATTCTGTGGGTACTCTTTTTCATGGAAACTAAGGCAATCTGTGTTATTCTCCTCCCCCAGACCCCCAGTAATACTTCCTCTTCATTAACTGAAAGTACAGGCTGATTTTTAGCTTAATAGAGGGACAACAATTTACACAAGATAATCACTATTTACCTACATCAGTGACTTTGAAAGTTGCTCTCCCTATGCCTGTTGGAATGAAACTGATGTTGTTTGACCCTCAAGACCCCTTTAAGATGCAATCACACTCCTGTCCAGTAGGACAGGAACAGGAAGGTATGTGAGCATGCTCCCATAATTGTATCAACTCAAACTAACAACCACCCTCACACTTTACCCACTGTATGCTTTCATTCAAATAGGCTCCAAACTACACCAAAAGCATCAAGGAAAGAAACAAATGTTTCACTCTTGGTGGAAACACATCCCTTATGTTGGTGCAGGACATTGGTGAGCATTTCTTCCCTTTTCTGTACAGGGAGGATAAATGGGAGGATGAAAAGCTAAGTTTGGCACTGCAGGAATAGCTGGGAGAATATATGGGATTTTTGTGGAGATCGCCAACTGGTCTATGGTGAAGTAGCAAAAAGATAACAGCATAAGATTGAACTGATCAGACTTTTGGAAATAACCAAGGCTGTAGGAATGTTAGAGTATGCTAAAGGCTAGCCAGAATGCTAAAGAATGTCAAAGGTCACCATTGTTTCACTTCTGTCTTCTGAGCCCAACTTACAAGAATGCAATATTCCTGAACATACCCAGATCAGTCTAGACAAGTGGGTTTATTCATCCCACTGGAGGCAGAGGACAAAAACTTTGGGCACTACTCCATATCTTAAGAGTGCCACCTGCAGTCCCTCAGTATTGACCTGTACCCAAGCCAAGATAATTTAACAATAGGGCGAACTAAGCCCCCTGGGATGGATACCCCTGAACTGGATAGCCACCAACCAAAGTAAACATTGAAACTCTAGCACATGTTAATTTTCAATAGATCTTTGGGCTCATACAAAGATGATTTCAAAGGCCCAGCAGCAGAACCAGCAGTCTTTCAGTACAGATGCTAAGGGCCCATGGGCCTCATCAGTGGTATTACAGGAATGAAAATTAGCAGGTAAGAACCAAATTTTCCTTTCCTGAACATACCCAGATCAGTCCAGACAAGTGGGATGTACCAAAGCCCCCCCCCCCCCCGATACCGGGTGGGAACCCAAAAGACCCGCTCTCAACACACTCAAAGGAAGCCGCCTCTGGGGCGTGCACATCCAAATGGTAATGCTTGGTGAAAGTGTGAAGTGAGGATCAAACCGTGGCCCTTCATATCTCCTGAGGAGACACCAGTTGACACTCGGCCCATGATGGCACCCGAGTGTGAGTGGAACGAGCTTTAAGCCCCACCAGCACTGTGCAGCCCTTAGAAATATAGGCCAAGCAAATAGTTTCAACCAGTGAGCTAAGGAAGCTTTACACTCTCCCCCTTTTTTGGTCCCTCGAATAGCACAAAAAGATGATCAGACTGATGGAAAGAGTTGATGACCTTCAAATAACACAACAGGGCATGTCGCACATCCAAGAAATGGAGAGTCCGTCCCATAGAGGAATCACGAGACCAATCCAGAAATCCCAGTAACTCTACCATCTGGTTCACATGAAAGGCAGAAACCACTTTAGGGAGAAATGAAGGCACCATACATAAAGAAACAGTGTCTGATGAGATCCGCAGGAAAGGATCACGGCAGGAAAGGGCCTGCAACTCTGAGATCCATCTAGCTGAGCAAAATGGCTACCAAAAAGACGGTCTTCAAGGTAAGAGTTTTTAAAGATGCTCAAGCCAAAAGGTTCAAAGATATCCTCGCAGAGAACTTGCAACACTAAATTAAGATTCCACTCCGGACACACTTTCTGTAGAGGGGAACGCAGATGCTTAACACCCCTCAGAAAATGGACAACGTCAGGATGAGAAGCCAAAGACTTGTCCTGCACCTTCCCTCAGAGGCAACCCAGAGCCGAGATCTGGACCCTAAGTGAGCTATAGGCCAACCCTTTGGACAAGCCCTACTGCAAAAAGGACAAAATGTGCAGGATGGAAACCAGCAGTGGGTCCAAGTCCTGTTGCTGACACACCAGGAGTCAAAAACCTTCCACACTCTGGAATAGGCAAGGGAGGTAGCCAGCTGCCTAGCCTGAAGGAAGGTAGCATTAACTGGTTCCGAATACACCTTCAGATGCAACCGCTGCCACTCAAAAGCCAGGCTGCGAGATAGAAGCAATCCACCCGATCCGAAAACGCCGCAGAAGTTCCTGTAAGTGAGCTAGACGCAGCAGCTCGTCCATGGCTAGATGTACCAGATCTGTGAACCACAGGCATTGCGGCCACTCCAGCACTACGAGAATCACTGAACCTGGATGAACCTCCATCTGCCTGAGCACCTACGCTTTGAGGGGCCATGGAGGGAAGACAGAGGATTCAGGTAGGCCACGTACACACTAGAGCAGAGACCCACCGCCTCAGTCTGCCTCCAGCAACTGAAGAAATTCTCAGTCTTGATGTTGGATCTTGTTGCCATGAGGTCCAGCTAAGGGGTCCCCCAATGGGCACAAATATGATTCCAGGATTCTGTGGATAGTTTCCACTCCCCCGGGTCCAACTGCTGCCGGCTGAGATAATCCGCTTGGATGTTGTTCACTCCTGCGATATGCAAAGCAGCAAGACCTTCGAGATGGAGTTCTGCCCATCCGAACAAGAGCTAAGCCTCCTGGGTCATGGCATGACTCTTGATTCCCCTCTGGCGGTTGATGTATGCCACCATTGTTGAGTTGTCCGAAAACACTCACCATTCGATCGCAGACCAAGGGCAGAAACACTTGAAGGGCCCTGTGCACTGCCCTTGACTCCAGTTGATTGATGGACCATGACCGTTTGACACAGACCAGCCCAGGCACACCGCTCCCGAGCCCCGAAGACTGCCATCCATGGTCACCACTCCCCAAATCTGGGACTTTGAGGGGCATTTCTTTCTCCAGATTGCTCCTCGTCATCCACCATGCCAGACTGGACCTGGCCTCCTTTGATAGAGGTAATGACAGAAAATACTGTTCCCATAGGGGGCTCCAGCGGGACAACAATGCCTTCTGCAGGGGGCGCATATGAGCAAATGCCTAAGGCATCAGCTCCAACGTCGAAGCCATCGATCCCAGAACTTGTAGATAGTCCCAGACTTTGGGAACTTGAAGGTGATGCAGGCGATCTATCCGATCTTGGATCTTGACCACCCTGTCGGCAATGAGGAACACTCTTCCCTGATGAGTGTTGAAATGAGCACTCAAGTACTCCAGGACCTGAGAAGGCACCAAGTGACTCTTTGGCAGTTTGATGATTCAGCCCAGTGACTCCAGTAGGGAACACATCTGGAGTACTGACAGTGAGCACTCCTCCTGCGACTTTGCCCTGATGAGTCAATCATCCAGATAGGGATGCACCAGAATCCCGTCCTTCCTCAGGGATGCTACGACAACCACCATCACTTTCGTGATGGTATGAGGAGCCATGGCAAGGCCCCGAAATTGAAAATGCTGGCTTAGCACCTTGAAATGGAGAAACCTCTGGTGGTCCTGTTGAATGGGGATATACAGATAGGCCTCGATGAGATCCAGAGAAGCCAAAAACTCCTTTTTGGACCACTGCTATCACGTTACATAACGTCTCCATCCAAAAACATGGTACCTTCAGACTCCAGTTGACCTTCTGGAGGTCCAGGATGGGTTGAAATGTGCCCTCCTTCTTTGGAACCAGAAAATAAATGGAGTACCTTCCTTGAACTTGTTCCGAAACTGCAACCGGGCCAAAGCTTCCAGATTTAACAATCTTTGAAGGGTCTCCTCGATGCACCTCTTTTGCTTTGCATGACTCCAGAAAGGCCGACCTGAGGGGGTGAGAAAACTAAGGTGTAACCTTCCCTGACGACCTCTAGCACCTACTGGATGGAGGTCATCTTGGTCCATTCCTCGTAAAAATAGGACAGTCTGCCCCCGATCACCAAATCCAAGAAGTGGACCTGCCTGACTTCATTGGGAAGACTCGAGTCCACCCGTTCCCTGGACGGTCCTGCCTCTAGAAGACTTTCCAGAACCTCGAAAGGACTTCTGTCTCCCTGAAGGCTGAGGGCTGCCATGACACTGAAGATCCAGCAGATCTGCCAGAGCAAAAAACATCTTGCCTCTCGAAAATGGGGTCAAGGGAAGAAAGGCTTCCATGCTGCCTTCTTATCCTGCGGCAGCTTGTTGCCCCTGCTCTCCCCCAGAGACTTCATGAGCTGGTTGAGGTCCTCCCCGAACAAAAGCTTGCCCTTAAAGGGAAGATTAGATAGCTGCGATTTGGATGAGGGATCTGCAGACTAATTGCGCAGCCACAACAGCCGTCTCGCCGCCACCACCACCGCAACTATGCAACACGTTGTAGTCCGCACGAGGTCATATAAGGCATCGGCCACATATGCGACCCCTGCCTCAAGGCGGGCCACCTGGAGCGGAGACAGCTCCCCATGGAAGACTGTTCCTGAGGCTTCTGGATCTAACAAACAGGCACAGACCGCCGTTCGGAGCCCCAGAGCAGACACCTCAAAAACCTGTTTAAGCTGCACTTCCAGCTTCCAATCCTGCACATCCTTCAGAGCAGCTGCCCTGGCAACCGAAATTGTGGTAGTCTTGGTGACCGCTGATAACAGTGGCAACCACCTTCGGGAGTTTGAGTGAATCCAAATGATCCTGCAGCAATGGGTAAAGCTTTGCCATCAATCTCCCTACTTTCAAGCCGGAGTCCGGGAAGTCCAACTACCGGCTGATCAGCTTCTGAATCTTAGGAATGGGGAAGGCGCTGGGGGGGGGGGGGGGGGGGGGGGGGGGGGGGTCCTCAGACCATCCAACACTGGATTAACCCCCTCATTATCTGATTCCTCCAGGGAGAACTTAACCCCCAATTCCTCCAGCACCTAGGGGGATAAGGGGTCACAACGCCTCACTCTTGAACAGGCTGACCACCCACAGGTCATTGCCCTCTGCTTCTGGCCCCTCAAAGACCCCCGGATCCTAGAATGCCCCCCCCCCCCATCCGGGCCAGCATCCAGGTCCCCCGCCGGAGACAAGCCACCCTCATCCTAAGGGTCATCGGAATCCTCTGAATCCCTGGTATCTGAACCCAGGCATGCTGAGTGGGGTCCCTGAGGCCACACCCGCGATCCTCAATGATCACCCCTTGGTCTCTTAGTGGAGTCTGTCGGGCTGTCCTTAATAAGTCTCTGTCCGGCTTCCCTAGCCAGGAAAGTCTCATGGAGCAAAAAGACTAATTCAGGTGAGAAGCCCCTCTGGTCCCCCGAGGGCCCTTCTGGACTGTCAGGATCCGGCCCAGATGCCCCCTCCACATGCTTCTGGACTGTGGGAGATAAAGGGGGAGGGAAATCCCCGGGATTGAATCCCCCCTTAACCCAAATTCCCATCCACAGGGAAGGACCACGGGCCTGAGACCCTCTTGCGGCCCACAGAGACCACGAAGTCCTCCATTTTGAAGGTCTTGCCGAAGCACCCTCCCCTCCTCACAAAGGGAGAAAGGGTTGAAATAGGCGACCACACTCCACAGGCCTGACATTCTGGAAAAAACCACAGGGGCGGATTTTCAGAGCCCTGCTCGTGTAAATCCGCCCAAACCGGGCGGATTTACGCGAGCAGGGCCCTGCGCGCCGGAAGCCTATTTTACATAGGCCTCCCGGCGCGCGCAGAGGCCCCGGGACTCGCGTAAGTCCCGGGGTTCTCGGAGGGGGGCGTGTCGGGGGCGTGTCGGGGGGCGGGCCCGGTCGTCGCGGCGTTCCGGGGGCGTGTCGGCAGCGTTTTGGGGGCGGGTACGGGGGCGTGGCTACGGCCCGGGGGCGTGGCCGCGCCCTCCGTACCCGCCCCCAGGTCGCGGCCCGGCGCGCAGCAGGCCCGCTGGCGCGCGGGGATTTACGTCTCCCTCCGGGAGGCGTAAATCCCCCGACAAAGGTAAGGGGGGGAGGTGTAGACAGGGCCGGGTGGGTGGGTTAGGTAGGGGAAGGGAGGGTAAGTTGAGGGGAGGGCAAAGGAAAGTTCCCTCCGAGGCCGCTCCGATTTCGGAGCGGCCTTGGAGGGAACGGGGGGGAGGCAGCGCGGCTCGGCGCGTGCAGGCTGTACGAAATCGATAGCCTTGCGCGCGCCGATCCAGGATTTTAGTGGATAAAGCGTATCTACTAAAATCCAGCGTACTTTTGCTTGAGTCTGATGCGCAAGCAAAAGTAGGCTGATCGCGCTTCTTTTAAAATCTACCCCACAGTGTGCAGAAATCACAGGGCTGCACCACGCGGCCGCCGCAGAACAGGAGCTAGAGGGTGCACCGCCACGAGGTTCCCGCCAGTGCGAAGAACAAGTGCTGACACCGTGGGAATCTTGTGTGGTCGCCACTGCTAAGTACACAAACAAGAGAGACTTTCCCCCAGCTGGAGGCACCCTCCTCAGGTGGCGAAAAGGCTGATCTCTGCCCCCCCCCCCCCCCCCCAACCCGGATCCTCTGGGGCCGAGCCTTGACGATCCCGCTGAGCAGGCCACCTGACAGACAGCCCAGGCGCTCAGTCTGAGCTGCTGCTGAGCCTCCTAGCTATCCCTTTTTTTTTTTTTTTTTAAAAGAACCCCAGCAGCTGGAAAACACAGGAAAGGAAAAGACCCCCAAAAGGGGGATACTTCCCTGAATCCGAAGGAGCAGGCAGAGGAGGACTTCAGGTCCCACTGACAGAACCAGTCCCCTGGCTAAAGCCCGCCAGCTCAACCCGAGGGATGGCCCTCACCAGGAACCTGGCACCTCAGGGAGCAGAAGTCTTCCAAACACCAGATCAGTCGAGACTGCAGGTAAACACCTCTACCATCTGCTGGAGGCAGAGAAATACTGAGGGACTGCAGGTGGCACTGTTGGTTATGTAGCAGTGCCCAAAGTTTTGTCCTCTGCCTCCATCTGCTGGTAGGGATGAATAAACCCACTTGTCTGGACCTGGGTATGTTCAGAAATTTGATTTATTATTAATAGCAGCGGGATGTTCACGATAAGAACACAAGATGTCGCATGCTGGGTCAGATGGTCCAATTATCCTGTCTCTGATGGTGGGCAGCCAGCATCTTAAGGAAGTGCCTAGCAGACCCTAGAGAGTACAGCCAATTTCTTGTTGCTCACTTCCAGGAATAAACTGTGGGTTTCGACCAAGTCCATTTGGCCAATAATTGCTGATGGGCTTCTCCTACAGGAACTTGTCCAAACCTCTTAAAACCAGCTATGCCAGATACCTTGACCACCTCCTCTGGCAACAAATTGCACAGCATGTATAAAAGCACATAGTGTGAGCAAAGGCCAAGGAAGAGAGGTGGGGTGGACAATGGAGATAAGGCTCTTAAGGAAGGCCGAAGCATTTGTTTTTGAAAGACCAGGGCCAATATCCCGAGTGCAAAAAGGAACTGCGTGAAAAATGTTATTCAGTGGTTGGTGTCATGTTTTAACTGTAAACATTCAGCTTAGAGGAGCTCAAAGGCCCTCTACAGTGTTAGGAGAATTTTACAGAAAAGATACACAAGGAAGATGTGACGCCACTAACTTTCCTATTTTTACCCAACTGTACAAAAAAGGTTTGACGTGTTAAAAAAAACCCCCAAAAAATCCCAAAGACCCCCCCCAGCTATGCACAGCAGCATTCCAGTGAAAACCAAACTAAAAGCCTTACAGCAGGCTGGAGCAGGAGTAAATATATGCAGGTCAGAGCCTTCTCTGGGGACGACCCCTACCTACTGGATCTGGAATGGTAACTCACACCGAGCGAGGAATTCAATCCAAATCCTCCTCTCATGCATTCTTTTCATTCCGCAATGTAAAAAAAAAAAAAAAAATGTGGAAGCAGCGGCAAAACCATCTCCCTCCCCCAAATCAACCCAGCCAGCAATGGCAGCAACAGTCCTCAGCCAGAAGCTGAAACCTGGCTAACGGGGGCCACAGAGCTGGTTTTTAGTTTGGTTTGCACTGGAAGGCTGCTGTGCAGAGCTGGGGGGGTTGTACAATTGGCACAGAGCAGAAGAGGTCACTGTTTAGCAACAGCAGAGACCTTCCTCCCCTCCAGGGACTGGAGGCTTGGTCTGGGAATTGAACCCAGGTCTTCTACACTGGCCTCCGTCTCAGGTGTAACTGAATCTGTTTTTAATTACCCACCTTTTATCTTAAAAGCGGGTTACAATTCATCCCCCCCCCCCCAAAAAATATTCATCCTCTCGAAGCCAAAACCCAATGTGGATGACAAGCTCCGTTTGCAGAATATTTGAGAATACCTTGTGTCTGCATTGATTTTGAAGCTGCTCAACGGCCTCAGAAAGAGCAAGATTGGCCGTCCTCAGCTTGGTTATCTTTTCTTCAGCAGTTGTTTTTATGGACACAATTATTCCTGTTTAAAAAAAAATAAATTAGTTTCAATTCAAAAGCAGGTTTCCTCTTCGTTCCAGTTTACATTGCCCTTTGTCACAGTGCATGTCTCTCCACCACTAAGCCCAGTGCTTTCCCCCATGCTATGGTCTTTTAGATCTTAAACAGCACAAATACTGCAGAATGCAAACGTGTAATTAAAATGGCGTGATGGAAATAGAGCAGGCAAAAAAACACGAGTGAAGTTGGTTTTGCCCACAAAGTTCCCTTGAGATTTTGGATTCACAGCCGTGAATGCTAGAGGGAAACAGCAAAAAAGATGAAGCTCAGCCAAGCAGGCCAAACAGGACCTATTGGGTGTCTGCTTGTACAGGTTCCTTCATACCAGAAGGCCAAGAGGAAAACGTATTAAAAATCATGTCAAAATGTAATTTTCTTGTGAAGGCATGGTTTTACTTTTTAATTTTAGGAAGTGTATTGGCGTAGCTTCCTTCTCCTACTTTGGGCCTCCAGCTCAAAAGCAGGACCAGAGCGGGGATTTCATACCATGACTCTTCAGCTGCAACTACCCAGTCTGGTCATCACAGTAATAATCCTTCAGCCAGGGGTCACATAGTAGGGCCACTGTTGGAAACAGGATGCTGGGCTTGATGGACCCTTGGTCTGACCCAGTATGGCAGGTTCTTATGGGCCCTGCATCTGACCACTAGGTGTCATTCCTGAATCATCAACTCCATTCCGCCCCATCCCATAGGCTGTGAATGCTACCTCCACAGCATCCCTAGCCAATCCAGGGACTGTACCAGGGATTTTTGCATAACAGTACACTGTGCCACCATTGGGTTGGCCAGAGGCAGCGGTTGCATTCTCTCTGGTATAATATTACTTTCATTGGTTTTTTTCCCAAAACATTTATCCCCAAATACTTTTCAGCGCTGTATACCTTCCAATTGTGTGGGGCATTCATTGGTAGGAAAAAGGTCTAGAAGGCAGTTTGGAAACCACCGCAACCAATAATCTTAAGATTTAGCACTGGAAGGGTAAACTTTTGGTTCATGGCAAAATGATGCAAGCTCCATTAATTAGTGGACTGCATCCACCTTACAAAAAGGCATAATTTGCATTCCTACACTCTAAAAATATAGAAGTAGCATATATAGACATATTAGTGGAGTTACCCTAATTCTAGGATTCTCAGACGGATATACTAAATATCTACTAGATAAGGGAGCCCTGACCGACGTGCCGCAAATGCGCAGTAGAGAGCAGCTCTACTGCGCATGCGAGCACGTTGGCCAGAGCGGAGCGTGCCCGAAAAAAAAAAAAAAGGCGCCTGCTCCTTAGGAGCAGGAGCGGTGGCGGCAACAAGCAGGAGCGGGAGGAGCAGTAGCGGCGGCGACGCGCGCGAGGGAGGAAGGAGCAGTAGCAGCAGCGGCGACGCGCGCGAGGGAGGGACACCCCCCTGTCTGCCGGTTGTGGATGAGTTGAAAGGGGAGGGGAGGAGAGAGAGAATAGAGGGGGGAGGGAGGAGAGAGGAGGGAGAGGGAAGGAAATGGACCGAAAAATTTTTTTTAAATGTAGCTCGTTGTTACGGGCTTAACGGCTAGTATAGTATATTTGATCTAGGCTTTAAATAAAAATGTGGGTACCTAAAATAGTATATCCGTCCAAAAACCCTAAAATAGGGTAACACCATTAATGTTTTAAACGATTTGAGATATGCTTAATATTGTATGCTTTATTACACAATGACAAAGAATATCAAAACTATTCAAACACACACATTAATCAATTGTCCTAGTCAATCTTTCCTCATTCACACCACTTCTAAACTCTTTATAGCATGTATAAATAACATAAAACTTTGCCTAAATATAGACAGAGTGCTTGGAATGAAACAATAAAACCCATTCAATAGAGTTAAACTTCAAGAAAGATACTTTGTGAATTGCAATGAGTCACATGAAAGACACCTTCTTTAAGAAGGGGGATACAGTTGAACCACAGTCCACACGAAAGGATATTTTGTAATTGTTTCACAGGAATGTTGTGTAGAGTCCCGTGCATATCACGTCATATAGGTTCCACTACTATTTCTGTGTTCCTACAAAGGCCTCTGGTTTGCAAACAGGCTTCATCAGGGGAAATTATGCTTCATAACTATTCTTGCATTGATACCATGGACTGTATTTAATGAAGAGAACTCAATCTCTTATTGTTGATTCTTTATATGTCGGTTTGCCAATTCAGTGTCTGTTAATTAGCAGCTTAATCACATGTGAACTTTCAATGTCTTCTCGGCGTGTTGTAAACCTTCCCTTGTCTTATCTCATACACACACACACACAGGTGGGAAAGAATCAAGTTCAGACATTTACCGTTTATAATTCTGGCAACTCTCCAGAGCCTGAGAAGAATCAGTAATCCCACTGCCTGAAATAAATTTTCCTGGGCAATGTAGATAATATCAATAATGAAGGAGATAAGGACGACGACAGCATCCAAAATTTCAAACTTGTGATGAAAGAATTCCAGGCGGAAGGCGTAGAGTTTTCCAAAGATCTCCACTACAAAAAACGTTAAAACGGAAAGGCTGAGGTAGTGAAATACCTGGGGAGACAAAAAGCAAAAATGCAACATTGGAAAGACTTAAAATTTCAAAGTACTCTGGTGAACGTAAAACCTAGGAGGCATTCACCTCTTTGGGACCAATTTGACCCATTTCTGGTAAATAGTGCAGATGCAGGCAGCTATGCAAATTGCTGACAATAATCATTTCTGTGACCCTTCTGGTCTTTTTTTTTTTTTTTTTAAGTCAGCCTTTTCTTCCTCTTTAGGGAGGAGCAGCAGCCTAGTGCATAAAAGCAGGACAAAGTCCCGTATCCTGATTTCAGGACTCCATTCCACCCTGGGCAATGCCTCCACACCTGGCTGAAAGAGTAGGGCTCTTGCTCTGATTTTCCCACTTCATGTTTTCTTTTTTTTTTCCCCCTACTTGGCCCAGTCCCTTGGGTTGCTTTCAAACCTAACCTGTGCGTGCTCTCAAATGAACTCCTGCAAGGGCTACAACGGAGGAACAGAAGGCAGAGACTAAGGCCGAAACTTTCAGCAAACCTCCCCTCCCTTCGCCACACTGCAAGTGGTCTTGTAAGCTGCACCTGCTAAGGCAGGGGTGGCCAACTCTGGTCCTTGACAGCCTCAAACAGGCCACTTATTCAAGATATCCACAGTGACAGTACAATAGACTTTTACTCTGGGGTAATTTGGTACCATAACATAAACATACCATTCTTCAAAGTACAAACTATCATTTGTGCTGATATGGCACTTCACATTTCTATCACAGATCTCTGGCTCTAGATCATCTCTCGTACAGATAAATAACGTGTCTCTTCATGTCATTACATGATCTAACTTCCTGCTAGGTGCCAAACCCTCCCTCAAGTTCAGCATTCCCCAGGTCAAGGCCCTACAGGCCCAATTCAGATATTGCACTTGGCCACAGCGACCACCACTCCCTCTGTGTGCGTGTTTTTGGGGGGTTTTTTTTTCACCTGAGGCGCTATATGATGCTTATCTGGTTTTATGATTTCCAAGTCTAGCAGGATCTCACAAAGCACAAAAAGTGCATCGATGACAACCAGACACACAATTGTGACCTGTAGAAGAAAAAATAAAAAAGGTGAACTAGCAAATGCAAAAGGTTTCCTATATTTGCAAAATAGTAGCATTTATAAAAGAAACCGGGGGTCATGTGGTACACGACACAAAGAAAGAAGGATATCAGCACAGCAGCTGTTTAGGCTTTCAGATCCTGTAATTGGGTAATGCACGTTCTCCCCCCCCCCAAGCCAGAGGCCACTGTCACACAGCACACAACAGCAGCGGGACTGTCCCATCGGGCAAACTGCCAGGAGAGGACGGGGAACCTTCTGAACTGACTAAGAAGTGGTTTGCCGGGTTGTTTTCTCTTTGTGAATCACATTTCATCAAAGCCACCACTGTGTCCCATCCATACGTGTCTGTCCTCCTGTTTAACCTAAAATTTGGTAGACGAGTCTACCGAGGGGACAACGATCCTGCATTTGGGAGAGGGGATACACTGGGAAAGCAAGGCCATCTGTGATTTAAAGTTAAAGTTAATATAACAGTAATATTCTACAAATAACCAGAAACATTAAATTAAGGGAACAGCCACTGCTATTATTACATCAGTAGCATGGGATCTTCTTAGTGTTTGGGTAATTGCCAGGTTCTTGTGGCCTGGTTTGGCCTCTGTTGGAAACAGGATGCTGGGCTTGATGGACCCTTGGTCTGACCCAGCATGGCAACTTCTTATGTTCTTATGAACAGGGAACCAGAGCAAAAATAGATAAGAAATAGGAAGCTGCCTTCCTGGCATTGTGCTAGAAGCATACACTTAATGATTCAAAAGAGAAAAATAAAGCAAGGATGCTCTCTCTTACCCTAGTAATTTCTGTCCATGAAACTTGTCAGTGACTGAAGACTCCAATTCAGTCACTGACAAGTTTAATTCAAAGGTGGTTAATAAATCATAAGCTTCCACCTCCAACCACTGAAGTTAAAAACTGTGGTAAAGCTGGTGCTCCTTTTAAACTTTGCTACCTTTTTAGCACACTTATACTTCAAAGCATTTGCATATAATCAACTTATTTTGTCACTAGTCAACATTGTTTTCCACCATTCTAGTAAAGAAAAGTGTGCACTAAATTTTAACATATTTTTGTTTACTATTACCGTACTTTGTTGCATCGGTCTCGAGATGTAGGAATCCCACCACCACCTTATCCCATCCAGGGCCGGTGCTTCCATTAGGCAAACCTTGCCTAGAGTGCCAAGATTTTGGGAGTGGCAAAAACCTGCCAACGTGAGGTCGAGAGGGGTGCTGTACCAGACCCAATGCCATCAAAGGAGGTGAATGAGCAGAGGTTCCCCTAGGGCACCAAATCTGCTTGCACTGGCCCTGACCCCATCAGCTTTATTCCCCACCATACGTCCTGTGGTACTGAAGTGCTTTATGAATATTAAAAAAGAGTGAGGAAAGAGAGGAGGTGTCAAAGTGAACTCGCTCCCTTGCACTGCAGCAAGTGAAGAAACTGCAACTCTAGAAGAGTTTATGCGCTGTTGACAGGTGAAAAAAAAAAAGTGTATACGCTTGTGAGAGAAAAGGAACTGAAAAAGCGATAAATACCAAAACCATTACAGAAAGCAAACCTCTACAGGAGAAAGTGTGTAAAGGCTTTGGCATTTCCAAACAGTTCATTCTGAAACCTTTTTAAAAAGTCCCATCCTGACATCTCCTCTTGCACTATTGTCACTGGTGCTTTCTCGACACTAAAAATGAGGTGTTTGCTTGTGTGGTTATCTTTGGCTGTGGTAAAGATTTGCTCAAACACATCTGGATGAGAAGATAGCAATGCAGTGGTTTTGAACAATGGATGCTATGATGTCTGTAGTGATCCCAGACCATGGGACTAACTTCACTTCCATGGTTAAAACCCAAACTTCAATGAGCATGGGAAGACTGGATTTTTTATGTATTTATTTTTTAACACAATGAGAACTTGTTTTTTTAAACACACAAAGTTGAATAGCAAGACCTGAAATGGTCTATTAACTGAGGAAGCTGATGCCCGTACTGTAAGATTTTGGGCATGCTAGGGACAGATGTGGAGGGCAGGAGTAGAAAAAAAGGATCGAGAGGGCAGGTAAGACACAAGGGGTGGAGTTGGTGTTGAATTGCACAAGGGAATTTGTATTTGCCTCTACCCAAAATGGACGAATCTCAACCGCGAAGACTGGTTGGGCCACTCTGGTCTTTATCTGTCATCATTATTGTGTTATGAATGCAGGTATAATTGGAACCCAGCTTTTGTTGACTTGAAATGTCAAACCAAGGCAGCTGCTTTTGATTTTGGTTAGTGGTGGATACTTGAAAAAGCAAGAACTCTCCGAATCTGTTTTCTCAGCGTTTGTACCCTGACAAGTGATGGTGGGGGACAGAAATGGACAGGTCACACTACCTGAAACTTGTGTCTGCTGAAAAGCCATTTCAGTGCATCCCTAAAGGAGGACGTCGCTGGCAAAGGACGCTCTCTGGGCTCTTCCTGGCGATGGATCTCCACTTCATCGTCCTCCTTCTCCCATTCAGGCCGGTGATGGTCTCCCACAATAGTAAAATGCCTCAGTATTTTTGACATATCAGCTTGTCTTCAAAGGTAAATTCCTGTGACAAGGAACTTGAGGGGGAGAAAGCCAAAGATTACCACAACAGAAGTAGATTTTACGTCATTTCTTCTAACCTGACGCATGTGCATTAGAGTTGTTATGTGCATTGGAGTTATGTGCATTAGAGTTGTTATGTGCATTAGAGTTGTTATGCTTTCCTCATTTCAGCTTAAATTCTAACATTCGGTTCTGCTTTGAAGTCTAGAGGGGCTCTCTTATTTCCCCCTGTTTCTACCTTTAATCAGTTCTAGGTTCTTGCTTAATAGCCGAGTAAGATCGCCCCACTTCCAGCACCGTATGATTAACCACTCACGTGGGCCTCCTTCTGCGCAAGTGCTCTCCAAGCTGGCTTGGAAATTTCAAGAATCTTCTCCGTGTCTGCTGATTTTGCAGTACAATCAAAAGAACTATCTAGGAAGAGTCATTTAGAACAAACTAATGAATTTGGTTCTCATATTCCTCGAGTTTCATTCCTGAGATCACAAAATTGTAGGCTTTTTTTTTTTTTTCGCTAAAAACTTCCCTTTCCTCACCTCTCCCCCTGGGTTTTAATGACTTTTTGTAACTTATTGCTTTTTAGCGTGGTCCCCTCCCACCCCTCTGAAGAATTGCCTACAGGCACCCATTTTTAGGGATGTTAATTCACTGAGCTACTGTTAGAATATGCTAGAACCACCTAAAAGCAGCAGGATTTAAAAAAAAAAAAAAAAAAGTTAAAATGGAAGGATCATCAAATACTGCATAATCAACCAAAACAAATGATTAAATCATAGGCAGCTTTGTAAAGCATTAAGCACAAAGATTGGTGTTTCAGCTCTTACTCAGACCCAAATCTACATAGGACAATTGTAATTCCATCTGGTGGTGTCTAGATGGAAGTATTTGGGAGGGGGAGGGGAAGATGTCAAGCTAAAGCAGCCTTCCACACCTCCACAGGACGGCTTCCTGCCTTTTCTGCATGCAACACTGGTGTGCACGTCATTTACTTTCAGGCCGATACAGTACAGTGCGCTCTGGTGGAGCGCACTGTTAACCCGTGTTTGATGCGCTAGCTTTACCCCTTATTCAGTAAGAGGTAATAGCGCGTCGAAAACGCGCATCCAACACCCCCCCGAAACTAACAGCGCCTGCAACATGCAAATGCACGTTGATGGCCCTATTAGTCATTCCCGCGCGATTCAGTAAGTAAAATGTGCAGCCAAGCCGCACATTTTACTTTCAGAAATTAGCGCCTACCCAAAAGTAGGCGTGAATTTCTGCGGGCACCGGGAAAGTGCACAGAAAAGCAGTAAAACCTGTTTTTCTGTACACCCTCCAACTTAATATCATGGTGATATTAAGTTGGAGGTCCCAAAAGTTAAAAATAATTAAAAATTTAAAAAAAAAAAATTTAAATCAGCCCACGGCTCACAGGTTGGAAACTGGACGCTCAATTTTGCCGGCGTCCGGTTTCCGAACCCATGGCTGTCAGCGGGTTTGAGAACAGACGCCGGCAACATTGAGCATCTGCTGTCAAACCCGCTGACAGCCGCCGCTCCTGTCAAAAAAGAGGGGCTAGGGACGCGCAGGCCCTCATTTGCATGTGGACAGATATTAAATCGTGCATACAGGAGAGTGGACTGTGCGCTCGCCCGCTTTCCCGCAACCTTTACTGTATCGGCCCGCATGTTGTCAGAGCCACAAGGGAGTTTGGAGTACAGATCAAGCCGATTGTAGTCATCCCTATAAACTGTAAAATAAAGGAACATGCATTGAAATCATCGGTTCAGTGTGCTGCGGCAGTCAAAAAAGCAAACAGAATGTTGGGAATTATTAGAAAGGGAATGGTGAATAAAACGGAAAATGTCATAATGCCTCTGTATCGCTCCATGGTGAGACCGCACCTTGAATACTGTGTACAATTCTGGTCGCCGCATCTCAAAAAAGATATAATTGTGATGGAGAAGGTACAGAGAAGGGCTACCAAAATGATAAGGGGAATGGAACAACTCTCCTATGAGGAAAGACTAAAGAGGTTAGGACTTTTCAGCTTGGAGAAGAGACGGCTGAGGGGGGATATGATAGAGGTGTTTAAAATCATGAGAGGTCTAGAACGGGTAGATGTGAATCGGTTATTTACTCTTTCGGATAATAGAAAGACTAGGGGGCACTCCATGAAGTTAGCATGGGGCACATTTAAAACTAATCGGAGAAAGTTCTTTTTTACTCAACGCACAATTAGACTCTGGAATTTGTTGCCAGAGGATGTGGTTAGTGCAGTTAATATAGCTGTGTTTAAAAAAGGATTGGATAAGTTCTTAGAGGAGAAGTCCATTACTTGCTATTAAGTTCACTTAGAGAATAGCCACTGCCATTAGCAATGGTAACATGGGATAGACTTAGTTTTTGGGTACTTGCCAGGTTCTTATGGCCTGGATTGGCCACTGTTGGAAACAGGATGCTGGGCTTGATGGACCCTTGGTCTGACCCAGTATGGCATTTTCTTATGTTCTTAGGATTGGGGAGTACAACCGGCACATAACCTCAGCCCTACCCTCTAACATCTGCAGCAATGTTTGTCCATCTCATGGCTAGATGTGCTGTACTGATATCAGGGCCCTGTACCCAGAAAGGCACAATTAAAAAAAAAGGTTGCATAGCTCATTCACTGGAAACTGTAAATACTATAACACTGCAGTACCAGAAGCTGTGATCTCATGGAACATTCCCAGACGCTTCTCTAATGATTACTACAGGATTTTAAGTCAACAAATAGTGAAACCAATGAGCGATTGTTTTTCAGCAGCCCTTAAACAGGTTGCTTTCCCAGTCAATTTTAACAGGGCATATAGCACCACGTTGGCTAAACTGAGGAAAGACCCATCACTGCCTTCATAATGTAGCCCCATCTCGTTACTTAACTAATCTAAAGAATTTCACAAAATTATTGCAGATAGAAGGGATTATCCTACTTGGTCTATTATATCTCATAATCAGGTGGGTTTTGTTAAAGATAGAGCTGCAAGTACTCACTTGGATAAATTAATCACAGCATTGAATGTGTAAACACTCACATTTCAGTAGTTGCAAGTGGGTTTGACTTGGAAAAGTCCTTTAATAGAGTCTCTTGGCTGTATGTGTTTTCAGTTTTAATGGAGAGAACTTACAGTGCATTTCTTTATATGTTACCCATCTCTAATATCATAATCAATGGCCATAAATCAGCAGATTTGTATATACATAGGGGAGTCAGACAGGAATGCCTGTTATCCCCTGTATTATACATTTTATCCTAGACCCCTTAAAAACTTGGCTTTTCAAAAACGCATTTCACTGTGAAGATGCTGAATAAATACAGCTGAAAGTCACCCATATATAAAAAAAATATATTAAAAAAGTGGAATTTATTATTTTACTCAATTAAATATTAAATTAAAAACAGCACACACATATATGATTATCCCAAGAATCATAAATGGTAACCCCAACCCACTTCTCATTTAGAGTATATTATTGAACTATGTAACCGTAAATATTGGCACACTATGGATAACTTAAAAACCAAACCTATTTCGTGCCTAAATGTAAACCGTTGTGATGGTATAGAAATGTTTTCAAATAAATAAATACTGAGAAAATTGATAATGACCACTCTATTCAAGAATATTCTAAGAGACCACACCTTTAAAGTTGCTGTTTTCGCAGATTTTAATTTTATTTATTTTTAACAACCCAAAAGAGTCAATAAAACCAGTATGAAATTATCACAGCAAATTTGGAGAATTTGCAGGGTTAAAAATGAACCATGATTAATTGGAAGTTTTAGATGTGCAAGGTACTCTGAAAGATACTAGAAAAGGAGATTTTCCATTGAGGTAGCTAGAGGGTGAAATGAAATACCTGGGGATAAAAATTCCAATCAAGAGAGAGAAACTATATGAGATTATTGTGCATTCTTTATTGAAGATGGCAAACTCCTTAGCACGGTGGAGTACATTACCTCTCTACTTAACTGGTAGAATTCATCTGTTAAAAATGGTGGCAATCCTAAATGGCTTTATATGATGCAAATGCTACTTATTTGGTTAAGAAAAGATCTTAAGGAATTCAATAAAATAAGAGTCTATGTGGAATGGAGAGAAAGCAAGAATTCCACCAGAAATGCTGATGAGGCCTATTACTAAGGGGGGTTTGAGAAGTCCAAGTTTGCAGCTATATAACCTAGCATGTATGTTAAGACATTACAGATTGGTTATTTGAAACGGACATGTTCACCTCAAAGCTTTCTGCAAAATTGGTCATATCAGGATTTCCTTGCTACAGATTGAGAAGAGGGACATTCTTGGGGAATTAAAGGATAATAATATCATGGTAAATTGCTGTAGGAAGGCTTGGACCCTATTGTGTAAAATGCCACAAAAACAAAGTAGATTATGTTCTTTATTTCTATTCAAGGAAATCCGCAATTTACTCCAGGGTTACATAACCCAGTTTTCAAAGCCTGGCACATGAAAGGAATCAAACAAGTTCAACATGTAGTCCAGAGTTTTCAGGAGTTCCAGATACAATACTCCTTGCCCCATCTACAAGTAAGGTACGACAGAATTAATTCTAACTAATCCGGTAGCTGGTAAATACGGGGTCTTGGAGGAGATATTGATAGAAGGGGAAAGGGGGAAAGGGGGAAACTTTTCCCAAAAGGACGGGCTCCACCTTAACCAGAGTGGAACCAGCCTGCTGGCACTAACTTTTAAAAAGGAGATAGAGCAGCTTTTAAACTAGAACAAGGGGGAAAGCAGACACTCAGCAGTGCATGGTTCAGAGAAATGTATCCTTGAAGGATACTAATGAAACAGGAGAGTTAGGGCATCCCAACAGAGAGGTTCCAATAAAAAGCAAACATAGTCCATGTGCCTATAAGTAAAAAAATCATCAAAACTAATGATTTCTGAATTATCCCTAACAACTGAAAAGCAGGTTGTTAAAACAAACAAAAACCACACTTTGAAATGTCTGTATGCCAATGCCAGAAGTCTAAGAAGTAAGACTGGAGAGTTAGAGTGTATAGCAGCAAATGATGAGATTGACATAATTGGCATCACAGAGACTTGGTGGAAGGAGGATAACCAATGGGACAGTTCTATATCAGGGTGCAAATTATAGGGAGGATCAACTTGGTGGGGGTGTGGCACTTTATGTCTGGGAGGATAAAGAGTCCAACAGGATAAAGATCATACAAGAGACTAAATGCTCTTGTATGAGAAATCCCATGTGTGTTGGGTAAGAGTATAGTGATAGGAGTATACTACCGTCCACCTGGACAAAATGGTCAGGCGGATGATGAAATGCTAAGAGAAATCAGGGAAGCTAACCAATTTGGCAGTGCAGTAATAATGGGAAATTTCAATTACCTCAATATTGACTGGGTAAATGTAACATCAGGACATGCTAGAGACATAAAATTCCTGGATGGAATAAAAAACTGCTTCATGGAGCAATTGGTTCAGGAACCAACAAGAAAGGAAGCTATTTTAGATTTAATTCTTAGTGGAACGCAGGATTTGGTGAGAGAGGTAACATCAAATTTGATCTAATGACTGGAATCGAACAATATGTAAATCTACAGCTTTAGCACCAAATTTTCAAAAGGGAAACTTTGATAAAATGAGGAAAATAGAAAAAACTAAAAGGTGCAACTGCAAAGGTTAAAAGGTGTGGACATTGTTTAAAAATACAATCTTAGAAGTGCAGTCCAGATGTATTCAATGCATTAAGAAAGGTGGAAGGAAGGCAAAATTATTACCAGCATGGTTAAAAGGTGAGGTGAAAGAAAGAGGCTATTTTAGCCAAAAAAATATCCTTCAAAAATTTGAAGAATGATCCATCTGAAGAAAATAGGAAAAAGCATAAGCACTGTCAAGTTAAGTGTAAAACATTGATAAGGCAGGCTAAGAAAAAATTTGAAATGAAGTTGGCTATAGAGGCAAACACTCATAATAAAAACTTTAAAATATATCTGAAGCAAGAAACTGGTGAGGAAGTTGGTTGGACCATTAGATGACCGAAGGGTTAAAGGGGCTCTTAGG